>NW_004567122.1:4116605-4190301 GCF_000260355.1 Condylura cristata
AAAAAAAAACCCAGACAATTACAAATCAGAGATATCCTACAGGAGAGGGGGCCAGAGAAGGGTCTGAAGGAGGGAAGGAGGAATGTGGGTGACTGTGGTGATGGTGGGGGGGGCTAAGTAAATATTGTTGTAAAATGAACAATCTTGTAAATAGATATATAAATTAATAATTCAAAAAGTCTATTCCTGCCTGAGAAGGAACAGGAGGCCTGTTGCAGGGGTCCAAAGCCAGCTCTTACCCTGTATGTGCTGAAGATCTGTAAACCCGTTTGTGCAATTCCACGTGCATTTTAACAAACCAAACTCTGTTCTCTTGGTAGATCTACTTCGCCCATGCGGCCCTGAGGTGGGTAGAGAGAGCTAACCTGGATGGCTCACAGCGGGAGCGGCTCATCAATGAAACAGTAGGTGCGCCCCAAGCCCTTGCTGTGGACTGGCTCAACCGCAGATTGTACTGGACAGACAGAGGGTATGTTTCCTCCTTGGGTTGTAAGCCGCGTGGGGTGGCAGCGGCGGGATAAGTAACCCGCCGCCTTGTCAAACCCAGGAAAATAGTGGTAGGCACTTGGTCGAGACATCAGGAAGACGCCTCCATATCTGTTCCCACTCCCCGCCCCCTTCTCCTGCTACCCAGCGGGATATTCCGACTGGATTTGTATCCAAGAGAGAGATGTAAGACCCCAGAGTGGCAGATTTTTACAGTTTGGGCTGCTGTCCTCAGAGAAACGCAACCGCCGCCTGAATGCAGTCAACAAACGCTCTGAGCATCCACCGTGCTAAGGCTCCTGCCTGGGGGTGCACACGGCTGGCGACAGGTACCCCCAGCCAGGGCACACATGCAGACACTGGTCTGAATAGCTTGGCTAGAAAGGCTTGACGCCTTGCCGTTGGGTGTGCTCTCAAGGGAGGGCCGGAAAAGCTGCCCGACCCACTAGCCCCCCTCCCTGTGCAGACAGAGAGTGATTTATCAAGCTTCCATGACAGCGGGTGATGACTCTTTGGCTGGCTCTGGTAGTTGGGCAGAGTGCGGTGCAGCAGGAAGGGCCCTGTGAGGGGAGAGGTGGTCAGCTCTGCTCTCATGGAAACTGCGGGCACGGCGGGAGCGTGGAGTTCCTGCGCCCAGCACAATGCTTAGCCCCCCTGCCTGGCTTCTTGGGGGGGGAAGAGGCTAATGACAGCCAGCCTGTAGCGTCTGGTTAAGGATGCTGTGTGGAGCCCATGTTTCCCCTGGAGTCAGTCGCCCAACGCCCACCCTGCGGACAGGGTGCTATGCTTCACTCTTTCGGTCCCAGAAAATGGTTTTTTGCTCCACCAACTCACAGGAAACAAAAGGGCTTTAAGCGAGCCAGGTGTGTGATGTGCTGTGCATTATGAGCAACAGGCGCTTTTAGCTCATTGTTCCCTTGTGCACTTATTCGTTCCTTCCTTCTGCACTTAACCACAGCCTCATTTCTTCATTCTTGGTATTTACTTATTGAATTACCACTGTGCCTCAGACACTGTGCAAAGTCAGAGCTTTCTACGTATAATACCACTGAATTCCCACGGGTCAGTTTTCTTATCCCCAAAGATTAAAAAACTGAAAAGCGGGCCCTTCCTGGTGGCGTATGGGTTAAAGCACCGCATTATGAAGCTCTCCGAAGCCACTGAGTTCGGTCCCTACCCTGGAGGTGACCCACATGACCCGGCAGACCTCTCCTGACCCGCCTGCTGCGGCCCTCAACAGGGTACCTGGTCCATCGGCCTGTCCTACTCCCCACTCTGTCTCTAGTGAATCCTCTCACACACCACATCCCTGGCCTGTACCCCAGTTCTGTAAGCATGAATAAATAAATCCTAAAAAACAAAAACAAATACAAAAAAACCTGAAAATCAAAGCAGTAAAAAAACTTTCCCAAGGCCAAGCAGCCAGCGAGCAGTGGATCTGAAATTAGAAGTCATGGATGTGTTTGCAAAGCTTAGGCTTTTAATAATCATAGATATGTACCCCTTCCCAAGTACCTTGATTAAAATATGCCCCCACGGGATCCTATAACAAGCGAAAGTCAACTTCACTTGTAGCCATGACAAAAATCAAAGTGACGGTCTCCTCTGCATTGAACCTACTTAAAAGGACACAGAAAAATGCGGGTGGTGTATAATAACAGGGCGCAACCCTCCGCTTCTCTGAAGAGTAACCATGATCCGGATGACAGATGTCAGCCCTCTTGGCCCCCGAGGATGCTGGGTCTTCTCATTGTACCCACAGTCCATGGCATGTCTCATGTTCGCAGTGTGTGGTTAATAGCACCGTGTGCCCTGTACCGAGTGCCCTGTGCTGGCCAATCAGACCTCAGATTCCCTGGATTCGTTGTCTCGGGTAATAACAAACCCCTCTGAAGTCGTCGTCCCCTAAAGGCAGCTGTGGAAAGCAACCTTTAATTTGTGTGGAAATGAGAGGTTTACAGTTTGAAAACCTGGATAGTAGCTAGAAATTGGATTTAAATAACAGATTCCAGCTCGTGATAGTAGATTATGGTGACTCCTAACCAAGTAGCAGCAGAGAGGAGCTTACCTCTCCTGGTGGCTTGGAGTTGGGTGTCCACGTTGGTGTAGAAAGAAAGCTAATGGCTCGTCTGGTCAGCCAAGCTATGATGTGGTATCAAGGAATCCTGGTTCCTGAAGCCAACTGTCCAGTAAAGAGGAAATAAGGGGGGCAGCACATAAGGAAAGAGAACTGTTCACTCATGGTTTTGAGACATCAGGAACTACAGAGATAAAGCAGACAACCACTCTTAACCAGCTGCAGTGGGGGCGATGAGAAGCTACAAAAAGAATCAGGTTCTCCCAATCCAGACGTCCATGCGGGTCTTTGCTTTCTTGTCACCACCCTGGAGTCAGATTTGCTTCCTGGCTGAGTCTGATAGAAGTGTCTGATTAGATGACCCCGTGGGAGCCTCAAGAGTAAATGCCAGCAACCCTGCCTTGAGGCAGCTGGATAAATGGTCGCAAAACACCCACCGCCCTGGGAAGGTAGTTTGCAAAGGGCACTTGGCCCTGCATAGGCCCAGAGCTACCTCAACTTTTACCCCGACCTGCTGGTGCCCACAGGGGACGGTGTGAGCTGTTCCCAGCTGGCGGCTACAAGACCTTTAGCCTTTTTGCAGAGCTGGGAGAAGAGGATGGGCCTCCCCCCCCCCTTTGTTCAGGGTAGACCTGATTCACACTCGCACAATTTGCCCACAGAACGAGGAGGCAGCCCTGCCAGGTGTTTGTTGACTGAGTCAAAGCGTTAAGCTTTACAGTCTGCAGAAAATGCCACTGCTTTATGATAAGCCTCCCTCTCACTCCCCCCTCGCTGTCGGGTGGAACTACAAGCTCTATAAGGACACAGACAGGGTTTTGTTCACTTTTGTGTCTCCAAGGCTTAAGCACACAGTAGATGTTCAGTAAATACTTCTTGGATAATATTGAGTTGATAAATGGAAACATTGAGCCACAGGAATCCCGGAGCTTAGAGCAGCTGAACAAGATTCAAATTAATATCTCACTGTGGTTTTCTTCCCTGCCAGATGCCAAAGGTTATAATTATTTCGAATGTAAAGATCAGCATGCACTCTTTCTGTGCAATGCCCCCCCCCCCCATTAGAGTCATACAGAGGCAAAAAAGCATAAACGTTACCGCTTAGCTGTTCTGGGCTCTGGGACTCCAGTCCACGCTCCCTGCACACCCTCATCTGTGAGCCCGGGGCTCACGTCTCTCCCACCGTGGCGTCCACTGGCTTCAACAGGACAGGGAGGCTGTGGAGAGACCTCCGTCCTTCTCATCCTGCTCTGTCCCCTGCTAGGCCCGACACCCTCCCCTCTCACCTCATCTTAGGCACATCCTCCGTGCATTTTAATTGACTGGAAAAAAATATTTAAAAAGTAATTTATTTTTATGCATACAGAGCTGAGGTACAGGTCAGAGGTGGGGGGGAGGGTGCTGGTGTGAGAGGATTCACCAGAGATACAGTGGGGAACAGAACAAGCAGATCTACTGATATACACTGTTGAAGAGAGGCGTGGGTGAGACAGGAGAGGTCTGCTGTGCCATGTGGGTCAGCACCCAGGCTGGAAATCAAACTCATGCTGCAGTGGGTGGCAATAGCTTCATAGTGCTGAGACTTAATGCCTTGTGCCACCAGAGAGGCCCTTGCATAAAAATTTAATTCATGCATAGAACTGGGGTGCAGGCCAGAGGTGGGGAGGGACAGAGGATTCATCAGAGACAGAGTGGGGAGCAGAACAAGCAGATGGGATGGACTGAAACACACTGCTGAGGGGAGCAGCGGGGAGACAGGAGAGATCTGCTGTGTCCGACATGTGCCAGTGAGGCAGCTCCCTGGCTGGGCATTGAACTCAGGCCTCAGTGCTGACAGCTCTGAGACTTAACCCCTAGCCCAGCACAAAGGCCCGAAAGTAAAGCTCATGTTTCACCTGTTGTAGGAAATCTCTCATTGAAGGGAGTGATTTAAATGGAAGACATCGTCAAGTCGTCATTCAGGAGGACACCTCCCAGCCTCAAGGAATTGCTGTTCATCCCATGGCCAAGTAGGTGTTGTGGAAAGAAGGACCCTGCTGAGGTCAGCGCGCTTTTGCTAACTCGTGTCCAGTCTTCCCGAGGCCATAGGGGGCGGATGGGAAGAGAAACCTGGCGTGCTCTCCGCCGCTCAGCTGTCAGACGTCCCCAGGCTGTTTGTGGCTCTTGATTTCCTCCTCTTGTATAGAAATGATATTGCTTAGCTACCCTTTCATTTTAGGCAAATTCTATTTCCTTTTGCAAAGAAGCTATATTTTATCCCATTAAATATAAGCCCATGAAGCTACTGTCTTTTATCTATATTATGGCTTTCCCGAGCAGAGGGCCTTTGAACAGAATGATCTGAATTCTGTTTAGAAAAATCATTGGCTTTAGGGAATCAAGTAAGAGGCCATTTCTAGAATTAGAAGGAGGAAGCAGAAATCACTAAAAATGAGAATACTATTTGTTAATTGTAAATCTGTGAGTTGGGCTGAGTTCAGAGAGTTGGGGAGACTAAAGGATTCCTTTTATCTGTTAAAAGAACAAGGTTGAAACTGACCTTATTTGTGATAGTTTAAAATATATATGTGTGTGTGTGTGTGTACATATATACACACACATATATATTTACATTATCCCAAAGATTTATTTTATTTATTTACACATACAAAAACCAGGGTGCAGGCCAGAGGTGTGGGGGTTGGGGGTGAGAGGATTCACCAGACACAGATTAGGGAGCAGAACAGGTCGATCTACTGAAATCCACTGCTGAGGGGAGCAGCGGGTGAGACGTAGTGGGTGAGACAGGAGAGGTCTGCTGCGCCATGTGGGTCAGCTCCCTGGCCGGGGATGGAACTCAGTCCATAGTGGTGATAACACTGAGACTTAACCCTTAGGCCACCATTGAGCCTGCATGCAAATTTTATTTGTTGTATGCTTCCTTGATTAAAGGAGATTGTTCTGGACTGATGTTGGGATTCGCCCACGAATTGAAAGTTCTTCTCTTGAAGGCTCTGGCCGAAGGGTCATCGCCAGCTCTGGTCTGGCCTGGCCCAGTGGACTGGCCATCGACTACCTGACCGACCGGTTATATTGGTGTGATGCTGAGCAGGCTGTAATAGAAATGGCACATCTGGATGGTTCTAGACGCCAACGACTTCCCCAGGATGATGTCGGTAAGGCCTTGGGAGGGTGACTTCTTCATGTTGACCGAGCGTCGATGAGTGTTACAAG
Source organism: Condylura cristata (assembly GCF_000260355.1). Lineage (NCBI taxonomy): Eukaryota > Metazoa > Chordata > Mammalia > Eulipotyphla > Talpidae > Condylura > Condylura cristata. The sequence goes on from NW_004567122.1 coordinate 4,122,382, forward strand.
TAAACTTTGTTCACAAGCACACACATCACAGACCCATAACCCTGTGGTGAGGGACAGACAGACAGACAGGAAACAGACTTCTCCAGGGATCTAGGAGGGAGGAAGATTACCTTAGCATTGGAACACTGGGTTGAAAATAGTGATGGATAATCTTTTCTCTCTGCCAAGCTTTCCCCAAAGCAGAATGAAGATAATAAAATTTTCTGTAAGAAATGAAGTAAGGGAACAGACAAAAACAAATCAAAACAAACCCTGAAATGTGACTGCGGAACTGAGGCTGCCAGAGGGGAACTTGAGGGGTGGGGAGTAGAGGTAGGGGGTCATTATTACAGGAGGTTTGGTGGTGGGTGTGATGTGCTGACATACACTAGCAGAGGGGTGAACCTGTACCCCTAAAACACATACAGTATTGTAAGTCCGCTTGCCTCAATAAGCATATTTTTTTAAAGATCACATTGGGCAGCTTAAAAATAAAGACACAAAAACAATGGAAGTATGGAAACACATTTCTCAGCTGCTCTCAGAATGCGAACTTGATTCGGCTGTTATCATTTGCAGTGTTTCACAAACCGTCATTTTTTTTTTTTATGTTTATTTGTATATACAGAACTGGGGTACAGGCCAGAGGCTCAGGGGCGGTGAGAGGCTTCACCAGAGACAGAGTGGGGAGCAGAACAGGCAGATCGATGAAGTACACTGCTGAGGGGAGCAGCGGGCGGGTCAGGAGAGGTCTGCCACACCATGTGGTCACCTCCAGGGCAGGCGGGAATCGAACTCATGCGGAAGTGGCTTTAGCTTCTCAGTGCTGTGCTTTAACCCGCTGCGCCACCAGGGAGGGCTTCACAAACTGTCATTTTTACAGCCACGTAATATCACCTCAGACATGCGTGAATATCTGTACAACACGTGCAAAAGTTAATAAGCATTGTTTTCTCATTTTGCATAGGGATGTTATTTATGTGTATAAATATATATAAAACACTGTTCTGAGCTGTTCAAAACAACCGATGATTATAGAGCAGTGGGAGATTCATTCACTTCAGGGAATCTACAAACACAGATTGGGATTGGGCCAGATGGTGAGCAGATGGTGACAAGGATGCAGTTTGGTCGTTGAGTTACTACTATACAGATACGTGGACTGGACCGAATTTTGAATGTACTGGGAATCACTGCATGTTCATGAGCAGGAAATGCCTATGATAAGATTGGCATTGGAGGGTGACAACCTCTTAGTTTACAGTGTAGTCTGGCTTGGACTGGAATTTGAAGAGAAAGAAAGCAGTATGAGGCTATGACACTTAGTGCAGACAGCAGTCAATGGAGTCCTGAGTTAGAAAGCTGTGATTTTTTAGTGGGTATGCAACAGGTGCAACAGGTCAGAGCACCACATTATGAAGCTCTCTGAAGCCACTGCAGCAGGAGTTCAATCCCCAGCCAGGGAGCTGACCCACATGGTGAGGCAGACCTCTCCTGACCCTCCCGCTGCTCCCCTCAGCAGTGTATTTCAGTTTATCTGCCTGTTCTGCTCCCCGCTCTGTCTCAGGGGAATCTGCTCCCCCACCACTTCTGGTCTGTATCCCAGTTCTGTAAACATAAATAAATAAATCTTTAAAAAACAAAAAGTACCAGAAAGAAATATTAGACAGAAAAAAAAGATACCTATTTTGACCATTATCTTTGGTTTTAGGGGTAATCAATACCTCAATTTGTACTACACAGTAAATAGGTCAAGACATGTATACTTGAAAACTTTAATATTTTCAAGTTTCTTTAAGAATCGAAGACTCTTCTCAATAAGTGATGCACTTGTGTATAATCAAATTCTGTTCATTCATTCTCAGAACAGATCTTCACTATATTATAGGGAGTGGAGATCAAGTGTAAAGTAAAATGATAAGGGTTTCCTGTGAAGTTATGGAGCCTAGTGGGAGACATATCATTAAATATATATATATATTCTAATATAGATCGCAATATGTAGATATATATATTCTAAATACATATAAAGGTATAGCTCTAATGTATATAGATATAAAGGTATAGCTCTAATAGTATATATATAGAGATTGCAATATATAGATATATATATTTCAAATAAATATAAAGGTATAGCTCTAATATCTGCAAGGATGAAGGTTAAAATGAAAAAATTTACACTGAAGATATCATGTTATAAACCAAAATGTATAACGTGCATTTGGTTAGTAATTTATATTTCAACTTTAATGTAGAAACAGTGCAACTTCCTATTAAAGGCCATTACCACATAACTGGAAATTAAGACATCAAAAAAAAAAAAAAAAAATTCCCATCGTTATAGCGCCATCTACTGGCACGAAAGGGGTGGCGTCTCAACCTGCTTTTTGGATTTTTAATGTAAACATTGACATAATTCACTGTTCATTTAAAATGCAGTCGTGGATCATCTCTGATAAGGGTTATATATAGAATGTGGTGGTGACTGGGAAGTTGTCGGCTAATTCTGGCATGTGCTGTGAAGTGGATGGATCCATAGGACATTGTGCTATGCTAAAGTAAGCCAGGCACAAAGGACAAGTATTGTGTGACTCCATTTATGGGATCCACAGAAGCGTCAGAGCCACAGATGCAGAAAGTGGGTGATGGTTGCTAGGACTAGGTGTGTGTGTGTGGGGGGTTACTGGATATAGCGGTTCAGTTTTATGACCACGTGAATGTCATCAGCACCAAGCACGACTGAACTGTACATTTCAGGTAAGTACATGCTGCCTTATCTGTTTTCCACCAAAAATTAAACATGAAGGGATAAAAAATTCTCTTGCCTTTATGGTTGCTCCTGACTCTGGCCACTGCAGACAGGAGTGTCCGTTCCTCTGCTCACGAAATGCTGGGCTCTGTCTTCTCAGAGGGCCTCAGGGACATGAAGGGTGGGCCTTGTTGAGATGGGTGGGAAAGCCCACTGAGGCAATAAGAACCGTGAGAATGGAGGCAGGAGATAATAAGCGGGTTTCCAAAAAATTGGTAAGAAGGGAAGGAAAGAAACAACAGGGAGCTGGAAGGATGACGGAGTGGACATTTAGAGATGGGCGAGATGTCAAGAGTCACGTAGCCAGGGAAAGGAGGAGAGCTGGATGAAGACAGAAAAAGCGCAGCAACAGAACTAGCTCCGAGGCTGGCAGGGAGACGTGAGGATTCACCAGAGACAGAGTGGGGAGCAGAACAGGCTGATCTACTGAAACACTGCTGAGGGGAGCAGCGGGCGGGTCAGGAGAGGTCTGCCAAGCCATGTGGGTCACTCCCCAGCCGGGGATCGAACTCATACTGCAGTGGCTACAGATAGCTCCACAGTGCTTTGCTTCACCGTCTTGCACCACCAGGGTGGCCCCCAACCTGTGAATTTTATCTACAACTTTTCATTGTCCTTGAAAAGACAGTTCACTGGCAGGAAATTATCGGGGACAGAATCACTGCACAAAGAAAGAGAGAGCAGGGTGAGAACCTAGCCAGCCCCTGCTGCGCCAGACTCCGAAGATAATAATGTAAAAGTGCTTTGGCCCCTGCACTTCTTGTTTGAAAAGATAGACAGTTCTTTCAGTTACTCCCGTAAAGATACAGAATGGCATATTCAAGGATAGAGTGTGTATCCATATAGAATGGCCTATTTAAGAGAAGTCTTTATTCTTAGGTGAATTCTTTTAAAAATGACTGGTTTATGTCCATCAAGCTCACGTTCTCATATTTGGGTGGCTTCTCCCCAGGTTGGCTTCTAGGATGAGGCTCCTGCCCCTTGTGGGGTCTCTGTGGAGGCTGGCTCTTGCCTTGCTTAGCCGCTAAGTCCTGATTTACTGTAGGAATTGTGTGGGGATGGGTCTTAAGCCTCGACCTTTTAAAAGCTGTCAGAGCACAGGCAGGTCTGTGTGACGCTTTGGGCTGGATTGTAGGTTACCCTTTTGCTGTGGCTGTGTTCGGGGACCACCTATGGTTCTCTGATTGGAGCCAGCCTTCGGTGATCAGAGTGAACAAGAGGACTGGGACGGACAGGCTACGTCTCCGAGGCAGCATGCTGAAGCCCTCGTCTCTGGCTGTCATTCACCCGCTGGCGAAACCAGGTACCTTGGGCAAATACTGGGTCTGTCTTTGACGCGTCTGCAGCTATTATAGTTGATTGATGGAGGTGGGAGGCTGGCGGCTGCCCCTGATCTGAGTAGATGTTAAGATTTGCTGACATTTGGATTTTGTTGACAGTAAGACAATCTGGGGTGACTTGAGCTTTCCCCCCTCCAATCTCATCTTTGCTTCTCTGAACAGAGTTCACCTAACTGCCACCTGCATTTCAAAGACTCTTGGGTCGAAGACATTATAAAGGTGGGGTGGGGTGAAACTTAAAGGTTTTGTCAATATTGGGTTCGCCCACCTCTACAAGATGAGTACACATGCGTCAGCAATAGCACCTGGGAAAGCAGCCTGTGTCCCCTAGGATCCTTTTTCTGGATTGTTCTTTGCTCATTTGCTTAAATTGTAATTCCTGATGAAGAGTGTCTTAAAATCACTATCCAACCTCACCGATGGTCATGAGGATTTTAAACCAGTGACTCCTCGCACGAGTTCTTCTGAAATAACTCTAGACGTAGACACTGCGTCTCTCTCTCCAAAAGCTAAGGGCACTGATTTGCATCAGAGGTGTCTGATGGCCCCTAAAACCATCTGCGAATGTCCCCCTGTTCCTCCAGGAGCGGATCCCTGCATACATCAGAACGGAGGCTGCGAACACATTTGTGAACAGAGGTTTGGGCTTGCTCGATGTTTGTGTCGGGAAGGTTTTGTCAAAGCCCCAGATGGAAAGGCGTGCGTGGCCTTGAGTGGACACCAGAAGCCGACAGGTGAGATGAGATCCTGGGTCCCTCCGTCCTCTCATCAGATGCCTGGTGGGAGCCGGGCGTATGTGGTTGAGCTGGTCACTAAGTCAGGTAGACTCTGCGAGTTTCCCTGAGTTGTCTTACTGAGAGCCCAAACTCACAGCAACAAATAGCCCTAGCTGTCAATTAAGTCCAACTTTTCTTGAATCATGAGATAATTTAATGGTCTCTGTTGACCTTCAATAGGTAGTGAAGCAGACGTCAGTAGCCCCATGACACCATCGGGCATCTTATCCCAGGCTGGAGAGCTGGGAGATAATGACACAGAATCTCAGCGTGAGCTGGTGGCTGAAATCATGGTATCAGGTATGAACGATGAATTTTCTGATATAATTTTGGTTTCAACACTTTCCAGTCTACCATTGGAAAGGCTAAATCATCTTTGTAAGTTCATGTTGGCAACATCTACACAAAGCTAAGCTCTGGTCCTGTCTCTCTTCCGAATGGTGGGCAGAAGTTTATTCACGGAAAGGCTTTGGACAGAAACGTCTTTGGAGAAATCAAATTTGGAAACAAAGGTGGGAAATAGGACAGAACAGATTTGCATGTATCCCCATCCAAACCTAGTAGTCCACCCGTGGCAAATGTTGGGATTTTTTCTTCTAATATATTACATGCTTTTCAGCCAAATGGTAAATACTAGCTCAGCATGTAACAACTTTAGGCTACCGCATTCTTATTCTGTATCCACTCATGAGGGCAGTGGTTTTTCAAACAAGGGTTAGCTCAGGCCTAGAACTTCTGCAGACCTTACTTCTTCTTCACTCTTTAAGTCTCTGCCTTTCAGTCCAGTCATCTAGGCTCTGAAACGTCTCATACATTTATATTTCTGATTACAACTTTATTATCCTACAGAGCCCATGGCTAAAAATAAGGTGGCCAACTCCAAATTGGGACATTAAATACACTTAACAAAGTGCTTATCCAGCTTTTGCCATCTGCAGACTACAGACTGTGAAGTTTTACCAAACACAGAGGTGGATATTTACAGCACTAATAACGTGCATGGAACTTTACCGCTTACTGGGCACCTTAGACATAACCTCTAATTTGATTCTTATCACAATCCACCCTTTGATAGGTGCAGAAATTGAGACAGTTTTGTTTAGTGACTTGACCAAAGATTTTGAAAATTATAACCAAGTAATTCATGTCAAGGAAAGAAAATATCATCACATCGGGAATAATAGTTCATTGAGAGATTTGATGTGTCCTTTATTGCAATAAAACACCATAAATAAATATTAGCAGAGTAAAGAGCCTTTTCACAGTCACTAGGTGTCCCTGGAAGTTCACAGAGCATATCTGCAGAGACTAATATTTGGGCACTCAAAGAGCCAGGTGAATGACAGATAGTAATTTAGCCCATGGATGATGAGATGGGGATGATGTAAGAGATGGTGAGAGGTTTGGAATCCATGTAGAACAGTCTATGTTTGGCTGCAAACCTGGAAACTATTCTCTGCCTTCTGCAGCGTAGATGGAATTGATGGCTTAGGTGAAAATTACCTCACTTTTCTGTAGCCACGTTGTTGTGTGCTATTTTGTGTTAGACTGTAAAGTTTTAGTTCTGCCTATGTTCGTTTAAGAGAGCTTTCTGATATTTGTAGTGAGATTCCATTTCTGGAAAGTGTATCTGCTTAAAAGATTTTGAAAAGTCTTTAAGAAGAGATTGACCTAAAATGTAATATTCTCCAAAGACATACACAGTTAATGTGTAGCAAATAGATCTGTCTATAACATGACAGAGATTCACTTATAAAAAGCATCATTCTCAAATTTGCTAAATTCATGAATTATTCTTAGGTCATGAATAAATGGAATGTTCTTCTCTTTCTTTTTCTTCCATTAAGAGGACAGATTTATTGGGAAAAGGAGAAGGAAAAAGAGAGCCATCTATATAATCACAGGCCAGCAGGAGCGCTGCCTGGCTGTCAGATTTCAAGGCTTTGTTTTGGGTTGATTTTGTCCATTTCTTTACATTATAAAATGCACATTTCTTTCTCTTTTTTATAAATATAATTACTAAGATTTATTTTGTCTTTACTTATGTATGCAAGAACTGGGATGTAGACCAGAGGTGTCAGGGTGAGAGGATTCACCAGAGACAGAGTGGGGAGCAGAGCAGGCAGATCAACAAAGTACACTGCTGAGGGGAGCAGCGGGCGGGTCAGGAGAGGTCTGCTGCACCATGTGGGTCAGCTCCAGACCTCAGAATTCAACGGTGATAGGGCTGAGACTTAACCTCTAGGCTACCAGAAAGGCTCATAATTCTCCATCATCCTTATCACAGAGGGCTTTTAAAATAAGGTTTTCTTTGAGTCCTTAGAACAATCATGTGAAGGAAGCTGTACAGTAATCATCCCCAGTGTTAGAGAAGAAGGTGATACGCAGACAGTTCTTCTAGGGCAAGTTTGCAACAGAATCAACCTCAGCTGTCCCCCCCAACTCTTGTTCCCCACTTCACAGCCTTTGCTTTAGGTTATGCAAGTCTGCCTTGGGGTTTGCAAGTTACCATATACATCCTGAATCATCTTCTAATAGAAAATAATTCCGCGAGTGATTTAAGTGTGTTGGGTGACTGGATACTCCATCATACACCCAGCACAGCCATGTGATTTGGGACCTAGTCCTCCAAAGAAATTCCAGCCCATCCTGAAGAATCTGGAGTAGCAAGAGATGATGTTAGTGGGGGCACAGGTGTTCCCACAAGAGACCTCCCTCAGGTAGCACAGAGATGTGCGAACCGTCTGCTTTCACATGGTATCTCAATCCATCTACCTAGATGGTTGAACTTTAATTTATAGGCAAGTTTGGAGGGCTTTCTTTAACCTCTCCCACTCTCAGGTCAGCGAGCTTACCAGCCAGTAGACAGGCGACAGCTTCCATTCCACTGTGGGATATCAGCCCCTGCCCCAAGACCCCGCAGGGAGGAAGTACCTGGAGAATGAACATGGATATAAGTCATACAGGGAAGAAAAAAACGTGCTCGTGTTTATGGCTCAATGTGCAACTCTGCCCCTGAGGCATTTACTTCTCGATGGAGTATGAAATGAAATGATCCATGGGTAGCGTTTAGCTCGTATGGTTCATGACTTTGTAAAAGTGCCTTGGGGCTTGCAAGCCACAGCATCAATCTTGATAATAAGCACACAAGGTGACATACAAATTCTGTTCTATGTGACGCAGAATTTCAGTAGATTGACAATAAGTCTTTCCCTTGGCCGTGTTGAGACAGAGCTCTCTATGCACTACAAAATGGCCTTTGTGACTGGAGGACAAGAATAGGTTGACTGTGACATTCGTATGCCACGATGACGAGGGAATTCTCAAGTATGCAAACTTGAAATTTGAATCCATCTACTCCTCATCACTTTAAAGTTCAAATTTGCAAATGTTTTTTTTAAAAAAATAAGATCCCATAGGGCTGTTTGAACATCAGCCAGCAATTCAAAGCTGAAGCTTGCTGAGGACATGTATACAGAAACGCCATCTGCAGGATCCTTTAGCATAGATGGAGCTTACAGGTCAACCAGATACTTCTGCTTGGAGGTGAGCCTGCCCCAGACTCTGGGAAAGGAACCACTGTCATAGTCTGCAGAACTCATAAAACACAAATGTAGCTCCTCTTTGGCCTGGAAATGATTGCCTGGCTTTTACTGTCTGCAGATGATGATGACTGTGGCCCTCGGGGGTGTGGCCCCTACGCTCAGTGTGTCTTCGAGGGAGAGAATGCCACGTGCCAGTGCTGGAAAGGGTTCGCTGGGGATGGACACGTATGTTCTGGTAAGAACAGAGGCTAGAGAGGCATCTGGTCTGGAAAACAGAGAACCAGAAACATTTCTTCAAGTTGGACTCACTCAAGGTCTCTACAAGGGTTTCTGTCATTAGCAGGATTGAATAATAAGTCAGTCCTTTTTTTTTTTTTTCAAAAAAATTTATCTATTTACTTATGCATGCAAGAGCTCTAGACCAGAAATGCAAGGAGGTAAAAGGATTCACCAGGCACAGTGGGGAGCAGAACAGGCAGATGGACGAAGTACACTGCTGAGGAGAGCAGCGGGCGGGTCAGGAGAGGTCTGCTGTGCCATGTGGGTCACTTCCCTGGCTGGGGATCAAACTTGTACTACAGTGGCTGTGGATAGCTTCCTAGTGCTGAGACTTAATCCTTTGCATACCAGGGAGGCCCTAAATCAGTTGACATTACCTGGAAGGATAATGGCTGGCATGTAGAGAAATGTATGTTTACATGACATTATATTAAAATAATCATATTTTAATAATAATATCATATACCCTGTTGATAACAAGGAGAATCTAGGATTCGCTCAGAAACACAAATGTGACTTTAAGTCGAATGTATCAATTCCCCAGTTGCAATGAAAACAAACTTTGGCCCTCTACCCCCCAAAGTTTAGGTCTGAAGTTTTCATTTTCTCAGTAGGTTGTGGTGGATAGACTAAGCTTTCATGCTGAGGTCCTTAAATAAGTGAGAGATTATGAAACTATCTCAGTCCCTATGGTCTGAGTCTCCAGGACAGCGACTGACGTATGGACCCCGTTGTGGGGAGACTGTGATCCATCCAGATGTGCGCTGTATGTTCCAGACACTGGGATTGCATCTCTTGCCAGGGGGTTCACCAGCATGATGCGTGCGTGAAGTATGGGCGGCCCCCATATTTCACCAGCCTCTCATTCTGCCCACAGACATAGACGAGTGCAGGGTCCCTGTCTCGCCATGCCCCACCACCTCCTCTGTGTGCATCAATACGGAAGGCAGCTACGTGTGCCGCTGCTCGGAGGGCTACCATGGAGACGGGGTCCACTGTGTGGGTAAGTGGGGTGCCTGGGCGGGGGGTCCTACGGGCCCAGGTAGGCATGGCGGCGGGCAAAGTGGAAACGCTTCCAGTTCTCAGTGAAGAGTCAAGTTATTGCCTCTGTGTCAAGGGCCCAGAGGGCTGACTTTTCTGCTTTTCTAGTTCTTTCTGTGAAGCGGGTGTCCCTGTTCAGCCACACGTGGGGCTCAAACGGGAGCCCTCCCAATTGACTGGGGAGGATTGGACAGCACTTTTTTAAAAGATTTATTTATTTACTCATACAAAAACTAGGGTACAGGGCAGAGGTGCAGGGGGTGAAAAGACTCACCAGAAAGAGTGGGGAGCAGAACAGGCAGATGGACTGAAACACACTGCTGAGGGGAGCAGTGGGCAAGGCAGAAGAGGTCTGCTGCGCCATGTGGGTCACCTCCCTGGCCGGGGATCGAACTTGGGCTGCAGTGGCTGTGGCTAGCTTCACAGTGCTGTGCTTTAACCCACTGAGCCACCAGGGAGGGCCCTGGACAGAATTTCCTTTGTCCCTGAGTGTGGCACTTAGGGGTGACCACCGAGGGGAGGAGGCTTATTGGCAAGGGCAGTTGTGCGTGTTTAGGAGAGAAGTGTGATCGAAAGGGACGCTGAAGAAGTGCCCCAGAGGGCAGGCCCAGCCCCCGGCACAAGGACTAGTCACAAACTCCTTTCCTCATCACTGCCATCTGCCAACCCCAGGCGGGCCTCACCCCCTTCCAGGTGCGGGTGGCTTAGCATCTCTGTACAGGTGGGGACCTGCCTGAAGCCAGCGTGGCCCTGGAAGTGGTTACCTGAAGTCTCACAGGACTTTACAAGGCCTTTTGGGGTATTTGCTTTTCCTTACGAACCCATGAAAATCTTTCCACAGCGAGAAACAGATGCCCTGATAAGAAGCTGCAATGGGACTGTGTTCTCCCACACACTGAGGCTGAAGCTGAAATATCAGTCAGAGCTACCAATTGTCTGAATCTGCTTGGTTTAAATCAGACCTTTATCAGATTAGTTTTATGGAATCCAGAGACATCTGTAAATGCTCTTTTAAGCACATATTTGGCTGTCAGTCAGGAAAATGTCATTGCTCTGATTAAACAGGCTCATAGGTAATTTAGACAAACAGGCTTCATATTTAATTTACTCAGAAGAGACAGGAAGGTATACTTTCTCGGATGTTTAAATTCATTGCACTCTTGATTCTCTGTTCTAACCCAAGTCCTGCGGGTAGTGAGCCTGCAGTAGTGGGGTATCAGAGCCTCCTGCCTCTGGGACACCCCGTCCCGACCCCATGGGAGCCCGGGACCTGTTTCTACTCCCCACTCCCAGTGTTTGTGCAGACACGGTGCTTGGAAGCACACCTGCCAAGCCCAGGACTAAGAAGCATGGGGCCCAACAAGGTGGTACAGGCAGGACAGGGTCTCAAGGAAATACAACTGGGCTCAAAGAAATACGACTGGGTAAAGAAAGGTTTGCATTATACAGAGGTGAAGACAGTGATGGAAGCTCAGAACGGGAGGGAAGTCTTCGGTACTGGAGAGAGTTCATGGGGAAGTGCCATTTTTTTTTTTAAAGATTAATTCATTTATGCATACAGAACTGGGGTACAGGCCAGAGGTGCAGGGGCGGTGAGAGGACTCACCAGAGACAGAACAGGCAGATGGACGAAGTCCACTGCTAAGGGGGGCAGTGGGTGGGTCAGAAGCAGTCTGCTGTGCCCTGTAGGTCACCTCCCTGGCCAGGGCTTGAACTTACAATATTGCAGTGGCTGCAGACAGCTTCATAGTGCTGTGCTTTAACCTGTTGCACCACCGGGGAGGGCCCAAAATGTGGATGCCTTTTTGCAAATGCAAAGACTGAATCTTTGGGAGCTGAACTTCCCAACGATGGCTACAAACAGCTGACCACACTCCAGCTTACCCCTTGAGCTCCGGGTTGGGAAGTGGCTTTAGGTTCCAGGCAGGAGTGGCACTGCCAGCTGTGAGTCAGAACTCATGGGTGTGTGGGCAGCAGTGGGACCCCAGACACCCTGGGAGAATTCCTGAATCTGCACGCTGCAGCCCGGCACAGTTGAGGACGCTCCCCTTCCAGAATGTCGTGCTTGCCAGTGGTGTGACCTTTCTTTCGCTGCATCCACTTTTCTCTTCCCACTCTTGTTCTTGACAGATGTCGATGAGTGTCAGTTGGGCACACACACCTGTGGGGAAAATGCCACCTGTACCAACACAGACGGAAACTATACCTGCTTGTGTGCTGGCAGCCTCTCTGAACCTGGTCGGATGTGCCCTGGTAGGTGGGATGATCTAGATCCAGGGCTCTGAAAGATTCTGTTCCCCAGTGTATTTGCATCAGAGATTCTAGAATCGACTACATCAGGCTGGCAAATTCACTTTCCTAATCAGGTTGGTCCTGGGCTTGAGAATGTGACAGGGTCCAAGTTTTCTCCATGGATTAGCAACAGGAATAAGTCTTAGTATTACTCCCATTTCAGTAAAGGTGGGGACACGGGTGGTTCTCCTTAACCTGTGACTAATGTCCCAATTTGTCATGTTGTTTTCTGGGGCTGCTGTAAAATCTCTGCAGGGTGAGACAGATTGGGGAGGGTGTCTGGAACGCTGCATTTGTATCGCTTTTGAAGATTTTAAGCTCGCTACTTTCCAAAGTAGGTACTTCTTGAACTGAATTAGAATCCCACCTCTTTGCCCTTTGTTTTTAAACATCAATCACAGCTGACACCTGCTTCCTGGACCCCCATCAACATAATGGCAGGGTCACCTGGCCATGGGCATCCAAGAAGTGGGGCTCCATCAAAACTTGGGCCTCTTCCCCACCACTGCCAGCTGCTCCCCTTCTCAGCTCTACAAACAGCAAAATCCTAAGGAAGCAGAGTTCTGTCCTTGCCTAGACCTGCATTTTATTTTAAGCATATTGTGTTTCTCAAATGTGCTGTTTTTTTTTAATGTAATAATTTATTTTTACATCATTTTGTGCATTTTTCCATCTCAGTTGTAATCCCCGTGGGCAAATGTGCTGTTCTTAAAGGTACTGACAGGCTGCTAGTGTTCGTGTAGTCAACTAACACCCTCATGGTTTCTTCCTACAGAGCAGCCAGCCATTCTCGGAAAGGGCCCTTCCCACTTTGCACTCCCTTGTTACAGGAACTTTCCTTTCTGTCAAAGTTGCTTCAGTCTCCACAAGTTCTCCCAAAGTAAAATAGTTTTATTTTATTTTTGCATAGAAGAGCTGGGGTATATGTAGGCTAGAGGTAGGGGGGTGGGAGGATTCACCAGAGAAAGAGTGGGGAGCAGAACAGGCAGGTCAACTAAGTACACTGCTGAGGGGAGCAGTGGGTGAGACAGGAGAGGTCTGTTGTCCCTTATGCTGGGGGCAAACTCAGGCCTTGGTGGTGATAGCACTGAGACTTAACACCTAGGCCACCAGAGAGGCCCTGAAATAGTGGGAAGAGTTTCAGAGACTGCTAGGATCTTGGGGTGACAGATTGTATTGTGGGTGGTGTATAAGCCATAAGGTGATAGTGTTGGGTGAGACCCTCAAGCCGTCATGTCATGCACAGCTTCCTGTTTTGGGGGTGACATGTGCTTTCGAAACGAAGCCAGTGCCTGTGGCTGGGGCCTGACCATCCTCTTCTTTGCCTGTAGTCTGCTTTCTGTGTAATTGTGAACCCAGAGAAAGAGGGACTTCCTCAGGGGGAGTGAGCTGAAGGCTGATAAGGAAACAAGAAAACACTTCGCCTAGTTCTCCTGCTACTAAAAGACACCATATATACGGCCTCCTTGGTGGTACAAGAGGTTGAGTCTCAGCGCTATGAAGCTAGCCCCAGCCCCTGCAGCACGAGTTCAATCCCGGGCTCTGGAGGTGACCCACATGGCGCGGCAGACCTCTCCTCTTTCCCGCTGCTCTCATCAGCAGCGTATTTCAGTAAACCCACCTGTTCTGCTCCCCACTGTCTCTGGGGCATCCTCTCACCCTCATACCTCTGGCTTGTACCCCAGTTCTTCCCCCCAGACAAATATAGTATCACAAGTGGGTCTCAAAAAGTATTCCTGATGCGGCTCCTGAAATGCCGGTCACTTGATAAACCAAAGTGATGTCTCCGCTTCCCGCAGGCTCCACCCCCGCCCCTCCCGTCGCGGAGGGGGGCAGCTATTCGGTGAGGAGGCTCCCCCAGGACTGCCCCCCGTCCCACGAGGGATACTGCCTCAACGGTGGCCTGTGTATGTATTTTGAAATAATCCACGAATACGCATGCAAGTAAGTCCGGCAGTCTCTGGCCACACAGAGATGATTGCTACCCCGGCTTTGGCTAATGCGTAAAATGTATAGGGTTTTCCTACAGTTACAGTGGACAGTCTAGAAGTCTCTTGATTTTACATCAGGGAAAAAGGAGAAATACACATAGAAATTAACGGGTGTGTGTGCGCATGTGCATTGAGCCCTGCTATCACCGCTCCCAGCTGCCGGGGTAAATACAAGCGGAAGGCTTGGCGAGGGCCCCTTATATTTAAAGTGTTGCCACTGGTACCTTCTGGGGTTAAAACTCTCCTCCTGGTGGAAAACTGAGGCTGTGAGAAGATTCCATTAACTGTGCATTTACTTTCCACCAAATCTCTGGAGAACAAGATGGAGCGTTTCTGGGTAGACAGAAGCGTGGCATTATAGTCCCATTGCATGTTGCCTGCTGTTGTCCAAACTCAGAAACAACCGTGACCTGTATTTCCTAAGACGTGTTGTTTCAGTCCGTGGCTGTGGTTGTGAAATCTGCTTCCTCACCTTTTGTCCTGGTGATGGCTTCAGTGGGGAGCACAGTGTCCCCGGGAAGTGGGTGCCAGAACTGGCTCCCTACAAAGCCTTTGGCGGACAGCTGGGAGTGGGGTGCAGGGTAAGGGTAGTGGAGCACGGTGGCGTATATTGGGGTTCTGGTGCTGCGCATGGTGTGAACTCACACACTGGTAGAGGTTGAACGCCCCCCCCCCAAACGCAAATGCGGTGATGTCAACCAGCTTCACCCCAATAAACATAAGTTAGCGGAGGGAAAGCAAACCTTTCTCTTACAGACTGGGATGAAACCTCACTCACAATATCCACTTCTTTTAAAGACTTTGCTTGGCGTTAAGGGCGTGTTTTGCAGGCAGTGCAAGGGAACATATAGATAGTGAAAAATCAGTTGATCCCCCACACCAGCCTCCTCACTCCTGATGTGGTTCTCCAGGTGAGAGGAAGGTGTGCTGACATATTCTGGTGCCGTGACAGATGCTGTGAGCACACAGGCTTTTAAGATTATTATTTTATCAATAAGGATGAGCAGAAGCACAGTCTAAATTATTAGGAAATAAGATATATCCTGTGACAAAGTGTATATAACCTTACAGTAAATGGTGTCAGGCTGACAAAAATAATGAATAATGCTTGTGCATATGAGTATGAATGGCTCAGGTCAAATATAAGTCTGCTTTCCTATGGATATTTGCATGCTGTGAATTTTTAACGTAAGATCAATCTCTTACTTCCAATAGTTTACGCTTGATTTTGATTATTAGGGTAAAAGTGTTTTTGGCTTATCTATTTCTTATGGTCCCAAATAACACAATTTTGAAAGCAGATGTCCTAACTTATTAGTTCCGGGTTTGTTTTCCTCTATGATGCTTTACCTTTGGGTTTTAAAAGACATTCTAATACTCTGAAGGTCACTGCGGGGTGACAGGTCGCACCCAGTACTTTCTTTTCATTTTGCCGATTCACTAAATAATTTATACACTCTCCAGCACACGGCTTTTCTTTCTGTTGTTCAGTCCTAGTGAAAATACATATTCCCATGATGTTTTAAACGTAAGTTGCTAAAAAATGACAAACTGAAGAGAACACTCAAATGTGAGGACCTTTCATCAGGAGCCACATTTAAAATAGCAGAGTTCCCAGCCATCCGGTTCAGAATTTTTGAATTGACATTTACTAAAAATGTGATCGACGCTAACATTGGCCCTCTGTCTCTGCCCCAATAATGGTCTCACCTTATGTCAATTCCATAATAACAACACTTCACAGGCCTCATCGGATAAAGTGTTCTTGACGCCACTGGAGACTGTGGGGATGGCCATCGGACACAGGGACTCCAGGGTGCCTGGGGGTACAGAGCACGGGGTGGGGGGCAGTGTTCCTCAGAGGAGACCAACCCACCGAGCCCAGACCAGGCCCTCACTCATCCTGGCTCGGCTTTGAACTCGCCCACATTGCACATGGCTGTTCTTTAACGCCCTTACTTTGAAATGTTTCATGCAAACAGGGCTGGGGATGGGGGTGGGGGTCACACCCGCTTTGGAACTGATACCATTTTCCACGGATGAAAATGTCATCCTTAATTCCTGGGACAAAGAGCACATGAAAAAGGGTGGCTGACTTTTACTGAATCCAGAAGTTCTTGAAATTTTCTGACCATGGAGATGCAAGTTTATTCAGCCAGTGGTATAAAAGAAGAATGAGTTAAGAGCTCAAAGAACCAATGGTGTATGGGTCACACCGGGAGATGCTGGCCTGGGCAGTGGGCAGCTCTCAGGGCTCTGGCCTGAAGGCCCCCTGGGCTCAGCGGGGGCCACCTCTGGCAAGTTTGCCTCTTGGCAAACTCCCCAAGTCTTCAGAGGATCAGGGGACTTTGGCCTTAACTTTGAGCACTTTCAAAGTGGCTGCTAGGCGTTGATACTCCATGGCTAGAACCGGGATGTCTGGAGTTGAAAGCATGCCAGGGAAATGGAAGGACTTGAAAGTCACTGTGTCACCAAAAATGGAATGGGTAACGGTGTCTCATGCAGTGTCAATCATATTCGGTGCAGAACGCTCCTTCCTCTCCCTTCTTGGTCTGAAAGTGACCACAGTACTGTCACCTCCAACTCAAGGGAGTCCTAGGTACTGAACCCCCCCTTCGCTCAGCTTCCCGCCTCTCCCCCTGTGGCCTCTTCCCACAGGCCACCAGAGTACACAGGTGTCAATTCTCTGTGTACTCAGTCCTCGAGGGCCTTTGGGAATAAAATGAGGACGTGGATCTTTGGTCCCTTAGCACGTGGGCCTCATGACATATTTAAGTCCTCAGCTGCATCAGTGTCTGCTCCTGCAGAGAGAGAACACCCCTGTTCCATCCAAGACCCTCAGTTTCCCGCAGCTACACTGCCAGTAGATGGCAGTGTTACCTCATTTACTTCATCTGCAGCTTCGCTGTGCTGTTCATTATTTCGATAAATATGCACGCATGGAGCAGCATGATGCATAGGGAGAATGCCCCCCTCTCCCCGCCACTGAGCGCCCCCTCCTCGAAGTAGCTAAGCAAATGCTTTGCATCCCCCTGCAACATCTCTCATACCAGCAGTGACTTCTTTCCAGGAGGAAGAGCTGTTTGCTCTGCAGACTTTTCTGCAAAGAGCTGACACACAACACGTCCTTCCATAACCTGGTAGCAAGTGAGGGCTCTGCCTTCAAATTCCTCCTTGATTTGACTGCTACTTGCTGTCTGGCCAGGCATTTGTGGTAAAAACTCCTGCCTCTAGGGAACAGCTGCCTCGAGGTGGGTCCTTGGGATTTTAGCCTAACGGGAACTGAGCTTTAATCTGTTTCTGCAAAGCCTCTGAGAGGCGCAATGCAAGTAGGCCCTGCCCCCTCTATGGGGCAGACCCACCAGAGAGGACATGGGTGCTGCAGGCCCTTGCACATCAACTTGACCCGCCCCAGGAATCTTCCATGGGCTTCCGAAGAGCAGAGTCTCAAGATGCAGAGGTGGGGTCTGGGACGAGAACGCATGTAGGGGGAGCGGCTCCTGCTAAGGGCTGTGGGTGTCGCCACAGGTGTCCCACGGGCTATATCGGGAGCAGATGCGAGTACCTGAACATCTGGGACATGCGCCGTGCTGGCCACTGGCGACAGCTGGATATCACCTTGCTGGTCGTGTGCGTGGTGTTGCTGGTCTTGCTGCTCGTCCTGGGACTGGGGGGCGCGTACTGGTACAGGTGAGCTCTCCCTCCCTCGCCCTCCAGGGAACACCTGCCTCCATGACCTGCACTCCTAGGCACTCAGGACCTTTCAGGAGTAGAACAACAGTAAAAGGTGCCTTGAGATTTCACTGTAACGTCAGGGTTTGGCTTTTTCTTGTCCCATTCTAGGCCCTGTTTCTGCACAGTGGGTTTGTGTGGGTTATTTAACATCCTGTGTTGGGCTTCCACTTGTTTCTGTTGGCATCTCCTGCATGCACACTTCCTCAACCCCCCTGCCCCTGCGTAACCGTAATTTTTTCATGGCTGCTTTCAGTCCAGTGGATTGGTCTCAAGGAACTCAGTGTCTCGTCCAGACCGGAAAGTTTCTGGTCCTTGGGATACTGTGTTTTCAGTAAGTTCCAGTTCAAGTTTAAAAACTGTGGATCAACTCTGCCTTTACTTAAAAAAATAGCTCCTCTGGGTCTCCCCTAGTGGTGCAACGGGTTAGGACGCAGCACTCCAAGCTGTCAGTAGCCGCCTCGGTGTGAGTTTGATTCCCACCCCAGAGGTGACCTACATGGGAGAGGAATAATGCATTCTGTTGCTCCTTTTCCATTTTGTTCAAAAACAGGACACGATCTCCACTATCAACACTGAAAAGTTTTTATCTTCTTTCGTTGTCTGGCTTGTGCAAAATCCATGAGTGGTACCACTTCCTGGCAGAATAGGACTTTATACATTTATTTAACTCAACATCATCATTTTGTGGGGGAAGAACTTAAGACCCACTTAACCAACAGATGCCAGTTCTCTGGAAATGTATAAAATCCAGCCACATTTTCTCTTACTGCCCATGTAGCTGCTATCTTGTGATATGAAGGGTTCACATGGCATCCGGGGGTGATGTGAGGTGCTGATGGGTACTAGCACAGGTGTTAAGAGCAGGGACTCCAGAATGAGACTGCACAGGTTCAAATTCCCACTCAGGCCATCACAACAGGCATGCAGGTCATCTAAACTCCGTGTTCAGTAATTTCACCATTAAATGGTGACAGGAATAGGACTTGTAAGTTAATGTGCATTTAAGTGACTAAGTGAAGAGCCAAGGGAGGGTGTGGCATATGGCACATGATAAAAGTGAAGGAAAGTGAAGGAACCTATCGTTCTCATGGTGACATTATGCGAACAGTCCAAACTCTTTGTTATTTTGAGACGCAAGATTTTCAGTTTCAAACTTGATCTTGTAATTCAGTGGTCTTTCAGTGACCAAAACACTATTTGGATGGATGTTTGCAGAAAGAGTATTAAAGAACCAATGGTAAACCCCACTGGACAGAATGTCCAAGAAAACTAGATGGTTGGCAAATTAGGGGGAAAAGTGGAAGCAAGAGAATTAAATTCATATGTGCCATAGTAAATTCTGTTTTCTAATTCTATAGACATGAACACATATTTTATATTCTGTAGACATACTTGGGGGGCTGGATGGAAAACTCATGGCAGATTGCTAGCTTTTTAAAAAAGATTTATATATGCATAGAAAAACTGGGGTACAGGTCAGAGGTGTGGGGGACGGGAGGGTGAGAAGATTCACCGGAGACAGAGTGGGGAGCAGAAGAGGCAGATCTACTGAAATACACTGCTGAGGGGAGCAGTGAGTGAGACAGGAGAGGTCTGCTGTGCCATGTGGGTCACCTCCCTGGCTGGGGATCGAACTCAGGCTGTTGCAACCAGGATGGGCCTCAAGAGACTTTTTATGTGTTTAAAACTTAGGTGCACTGGACACCGGATGACAGAACTCAGAGGAGCCCACATTGGCTGGAAAACAAATAAGTGACACACATTGCTGTTTTTGGCAGGAAGATGAATGAATTCCTAACGCCTGCCTATGCTGATGGGCACTAAGAGAAAGAGAACACTGTTGGGTTCTCTTTCGTTTTACTAAACTACAACAAAAACTGTAAATGTCTTTCTGAGTGAATCTATGGCTTTGTAAACAGAAGTCTGTTCAGAACTGCTTACCCCACTTCCAATTTTCCAGTGTGTCTGACAACGTCTGTACACCCACGAATCGATTCTGACAAGATCAAATTAAAACTGCTAGTGTAAATATTGCATGTCACTGAAGTAGATTGAAAACTACGGCTCTAGCACTGAGTTTTTAAACCAGGCGTGTTAAGGAAGTCAGAATCCTTTATTTCTTCCCTGTTGTGTTATCACTCTTTGGCGTCTGTCAGATGGCGGCTTTGACATCACTTGTCTTATATCTATCAAAGATGATTGTTCATCAGGTTACTGATTTTGAAAGCTTCATATTAGTGCATAAAACTAGATTTCTTGGAAAGACCTCCTTGTAAGAAAATCAACAGGAACTAGTTTGCTGCCAACATTGTCTTCGTAACTTGGCGACTGTTGACGTTAGCCACTCGCTTCAACTTTTTTCTTGATGCCTTTGATGAAAAATAGGACACCCCAGAAGCATGTGCACCTATGTCAGTGTGAGGCTATGCTCCCCAAATTACCTAGTTATGCAAGTGACTGGCAATTCAGTAAAATTTGAAAATAAATAAGTAAATGAAAGATCATTGACTCACATGATAGCCACTCAGTAAATACAAAATTTTAAGGAAAAAAAACCAACTCACAAGCCTCCTTGGTGGCGCAAGGGGATAAGTCTCAGGGCTGTGAGGCTATCTGCAGCACGAGTTCCATCCCCGGCCAGGGAGCTGACCCACACGGCACAGCAGACCTCCCCTGTCTCCTCGCTGCTCCCCTCAGCAGCATATTTGAGCCGATCCGCCTGTTCTCCCACTCTGTCTCTGGTGAATCCTCTCAGCCCCACACCTTTGGCCTGTACCCCAGTTCTTCTGTGCATAAATAAATAGATCTTTAAGAAAATAAAAAAACTCACACCATGTCCTGGAATGGGATTTTCTCAGCAGCTCGCACCTCCCTGTGGTATCCACAGGCAAAGGGACTTAGTGAGTGCTAGCACCCTCAGAGAGCAGCACTGTGGCTCTTGACTGTCTGTGGTTTCCCCTGAGGTGCGGCTCAGAGCACTGTGTGTCTCCTGCCCTGTGGATGGACCTGCCCTCTCACCTCTCTGCCCCTGCTTGACCCCGCTGCCCCCCAGTACCTGACACCAGTCCTGCAAGAGATTAGTGCTTGATGTTTGTCAAACAAATAAATGTTTGTAAAACATTTATGTTTGCAGCCAGGGCACCTTCTGTACTCCTGGCTTGGCGCTGACAGACAGTATCCCGTTGAGCCTTTCACTTCTCAGGCTCTTGGCTCTTAATGTTTTTGCAAGGGGGGTGGCAGGTGGCCAGTGTGGGGGAGCCTGAGGCTTTACTTCGCGATCCAGGTCCTGGGCTCACCTAGAAGTTGGGTGCCTGCGTGAGTCACCCCTGTTTTTGAGCCCTACTGTCTTCCTTTGTCAAGTCTGCATCACACAAATCGTTTCCATAGACACCCCCTGCACTTTAAGTTCATTAAGGAAGATATTTCATTGTCATTTTTCTGTTGTTTCATCCTGATCACTAGGGCCATTCCTGGGAAATAGGTAGTTCTCAGCATGTACCCGTCAATGAAGGCTTGATGGCTACCCCTTAACCCCAACACTCAATCTCACAGAACTTGGACAGAGGGACAGGCTATCTGGCAAGTTCTGTAAGAAAAAAACTGCCCTAAAACCCAAAGGACTGAATTCAGTCCCAGCAATACTTTTCTCTGTCCATCATGGATTTGGGGGGTGGGAGGAGGTTTCTTTTGAGATTGTCTGGCTGTGTCTCACCTTGGCTTTCTCACAGGACTCACAGGCAGCTGATGAAAACTCCGAAGAATCCTTATGAGGCCTGGAGCAGAGAGGTGAGCGGAAGCCGGCCTATGGATACTGCGACTGAGACATCCTCCTGTTCCCAGACTGGGGTAATGCAACCTAGTAAATGAAGACAGATTGGCTTGCGGTTAATCACAGTTCATTTTTTTCCCATTTTCATTGAACTGGAATCTTGTTAGGTAGAATGTTGGCCAATCCCCCAGCCAACATTTCAGCAAGGAGTCGGGGGGAATGGTGAGAGTAGAGAACTATTTCTGAAATCATCTGGGCCACTAGAATTACAGGCATATAAATTTAGGCAATGAGTCTCTTCTTCCTGTGACTTATATTTGGTTGTGTCCTGTGAAAAGTCTTTATTTGTGGGTGATTCCTTTGAAATGTGTGTCTTAAAAGCCCAAGATTGAGCTGTCAGGTTCCATAAGATTTCTTTTCTCATAGAAAAGAAATTTTTTTAAAGATTTTTATTTATTTATTCGTACAGAACTGGGGTACAGGCCAGAGATGTGGAGGGTGAGAGGATTCACCAGAGATGAATGGGGTACAAAACAGGCAGATCGACGAAGTACACTGCTGAGGGGAGCAGCGGACGGGTCCAGAGAGGTCTGCCGCGCCATGTGGGTCACCTCCGGGGTGGGGATCAAACTTATGCTGAAGTGGCTTTAGCTTCTTAGTGCTGTGCTTTAACCCCCTGCACCACCAGGGAGGGCCTCTCATAGATCTTTTAAGCCCCTTAATTTCAACAGTGAAATAGTTACCAAGTTCAGCAAATAAAATAATCTGTGCTAATGCAGAAAGTTCAGATTTAAATTCACACACCACCAGGTGGCCTGTGTTTTATCTGGCAACTCTAGATGTTTTACTAAAAAGCACAGGTCCTAGGGCATTGGAAATGGTGGGTAGACCAGGCAGTCCAGGATCTGACCTGGGGCCCAGAGGGCAGACTTGAGGGCTAGGTTCTCTTAGCTGTGGGACCGGAACATCCCCGTCTAGAAACCCATCAGATGTGGTGTGACTGGCTCTGTGTGTGCTGCTGTGTTATTTGGGGCACATCTTGTCAGGCTGGAGGGTTGAAACCAGTGGAAACAGGGGAAAGGCTATTACTGGAGAGAACGTTGAAGGTCAAGGTGATATTGAGGGTCCTTCCGCATCACTCCCCATGGTCCCCACTTAAATCTTATGTGCTTGTCCAGAGCAGCTTTCCTATGGCTCAGTGCACACTGATTTTTGGTTGAGCTTGAGTAGGGTGATGCAGTCAGAAATGCATGCTCCCTCCAACTGGCTGTCTTGACTTCTGCAAGCCTTTGTTTCCTTTTCGGGATGTCAAGGGGTGTGGGAGAGATGGGCTCTAATATCCCTTGACCTGGTGATTCCTTAAATGTGATGTGTCTCAGTTCTTTGAGGCCTTAAGACAGAGTGGGGAGCAGAACAGGCAGACTGACTGAAATACACTTCTGAGGGGCGCAGCAGGTGGGTCAGGAGCAGTCTGCCACGCCGTGTGGGTCAGCCCCCTGGCGGGGATCAAACTTGTGCTGCAGAGGGTATAGACAACTTCATAGTGCTGTGCTTTCACTTCTTGTGCCACCATGAATGCCCTACGCTCATTTGTTTAGTTTTTTTTTTTTTTAAAGATTTATTTATTCATACAGAACTGGGGTACAGGCCAGAGATGCGGAGGGTGAGAGGCTTCACCAGAGACAGAGTGGGGAGCAGAACAGGCAGATAAACGAAGTACACTGCTGATTGGAGCAGCGGGCAGGTCAGGAGAGGTCTGCCACGCCATGTGGATCTCCTCCAGGGCAGGCGGGGATCGAACTCATGCGGAAGTAGCTTTTGATTCTTAGTACAGTGCTTTAACCCACTGCGCCACCAGGGAGGGCCAGTTTTGTTTTGTTTTTTAAGAAAAATTTAAAATGACCACTGGAAGAGGGGCCTTAAGATCACCTAGGCTCTCAGGCTGTTCTCAAACCCAATCTGCTTCAGCTGGAAATGTAGTTAAATAAACACCCTTTGACAGAGTTCTTTTGCCAAGAGTTGCATAATGATAAACATATTGGTCTTGGGTCTCAGATATCATATCGTCTCGTGACTCAAAGGAACAGGGTGGGCCTGTTCTGTATCATGAGCTGTTAGCAGGGCCTAGGAAAACTTGGAGCCAACCAAACAGCTCACCTGCTGATCAGGAGGCTCCAGCTCCACTGCTGACACTTCCTTCCATGTCTGTTCTTACCCATGGTGCTCTCTACACCCATGCCTTGCAGAAAGAACAGGCCTCCTATGCAGAAGGCTCACACTAACCTCCTCTCTTGCATCTATGTCACCACATGGCCCAGATTCAGAAGAACTTGATTCCTTATGTTGAGGAACTCCTGGATAATTCAGTGCACTTCAGAGCTGAATATTAAAATGACAGTAAACATGATGCTGTTCTAGACATCTTCTGTCCCCCATGTTGTGGCCTGGATGACGAAGACAGTCAGCATTTGCAAATGTTACTTGAGGTTTTTGTTTTTGTTCTGAGCACTATTAGAAAGCAATGGGGTGTGTTATGGAGTCATACTACTGTGGCTTGTGCAAAAAAAAAAAATGCATGGTTCTTTATTACAAAGATGACTCACTTAGAAAAACAGTATGGAAGTTTCTCAGGTTATTAATAATAGATCCAGCAACTCTACTCCTAAGTATGTACCCAAAATATACAAAAATAGCAGTTCGAAAGGTAGCAAGCTCTGAAAGCAATCTAAATATGCAAGTATGGTTTACTGGGTTGGGAAGGTGTGGTCTGGACACACAACGGACTACTCCTCAGTTGTCAAAACAACAACTCTTGCCATTGGTGACCACATGGATGGAACTGAGAGGGTTCTCCTCTGTGAAGTAAGTCAGAAGGAGAAGGATAAATACTGATGGTGTCACTTACATGAGGAATAGAGAGACACCCTATCCAACAGTCAGAGAAAGCTAAACTACCACAGAATTTGGAAATTTGACTGCAGCAGAACTGATGTTGCCAGGGTGGGGGCAGGGGGAGATGAAGGAGGTGAGAACAAAATGACAAGGAGCACAATGGACTGTGGCCACCTTAGTGGAGGCTGTGGTGTGGTAACAACCTGAGTGGGAAGATCCTCTTCCTCTACCTCTAAATTATCTGCAATATTGTTCACTCATCTTACCTCACATAAATAAATAAAGTTGCTCTGTATTCCCAACAGTTCCCGCGAATGAACGAAAAAATATAAACAGGTCACCTGAGAACAAAATTAATGTGTTTGTTTGAAACAAACGTACAAGCTCCATGGACTCCCTAGGACTCCTCCCCGAATTTCCTCATGACAGAATTCTCATGATTGTGGTTTGTGTTCTTTGAAGACTCAGACGTCCTTTTATTCATTCGTGACTGAATACACTGTCTTCTGAGTCTTCATGTTATTAGGTTCCATTGCAACTATTAAAATTGTACCGTTTTCCTTGGAGGGCACAAAAGACACACTTCACAGGTGCATAGCATGTAACTTTGCAGGGTGATCAGTAGCCCCGTGACTCGGAAGTGTGTATTTCACACCCCTGGGAGCGTAGCTCGCCTCAGAAGGAACTAAGGTCTGAGCTGAGCACTCAGGAATAAATGGGAGCTCTCCCTTCTGCTCGCTTTCTGTTGCACGACTTTGGCCCTTTCTCTTGGGCCCCTCACAGCCGGACTCCCACAGTGGTGCTCACATCCCTGCTCCCTGTGCTGAAATGTCTTTTCTCTTTTGGGACAGAGTCAATGCAGCCAGGCTCCTGAAGGTCTGGATGTGTGCAGTCAGCACCCAGAAGGACCCCCACCACCCACCACCCCGTGACGCAATCCCACCCTCGGCTGCAGTCCCATCTCCCCGACTTGGGGCTCTTTGGTCCCGCACCACATTCTGCGGCAGCAAAGGGCCCCAGATCCACGGCACCCAGTGGAGCTGATCCACAGAGAACTGGAGCAAAAGAGAAGGGCCCAGCAGAGCCAACTGTATGAACCCCATTGACACTTCAAGAAGCAGAGATGGATTTTCCGATTCTGTACAGTGCTCACCACTCGGTATCCCAGACACATCAGTGGCTGTGCTTTTGTTTCCTCTTTCAGTCCTGCAGAGCTGAAGACAGAATATTCTGGATAATCACCAGCTCACTCTTTAGACACCAAGGATGGAAATGGTCTTTAAATGGCGTCGTCCTCAATAGTCAAGATATTTTTTTGTAGCTTCAGAAAATATCTGGGACTAAAAGCACGCAACCACCCTTGTAGGGTCAGTTCCACTTTCTTTTATCTGGACAACATTTAGCTCAGTCTCACGAATAGTGAGAACACCGGTTTGTAGTTATGATACATTATAGGCTTACACTTTGCACTTGTGTGATCCATGCTGGTAATCTCGTAGTGAGTTATGATGGATGAAAATATACTAATTTACAAATTGATTGCTTTAAAACTCTATGACTTTTTAAAAGTTTTGAATGAAAATGTGTCAAGGAAAACACTCCCTCCCTGACATAGGAGGTTAAGAGAACCCTAAAGTAGACAAGCATAATACAAGAAGATGACAGCCAAACTCAATCATATTAAAGATACAAATGTGTGATCAAAGCATTAAAAAATGAGCTCAGCAATCCATTCAAAAGATAGCATGTGACCAAGTGGTGATTTTATAATACAAGAAAAATAGGTTAAATACTTAAAAGAAGTTAGCATAACTCAACATCAACACAATAACAAATCCAAAAAAAAAAAAATTTAAAGTTGTCAATAAAATTGCACTTCTATCCCTGACAAAATCTTTTTGTTATGTATAATTTTTCTATTATGTAAACAAAGAACCTTTGTTTTATGTCCTTGTTAGTATTTGAATAGGGGTCCTCTCTGGTGGTACAAGAGGTTAAGTCTCAGCACTATGAAGCTATCAGCACCCACTGCAGTATGAGTCGGATCCCCAGCCAGGGAGCTGACCCACATGGCGCAGCAGACCTCTCTTGTCTTGCCTGCTGCTCCCCTCAGCAGTGTGTTTCAGTCAGTCCACCTGTTCTGCTCCCCACTGTCCCTGATGAATCTTCTCAGCCCCCAAACCTCTGGCCTGCACCCCAGCTCTTGTGTGCATAAATAAATAAAAATAGATCTAAAAAAATAAGTCCAGATGATCTGTTCCTGCTGCAGCCTTGATCATCCTGAGAATCCCCACAATCTCCCTGGGACCAGCACCACCTTGAGGGCAGACCCTGAACTTCAGTCGGTGTCAGGGTTTTCCTCCAGGTCTGTCAGACTCTAGCTTTACTTCAGCTCATCTCTTGTCATGTTCACACCATGGATCAGCTCCAGGGCTGGGGACTGAACTCGCACTGAAGCAGCTGTGGCCAGCTTGCAGTGCTGCGTCCTAACCCAGTGTGCTACCAGGGAGGGTCCCAAAGAGAGTTTGTAATGACAACATGCAATTATATAAATAACTAACAACTGCAATAGGAATAAGAAATTAACAGTACATTTGGTGGAGGGTGAGTTAGCTACATGAGCACATGTGAAAGAAAAAATATGACCCCCCCCAAAATAATAATAGTATCATGATGGTATGCAGCATGGTGAATTAAGGGAAGTGAATGGTCTCTATGCAGGAGAAACTGCAAGTTTTGCATTAACTTGCAAAACTGTCTATTCTGCATGGATGTGAAAAGTAGGAAAGAAGAAAATCTTACATGCTAAATTATTCCAGTAGAGAATGTCTGAGCACATAAAATTAAACAATATATTGTTTATTCAGGCAGGGTCAAGTGGTCAAGTTATGAAGAAATGCAAGGGAGTCATTGATAAAAAAATTCTGAAGGGTGGTTTTCCTTGGCAATGAGAGAGGATGTTCTCAGTTACCAGCATCTGGGCCTCTCAGTGCCTAAAGTTGTCAGTCTCTGTGGTGGGTATGTTTAATATTATTGGACTGTAAGCTGCCAGGCCCTACAAATAGTTGCTATATATATATATATATATATATATATATATATATATATATATATATATATATATATATGTTACAATGTACTTCATGGTTTAAAAAGGCAAAAAGAACACGAGAGAAATTGTTCCTCAGTCCCGCTGAGCACTTGGTGGATTCCAGAGCAGAATTCTTCACATTCCTTGTGTTTGCCTGGGCTGGGCGTGCTGACCCACGGCGTACCTGAAGCCACAGAGTGTTCCTGCTGGATGAACATGATTCCGAACTTGGAATTTTCCTCCATGGTTGGAAGTGCCCGAAAGGCCCAGAAAATGTTGCCTACACACTTTGAACACTTGTGCAAACAGTGACATTAGAAGAGGGATGAGATGATGGCGGTTATGAGGAATGAAAGGTTGTGTGAAGCCAAGGAGGCGATATTTAGAACAATTAACAATTGGCCTTTGTCATGCCCTTACAAATTATGCAGTTGGGGATGGAAAGGGGAAAAATAGCAGTTTCCATAAGGGTGAAGAGAAGGGGCGTTCTATGTTCTGGTAACAAATCTGACCTTCAGCAATTCACTGCTTAGTAACGTTCAGTTTCAGATGCTGCTCTTCAAATCTTTTCAAACTCTGTGTCTGCTGAATTATTCAGCGGACTCATAGAGTAATGGTCATGCTTGACCTGAGCTGGAGATGATACTGAGCCGTCTCTCCTTCCTGCAACCAATATCTAAGGGGAGGAGCCCTTTTTCTACAATGGCTACAGGAAATCAGGATCACACCTAGAAGAAAGCAAAATGTCAACAGCTCTTTAACCTTGTGCCACATCAGAAATCTTGGAAACAGCTTTCCCCTTTCTCCTTCCAGACGCACGGCTTTTTCCATTTTTCTTAGATTCCAAATGAGGTCATGTTCTCTTGCTATTGTTACCATGTTCTTATTCAAAGACTGCCATGAGCTCAGCAGGGGTCGTAGAGAAAAAGGCCATTGGGAAGATTTGGTTCTCCGCCACCAGATCCCTGAAGCAATCACTGTCTTCTCATGGTCAGAAGAGGGAAAGGGGATAATCCAAGGGATGAGCCATCTTCCGTGTTCAAAGGAGAATTCCCTCTTCCAAGCTTCAGTTTTTCACATACTCACAGGGACCCGGGTGCCTGCTGTATCAGTTGCCAGACTGTTGGAGTTCTTTATATATATAAAGATTTATTTATTTATGCACACAGAACTGGCGTACAGGCCACAGGCTCATGGGCGGTGAGAGGCTTCACCAGAGACAGAGCAGGGAGCAGAACTGGCAGATCAACAAGGTACACTGCTGAGGGGAGCAGCGGGCGGGTCAGGAGAGGTCTGCCGCGCCATGTGGGTCACCTCCCAGACCGGGATCAAACTCGCACTGAAGTGGCTGCGGCCATCTTGCAGTGCTGCATCCTTACCCGTTAGCCACCAGGTAGGGCCGCTGTTGGAGTTCTAAGATTAAAGTCTTCCTTACCCTGGTGAAACATCACCTCCTCCCCCCCTTCCCCGGGGCTGCTCTGACTTGTAAAAGGCAAATTCTTCATCTCACCCTTAAGACGGTAGAAAAGAGCGTCTCTTTTTTGAATATGTGTCACCTGGGACTCTTGTCTTCCAGAACCAAACATCCCCGCTTCCGCGGCCCGTTCTTTCGTAGATCCTACTTAAGGTTCTCTCTAACATAGTTTGCCACTGTGCTGGCTCCTCTCTTTGGAGCTTGGTTCTAGGTGCTCAGGGTCCTTTAAAAAGTGCAATGTCTAGACACAACAAACAAATAGGGCAAGTCCCAAACTGAGCACCATTCTCCAGCGGGCACCCAGAGCCAGTAGCATTGACAACACCATGTGACCACCGGGAGTCGTGGAGCAGGGTGCGTGATGCAGGCTGTTGTTCAAAAAGCAAGCTCCCGGCCTCTTGTTCATAGAATAATGACACAGCATCAACCATGCAGGACCGGAGTACACAGAAGAAAGAAGGAAGGATGGAGGAAAGTGAGCAAATGTGCGTGGATAGCCAGGGCTTCCAGCAGGAAGAGTTTGCTGACCTCTGCTTGATGACTTGGTATTGAGATGGACACCAGACTCCAGATCCCCTACTCATGATTACAGTCTTATTGACAAGGTGCGCTGCTGACCCATCTCTGGGAAGACACGGTCATGCCTCAGTCAGTGGCCTCGCAGTCATTCCTGGTCACCCTAGTGATGTCCACCCATTGTTCCGGGACATTCAAGCAGCTTGCTCTTGTTAAATTTGAAAGGAGCCTTGTAACTAATTCACTGGTCTGGACTAACCTTGTATTTTATTTAAGATTTATTTTATGTACTTATGCATACAAGATCTGGGGTGCAGGCCAGAGGTGGGGGCAGTGAGAGGATTCACCAGAGACAGAGTGGGGAGCAGAACAGGCAGATTGACTGAAACACACTGCAGAGGGGAGCAGCGGGCAGGACAGAGAGGTCTGCCACGCCATGTGGGTCACTCCCTGACCAGGGATGGAACCATGCTGCAGTAACTTGAATGGCGATAGCTTCATGGTGCTGAAACTTAACAGCTGCACCCCTAGAAGGTCATTTAAAAGTTTCCAATACAGTTATCATTAGTCGGTCTACTTCAGCTAGGTAGTAAGTGAATGACTTTCGTGTAGATATTAAAACAAGGAAAAAAATCATCAATCTGTTTCTTTTGTTCTGTCAGATTACATATTTATATCCAGCAAACCATGTCTTTCTTTTTAATGGTAGAGTATGTCAAAGCTTGCCTTTGCATTGGAGTTCCAATAATGGAAGCTTTATAACTGCTTATTTAGAATGACTTTTGCAACTGAGGAGAAAGTCCAGCTGCCATTTTTCTTTTCTTCCACGGATGTGATTTCAGCTACTCAAACTCGTTCAGACTGTTGAGTGTTTGTCTTCCCTTTTGATCAAGATAGTGTTCTTGCTAGAAAGCAAACGCTATTTTGGGTTTCCTGCCTCTGCTCTCCATCTCTAATACCTCTTGTGTTGCTTGTCCCGCTGTCCTAGCACCGTTTCTCCTGACTACCATTGCTGAAACTGAGTAACGGTCATTCATTAAAAATCTAGTCAAAACCAGGGCTTCCCTGGTGGTGGAATGAGTTAAAGGAGTTAAAGCGCAGCACTGCAAAGCTGGCAGAGTTCATTGGAGCTGGCCTGGGAGCTGACCCACAGGGCGTGGCAGACCTCTCCTGTCCTACCTGCTGCTCCCCTCAGCAGTGTACTTTGTCAGTCTGCCTGTCCTGCTCCCTGTTCTGTCTCTCACCACCCCTGAACCTCTGGCCTGTACTCCAGCTCTGTATATATAAATAGATTTTTTTTAAAAATCTAGTCAAAATCAATATTGCAGAGGGTTCAGACATTAGACATACATCCAAATATTTGCTAATGGCATCATAGACCTGCTGCTTTCCTGCTGAATTTTACCATCTCAGGCTACGGGCTAAGTGGT
The DNA here is from genome assembly GCF_000260355.1 of Condylura cristata. Taxonomy (NCBI): domain Eukaryota; kingdom Metazoa; phylum Chordata; class Mammalia; order Eulipotyphla; family Talpidae; genus Condylura; species Condylura cristata. The sequence continues at coordinate 4,153,341 of NW_004567122.1, forward strand.
GGCTCTTAAAAATCTTACCAGTTCCTGTAATCGTCAGCTATAGTCTTTCCCCCTCCTGGTCTTAAATGAAAGACACATTTGTGTGGAGAACAAGATTTTCAGAAGGCAAATCTCTCTCTTTTCTTGAAAGAATGACCTTCCCGAAGGTGAATTGAGTCCCTGGCAAATTTTACTTGCTATCCCTTAGTTTCTGAAAAGCTAGGAATGGAGACAAATTGGAGGAAATGTATAATTTTTTGGATGTGCAAAGTGGAGCGACGGCTATGAACCAAAGCAAGACATTTTTCACTCAATTTGCAGGCTTCCCCTGGGCGAGAGTCATGTTCTTTTGCAACTCTTATCCGTGCAGAGCAGGGCCTACAGAGCCTGACCGCTTCTCTGCTTACAGGTGGCACCGATGTGAACAGTTTATTTCAGTGGTTAGGTATTTGCTTTTCTTCAACATTTTATTGTGGAAATTTTCAAAAAATATAGCCAAGTGGAAAGAATTTACAGAGAACACCCATCAACTCACCACCTAGATCCTGCCATTAAGATTTTACTGGAAGGTCTTTATCACACATAACCTCCTCTGTGGGCTTCAATCCAGCCATCAATTCACCCCACTTTAACACATTTTATACATCTCATTTTGAATGCATTTCAGACACCAGCACCTTTCTCTTTCCACTGAGTCCTTCAGCCTGCAGGTTACCATTAAAAAGAATTTGATGTTTGTCACTAGCTTCTTTTTCTGTGCGTAGAATGTACTGGCTTTCACAGACACATACATACACCTGTGTAACTCGAACTCCTATAAAAATCCTCATCCCCAGAGAGCTCCCAAACCTGGTCTTCCTTAACCACCATCTTTAATATTTCTCCAGGCAACTGCTGTTCTCATTTTTTAATCACCATAGATAAATAAGTTCACCTATTCTAGAAATTCAAAGAAATGGGATCACATTGTATGCACTAAGGATTCTTTCAATTTGTCTAATTCTCTCTTCATCCCTGTGTTTTACTAGTCAGAAGTTCATCATTTTACATGGCTGAAGAGTATTCTAGTCTTTTGAATATTCATTTTACATGACTGAATAGTATGCTATTCTATGAACATATCAGTTTGTTTATCTAATCCTTGTCTGTTTCTGTTGCCCTGAAGCGAAGGGCAACAGAGAGAGGTACATCCATACATTTTAGCAAAAAGACACTCAGAATATCAAGTCCAGGATTTAAGGTCTGTGAGCCATGATAAGGGCCAAATTAAAAAGAGGTGATTTAAGAAAATAGTTCTAATTAGAACACTAGGTAAATAATAGTCAAGTGGGGCCTCCCTATTGGTGCAAGGGGTTAAGTCTCAGAACTATGAAGCTGTCTTCAGCCACTGCAGCACAAGTTTGAAACCTGGCCAGGGAGGTGACCCATATGGCACAGCAGACCTCTCCTGTCTCACCTACTGCTCCCCTCAGCAGTGTATTTCAGTAGATCTGTCTGTTATCTTTGGTGAATCCTCTTACCCCCTGCATCTCTGGCCTGTACCCAAGCTCTTGTATGCATAACTAAATAAATCTTCAAAAAAGGAAACGAAGGAACATGATCTCAGTTTTCACCCCTGGTATGAGGACCAAGCTCTGTGTCACGAAAACACAGGGGAACTGTTATAACGGCAACATAGCACAGTCCCCCCGGAGTCAGCCTTCTGGGTTTACTTTCAACACACCTCCACCACTCACTGTGTGACCTTGGCCAACGACCTTGTTTCTCTGTGATTCAGTTTCCTCATCTATAAAAAGCGGGTGAAAAGAGAAACAACCGCACCTGGAGTAGTTAGGGGTAAACAAGTAAAAATGTAATAGCGTGATCAGTGCTAGTCAAGCGTGAGCTTCCACTGCTGTTGCTGGAGGAGAAGAAACCAGTCCAATGACTGCATGTCAGTGCACTCGATGGAGGACCGAGGCAGGGAGGGGACCCCTCCAGAAGACGGGGAGACCTGTGCTCCAGACACGGCTGTAGCTGGCTGTCAGCCTGGCCTCTGTCTTCCCTGCTTCTGGTGCATCACCTCACTCTTCCTTCGAGACATTGCCCGAGTCTCAGTGAGGCAGACCCTGTTTCTGGGCTCAGTGACCCAGACCCAGTCAGCATGTTGTCCCTCAGTTTCTTTACCCTGGTTGATGGGTGGAGACGAGGGAAGGGGTTTCAGACGAATGATGACCATGGGATTTCTGTGGGCGCTAAAGACAAAGATCAGTTCCTTCTGCTTGAGTAGCCTCAGGAATGACATGGAATGAGGGTGCTCCCCTGGGGGAGCACCACCTTGTGCCCCCTGGGGAGAGCCTCGAACTGAGGCCCATAGACAGAAATGCAGAGGAGGGAGGGGCTCACCCAGTAGGACCTTTCTTGTCTAAACCACTGAATTTGGATTCTGTCCTTCATAACTAAGAATCCTGATGAGTCCATCTTTTATAACCTGGTGCCCTCTTTTTTTTTTTTTGCAAGAGAATTTGCTTGAGTTAGGGGAACTTTGCTGTGTTTACATAAGTGTCATTCGCCAATGAAACTACCGTGGGTGGTTTAATAAATTCCAGGGAGACACTGGCAAAACCAACAGATCAGGAGGTGGCTCTGGAGTGGAATGCCAGCTTATTGTGCCACTGCTGTGGGAACCAGGCATAGACGCATTGGTTGTCAGGACCTTGGTGAGCCAGAGGGAGCTGGCTGGCACTGGGTAGGCGATCTGCTGTACTTCCTTTGTCTTCCTCTCAATCTGCTGCTCTCATTGTTGGCACTGAGTTTTTCAGAACTTCTGCTATGAAGTCTCAGTACGTTTGATCGCCCTCCAATAATTACTCTACCTTCTATCCCTGGTCTAAGACTCATCATACATGATGTCATCACCTGATTTCAGTTGGCGCTGCCATCTGGAGAAGGTGGCATTGTAGCATCTGGGCACATTGGAGATTATTAGCACATCTATATTTAGGAACTGTCTAATCATAGTATCAGTGAGTGTGGCTGCTGGCCCCAAGGCTGGGTAATTGCACTTATTCTTGCTAACAATTTGTGTGCCTCAATAATTACAGATAATGAGGAAGTTTAGGTTCAAAGGATTTCACATGTTATTAAATGATGAATGGTGCTTCATGGGGGTGTCATGGGGTTAAGACAGCTTTTGCAGGCACAGCCACAGGAGAAGAGCCAACAGCTTTCAGCTTTGCCATGTTCCAGAAAATGAAGAGAAGTGGCATGAAGGACTAAGATGGGGCGGGGGGTGGGGGAAGACAAAAGTCACTGAAAGTAACCTGTGGTGTGGTCATTTTTTAAAGACTGTTCTGTCTATGGTCCACATGTACCCTCTTGTGTGTTATTCATTTGCTTATTTTTATGTTCAGTTATTACATTGGCAAAACCAACAGTGTAATAATTGCAGCTCTATTTATGTCACAGGATTGTCAAAGGGCTGGGTATGAAAGAAGACTGCCCCCCAGAACATCTTGTCCAACTGGAAAGACAGACGGTATTCTAGGAAGGGGTGAGGACTATAGAGTTGAGCCTGGGGTGAGGTGTTGGAGTCTGTGGGAATCTGCAGGGGTCAGGACCGACCCAAGGAAGCTGAGATAAGAAGAGTTAGGACAGGAGGAAGTCAGACATGAGACGCTTCTGATCACAATAGGAGACTGTGATGGGGAGCTGGAGCCTCAGAGAAGCTGAGGAGACTATGGAAGAGATTAGAATGGTTTGGACTGTCAGGCAGGTGGCATCTCAGCTGTGTGCTGGGGATGGATGAGCCTTGCCTGGTCAGGTATCAGGGCCTGGAATTTACCTTCAAGTGGGAAGTGCCACAGCACTGACCAGTTTGACAGGACTTTGTGGGTTTCTTATCTCTGTCACTTATTTAGTTTTAGATATACTTGAGATTCTTTTTTCATTGTGGTTTGTAGTTTTCATCACAATAAAAAAAGAAGAGGCAGAGGAATATATGAAGGCAGAAGAATTAACAGGTAGTGAGGGCAGAGAATTGGAAATGAGGAGGTGATTTTCTTTGTTTCATTATACCCTTGTAGAAGTAATTTTTTTCTTCTCTATTTGCATGTCTTGGAACACAGCAAATAAAAGCTGTCAACCCTTTTGTGAAATCATTATCTTCCCCAACTTAGCTTCATTTTTAAGGCTATGACAGTTTATGAGATTTAGGAGTCTATTCTAGAATAACCCAGTACTTATAAGGCAGTAACCACAATTTGAGAACAATGTGGGTAATTAAAGGTCTGAGCTGGGCATGCAGGTGAATTACATTCCAGTTCAGATTGTTCACTCACTGGCTGTACGACTCTGAATATATTATTTAACTTCTCTTGTTCTTTATTCTTTATCCTATATAGTTTCTAAACTTCTGCCCCATTTTGCCCCAAATGCTGGCTGCCTCATGAACTACAGAAGTCTGTTAGTATCCACCGGATTGTCTTTCTGAGTCTTCCTTCTTTTCTGCCAGATCCTACCTCAGGTTTACTGTGCAAAGAGCACAGCAGTTGCAGACGGCAGCCCGGGGCCTCACAGTCCTGTGTCCTCCCATCTACAGACAGGGCTCCCTGCCCGGGCACCCTGGGGGGCATCTGGGCCCCTTCGGGAGCCTGAGTCGGTGCCAGAGCCCCAACTGCAACCACGCTGGATCTCGTCTAGGCCGGGCCTTACTGGTGCCCGAGACCCCAGCAATGCAGGCACCTCCTTGTCCCCCGAGCTTGGGGTGAGCTGGGGAGCAAGTGGACTGAGCTCGTGGCTGCTCCCCTGGGGGGGTTGGTCTTGACCTTCTTGGGCGCTCCCAGGGCCTTGATGGTCTGGGCAGCCGTGGGTGGCCTTGCATTGTCAGCCTGCATCATTTCTCTTCTTGTGCTTCTTGGCAAAGAGTATGTTGTTCGGGAACTTGGGCCCCACCTACTTAAGGGATTCAGGTCTCCTTGTGATGGGGTTTCCTGACCTCACTTCTGTGTTACTTTCAGGCTCTGTTGCGTGTGAGGTGCTTCTTGGACTTGGCTGTGTCTTCCCTGAAGCAGAAGCTCCCTAAACTCCTAGACTGGCAGGGATTTAATCTGTTTTTAGATTAAACACACAGGAGTTGGGAAAGATGAGTGGTCGGGTCAGGGGGTCATGAGGGGGACCCCCAACAACTTCTGCAGCAGTTGCTTTTACTATTACCATGATGGACATTACTGAAGAATAATTTGTAGTTTTACAACTAGAAAAATTGTCCCTTTGTTGTGAAACTTGCTATTTTTTCTTCTACAAAAGGTGATGTTGCCTTAATGTTAAACTGTCTACATGGAACAGACTTAATTTGAAGGAAAATCATGAATTTATTAAATAGTGTTAATAAAAAGGTGTTTGTACCAATTTTCTCTTCTCTTTCCCCACAGACCTAACACATTCCCTTACAAGTTGCTTCCTAAGAAGGTCTGTCTATTGACATCTGAGGTAAGAACACTTTTTTTTTTCCAGCTGAAATCCAGGCAAAAACTTCCAACTTGGTGAATTAATCCTCTGTCTCCTGCTTAAATCTTGCTAAAACTGTCCTAAGAGTACAGTGTTACATTATATGTTCACACACACAAATACACAAATATGCAAACCAAAATAAACACTCTACATTGAAAAATCTATTTTGCCTCAATCATTTGATGTAAACACCTGGGAAACTTTTCTAAAAGCTGCTGGGAAACTTCCAGCATGATCCCGAAGTGTGAATCTATGTATAATAAGCCAATAAGCCTCAGGCATGTTCTGATAGTTTCAAACCACTCTGGCTGGCCCCCACGGCAGAAAAGGGAAGAAGTACTCCTTTTGTTGTTGACAACCCAAGTTTCTTCTCTCATATAGCATTCATGAAGGAATTTGGGGAAATTTTGCATTCAGTGAGACCCACTTATGAATGCTTCTTAAGACGATATTTTAATCATTGCAACAGTTGTAGGAATAGGAAGTGCTTGGCCTTCGGGCAAGGGGCTGGTTGTAAATGTTGGAAGTGATAGCATCAAGGCCTGTGGTGTAGGCACCAGGGGCTGAAGCATCTTTTTGAAGGGTAAAGATTCAGGCAGCAACAATCATGCACATATTTCTAGACCACTGTAGGTAGGACTTCCGGGGGGGGTAAATGCTAGAGAAGCCAAATGTCCCCCTTGCCACGAGACAGGCTTTAGAGCAGCTTTCTGGAGAATGAGAACGGCCCAGCCTGGGTTTGACTGACTTGTAACTGGATCCACCCTAGCTTGAAGAAAAGTGTTCTGGAAATATTTGGAAGTTATGGTTACACTGCTAGACTGCTTTGAAAATGTAGCCATCACCACAGGTGTTGTGTGAGCCATGTAACACAAATGACTTGTGAACTTGTGGACATGGGTGATGAAGGGTCATGGGGATATAAAGTTCTGTTTGGGTCAGTCGTGTTTGACGCTACTAGCTACCACTTCCTGAGGACTAAGTATGGTTGGGCGTTGTCTAACAACTGCATCATATTTTATGTGTGAGGAAGAGAGTGCACAGATACAGAAACTGAGGCAGAGTGAGATAAAGTAACTCGTTACACAGCTAGTTAACAACAGGGTGAGAATTAAACCCATTGTGACTGAAGAGCATGTGCGTTTCACTGCTTTGCTACTAGTCTCCACCGGTATGATCACGACCAGCAAGAACTTGTAGGCTTAGGCTGCGTAAGTGAGTCTGCAACAAGACAACATCCCTGCAAAAAGCCCAGGTGAGCCCACTGGATTATTTTCTGATAATCTGGTCAATTCTGTTGTACAGCCCATGTTGTTTGAAAAAGGCAGTTTGTTGATTGGTGATTTTGGACTTCAATGACTGGCTTTGCTCAGCAGTCCTAAATCCTCCACTTGAATTTCTACTAACTGAAAAGAATCCAGGTGAAGTGATGCAGGTGAAGACCCCTGCCCAGCTCAGGTCTGGGGCTGGGGCTGTTTCCTTTGCCAGAGTGGATTTAGAGGGTTTGGAGAGGAGGGTGGAACTTCGGTTGGGGGGAAACAAGCTGAGGTTGACGACCAGATCACGCGGAAGTGAGGAAAGCAAGAGTGGCTGAAGGTGAGCGAGTTGTGCACAATCACACACCACAGCTCAGACAGGTTTAGTGGGCACCTTGGAAATTCCTAGAGCAGAGCTCGCCCACAGGGTTCTCTGGGAGGGGAAGAGCAAGCTCTTGGGCAGCACTTGAAAAGTAACAGTGAGGTTACTTAGGGCTCTGGTGACAAGGTATCTACTGACAGAGGAAAATCAATAGGAAAAAGACTTTGGGGGAGTCTTCTGCGCTATTCAGACCCTTCCTCACCACCCCCTCTCGCCCCACGGGAAGAATACATTTGTCTCTAGTTGACTCTTTGGTACTGACAATGAGGTGGCTGAGACTGGCTGGGAGGTGATAATGACAAATTGGCAACCAAAAGGAGAATAAAGCAGATTTATGACTTGAAAGCCTAACCCACATCCCGGCAGAAAAACAAGGGACGATCCATTGCCAAGTGTCAAGGATCTCAGGGGAAATTAGGTTAATTTCTTCTTCAGATATCCAGGTCTTTAGAATTTATCATATACTGTAACCTTGCCTTTGACAGTACTGGAATGGTTTGCTCGTGATTGATTTAAATTCACCAAAAGTGTCCTCTCTCTAGAAGTTCATTTAAAACATTATAGCGAAAAGGACTGAATGTTACTGTCTCCTGTGTCTATGCATATAAATATTTACTGACTGAACAAATACATGAATATTTGCTCTAACCAGGACATAATGCCTCTGGTGAATCCTTTTCTAGATTTATGTGGAATAAAAACATTTAAGCTATGATCAAAGCACTTCTAAATTTCTTAACTAAAGTTCCATTAGTTCTCAGTTAATTAAATACTTTTTGGCCTGTTTGTACACTTAAAAGCCTTAAGTAGCTTTTTGTTCATCGTGAAAGAACATGCCAGACAAGGCTTTTAGTGATCTAATATTCTGTACAATTAAACTTCTGCTTTTCTATTCAGTTCACCTTGTTAGATGGGGATAAAACTGTCTTGTAACAACTTAATGGGGATATTGCAAAACTAGTGAGGAAATGCCCAAAGTGCTTTGATAATCTTGCTTGTCTGTGACTTGTGATTATATTAATTAAAATGTCTTTTACAAGCAGCACCTAAATGAGATTTTAGCCTTTGAAATCAGTTGATTTTCAACCTGACCTTTTAAAATTCAGGTTAATGTAAACTATTTTAGAATAGAGAAAATAGGCAATTTCCCCCTTCTAGCTCCTTAGGAAATGGCTAATTCTGGGTGCAGGTCAGAAAAACCCCCAGTGACCTGGAAATATCCCATTGAACCTATGAGAGACTTAGGAGAACTCATCAAAGGGATACCATGGTCATTTGGGGGGCTCTCAAAGCCCAAAAATGGACTAACTGTAGTAATAAGGCCAAAAGTTAGCTGAAATACTGAGTATGGGAAAATCTACAGGGGTCCTCCTTGGTAGTGCAGTGGGTTAAGCACAGCAACTGCACAGCTAGCTGCAACCGCTTTAGCACGAGTTTGATCCCTGCCCCAGAGGTGAACCACCAGGCACAGCAGACCTCTCCTGTCTCTCCCACTGCTCCCCTTAAGCAGCAAAAGGTGTTTTTTGGTAGGGGGGGGTGTTCTTTGAGGAATTATTGTGGAAATTATCACTTTGGGGTCTGACTGTGTTCCCCTTCAAAGTTGGATAATACTCTCTGCCTCCATCTCTGGCTGATACTCTTTTTTCTAATCCTACCTTACATTTCTGGAATCTTCTACAGTGGTCTACTTAGGATTTATTAATCTTCTCCATCTTTGGTGTCTGTCCTAATGAATTGTTCTACTCTTAAATTTCCCTCACTTTCACCCACATTCAAACAGGGGTCAAAAGTGGGCCCTCCCTGGTGGCGCAGCGGGTTAAAGCACAGCACTGAGAATCTGAAGCCACTTCCGTATGAGTTCGATTCCCGCCTGCCGCCTGCCCCGGAGGAGACCACATGGCGAGCCAGACCTCTCCTGACCCGCCCGCTGCTCCCCTCAGCAGTGTACTTCGTCGATCTGCCTGTTCTGCTCCCCACTCTGTCTCTGGTGAAGCCTCTCACCGCCCCTGAGCCTCTGGCCTGTACCCCAGTTCTGTATGAATAAATAAATAAAACCTTAAAAAAAAAAAAAAAAAAAAAAGTGGAGTGCCAAGGTCAAAGCACAGAGTGGCAGGCAAAGGAACCCAAGACAACTTCCTAACAGGAAAGACAAGAAAGAGTCCAGTGGGCTGTTAGAGGAAAGAGAGAAACAAAGTTCAAAAAAGTACCGATCGCCCGAGCTGAATCCAACCGACGTCAAGATGGCGGTCACCAACTCTTTCAGGAGTTCTGGGCTATGCAGCCTGCTCTGAAGCAGAAAAAAAAAGAGGAGCCAGCTGAAGGAGCCCCGCATGGGCCCAGAGCCGAAGTGGATCCCCTCCCTGTCCTGGCCTAGCCCAAAAGAAAGAAAAAACGGGAGGCCCCACAGAAAATGAAGGTACCCACTGAACAAGGAAGGCTGTCTTTAAATTCTACCCTGAGGTCCCGCCCTGCCCTTCCTCTCCCTCCCCCTCCAGCTGTTGGCATTTGAGAAGGGTGTGGAGCCTTGGATCTCTAGTAATTCCCTCAGCTGTCTCCCTTCAGGAACTCAGGGGGTGGAGTGGAGAGACTTGTGGGCTCTCACCTCCTAAATTAGACGAGGTTTCCATATTCCCATAGTCAAGCAAATTCCTTCACCTAAAATTCCACATTGCAGTTGGTGTAGTTTGAATGAGTGAATGAGCAAATATGCTTCCTCAGCCCAGGTATGGCTTCTGACAACTCTTACAGGTTTCTTCGCTCAGTCTTAGCAGACATATGCAAATTTAAGGTTCATTTGTGAGTTTAGAGTTAAGTGGAGTAGGTAGGTGGGTCTACAATCAGATGCTTCTAGCCACTAAAAATGCTTCATGCACTGAGTGCAGATTTAATTTGCTTAGAATTTTATATGTCAATTCCAGGGTGTATTCTGAATATGGTTATCACTTGCGACTTGCTATACTTAGGTATGGAGTCGAATTTCTTTTACCAGAAAAACCTTATAACATAACAAGTCACACGTGTTCTTGATAGACTTGTCTGTCAGAACTAGGTTAAAGGTTTTCCTATTTTAAATTCAGATGTTGTGTTACAGTAACAGCCCCTTCAGTTTCAGGCTGTGATATACCAAAATCCTGATAGATATTTAAGCTATCACATGTAATAGTGATTCATGTCTGTCTCCTTAAGAATTCTTTTTTGCAACATTCATGCCAGAAGTGGGCATATCATATAGTGAGAAAAAAAAGATCTCTCAGGAGGGCCCGCCCTGGTGGCACAGCAGGTTAAAGCACTGCACTAAGAAGCTAAAGCCACTTCAGCATGAGTTCAATCCCTGCCCCAGAGGTGACCCACATAATGCATCAGACCTCTCCTGACCTGCCCACTGCTCCCCTCAGCAGTGTACTCCCTTGATCTGCCTGTTCAGCTCTGTCTCTGGTGACTCCTCTTACCGCCTTACCCTGCACCTCTAGCCTGTACCCCAGTTCTGTATGCATAAATAAATGAATCTTTAAAAAAAAGATCTCTGAGGATATGTTGCAATAAATTGGAGGCCCACGTAGTGGATGCATAGGTGAAAGATTTGTTTCTTCTTTACAAGGATATTGGCTAATCACGAATATCAAAAGCAGCAAACAAAAAACCAAACCACAATGAAAATGTCAGAAAACACTTTATACTTGTCCTGCTTGAGATAATTTGTACCTAGCATGTCATTTGTTATTAGCCTGCTTTAGCTATTGTCTTTGTTTACAGATTTTGCTATAATAAAAAGACAATGAAGTTTTCTAGGCCCACTTCTGCAAAGTCAAACTGAAGAATTAAGAGGTTCATGTTTATGCTACCCAGAAAAGAGAAAGTAAGGAATAACAATAGTAATAGAAATGTTTACTGACACTTGTTGGGCAGTGACTGTGTCCTAAGTAGTATGTGGAGGGGTTAGGTCATTTAGTTCTCACAGTAATTCTCTCTGGTAACTACCATTCGTATACCCTTTGGCTAGATGATGAAACTGAGACACTGAATAGTCAGATAATTTCCCCAAGCATCAGGCAAAGCCAACAGTGGGCTCCAGAGCTTCAAACATTTCCAGTAAAAGTAAATATCAAGAAAATAAGGGGAAAAGTACCCAAACTCAAAACACAGTCCTGCCTGTTAATAAATACACCATGACAAAGCACAAAGCTTTTCCCAACATGCAAACACAGACACATCCATTTACAAACACACTGAACACACAGACCTATGACAAGATCTACAAGAGTAAAGATTGTGCTCACAGACATATACTAACATTTATTCAGCCTTCCAACTGATGTTTAGGCCTCTACCTGGCCCTGGAGTTGCTCGGCAGAACAGGCTGACTAGATTCTTGTCCCATAGAGTTAATAATCAATGGAAGAAGATAGCCTTTAACCATCCAATTTGATGATTGATTAATTCAGTTCTTTGTCATCTATAAATTTACAAGGCAACACTTCAAGAGTGCAAATGCCCACATCTATGTAACTATCACCACCATCGAGGCATAGTATGTTTCTGTCACCATTGGAAGTTGACTGCTTTCTCTTCCTTTAGCCCACCCTACCCCCGCACCCCCTGATCTATTTCTGCTATTATCGATCAGATTGTTTTACAGAGTACAAGTAAAATTATTGGCCACTGGCTTCTTCCTCTGCATATATTTTGAAGTTCATCCCTGTCATACACCATATGAGAAGTTGGTGCTTTTTTCTTGCTGAATAGTATTCCTGTATAGGACACACACAATTGATGTAGTGTTTCATCTTCTCCTAGATAAGTTTACTGTTTTCAGTTTGGCCTTGTGGCCTAGCTGGTATGAATAATGACTTAGTCATTGCTGTGGTAATAAACCCCATGAAGTGGAAAGAACAGACCTGTGAGTGCCTTAACCTGCCCCTCTCCCCAGTGTTGGTGACTGCTGAACATGATGTTGAATGACAGGACTTCAGAACTCATGAGAAATATTACAGCAGCTGAGCTGGCCGGATGGCAGGGGCTGGGGTGGCCACATAGCAGAACTGCCTGATACAGGCAGCAGACCCCGCCCTCTTGGGCCATTTCCAGAATTAGATGCCAGCAACATGGCAGGAAATAGAGGTCCTGCTGTAGTGAGAGCTGCAAACCAGCAATTAGCCTGTACAGGCCTCTGGGTCTCAGGGATTCTGGTGACAGGTAAATAAACACGTCAGTCCATTTGGAAGCTCAGGGGGTTGTTTGTTAAACTGTTTTCTTTTTTTTTTTTTTAAGATTTATTTTTATTTATTTGTGCATTCCAGAACTGGGGTGTGGGTAGTGAGAGGATTCACCAGAGTCAGAGTGGGGAGCAGAACAGGTGGACTGGCTGAAATACACTGCTGAGAGGAGCAGTGGGGAGATAGGGGAGGTCTGCCGTGCCATGTGGGGTCCATTCCCTGGCTGGGGATAGAACTCGTGCTACAGTGGCTGCCGATTGTTTTGTAGTGCTGAGTGAGACTTGCTCCACCGGACAGGCCCTGACTTTATTATCTTAAAACTAAGTTGAAATTGGAACTGATTCTAATATGGAGGTGAAATGCCCATTTTGCAAAATTGCTCTGAAATTTTATAGTCACTCCCACGCGAGTTGCCAGGGCTGCAGGAAGAGCTGCGTACTTGCCTTCTCTCTGCAGGGAGATACTCACCCACTGACGTTCATAAACAAAGTAGCCGGGGTGTGGGGGGGGGGGCGTTTTCCCTCTAGAGCGGAAGGAATTAGTGTAGTGGGTAGAACGGGAAGCTGTGAACGAAACCCCAGCATGTGGAGCATGGAGCTGTCACCACCGCCGAGCTCTGAAGATACTGACTCGTGGTGAGATGGAGGGATGGGGATGGGGAGTGGAGAGGGGCTGTCGCACAGGGTTAACCTGGAGGGGCAATGCTGTTCCTAGTGGCGCACACTTGTGACCTTTTCTGTACAAATACATGCTCTATAATGCAGATATGAACGAGGTGAGATACCAGGGATGCCTTCGAATTTGAAATAGATTAAGAGCAATGAAAAGCAAGCCTAAAAGGTGACGTTGTGCAATGGGGTAGTGGATCACACACATCTGTTTCCCGGCCCGGAGCACCTCTTTTCCTGCCTGAGGTCCCATAGGTGGGGCTTCTGGATTCTCAGGGCAGCCCCCTTCCCGCCATCGCCATTCTTCCCAGCAGGTATTGCCCCCCTCCCCCTTCAGTCCAATGTTTAGCAATAACCCAGACCTACCAGGGCTGGTAATTATTAGTCAGTCAGGGGTGGGGGTGGGAGGCTTTCCAGTCATTTCAGCTGCCCCTTCAGGACGCCCAGTGTGGCTAATTCATTTAAAACAAATTTACCAGCACTATGACGCTATCCACAGCCACTGCAGACACAGTTCAATCCCTGGCCACAGAGGTGACCCACATGGTGCAGCAGACCTCTCCTGTCTCACCTGCTGCTCCCTTCAGCAGTGTATTTCCATGGATCCGCCTGTTCTGCTCCCCACTCTGGTGAATCCTCTCACCCGTGGCACCTCTGGCCTGCATCCTAGCTCTTGTATGCATAATAAATAAATACATCCTTAAAAAAATAAACGAAAACAAAACTACCAAGTCACTGAGTCTGGTGCTCAGACATTAGGGATGTTTTGAAGAGAAAGTTTTTATCCAACTGTGCACCCCATTATAGCTTGCCATTCTTTTGAGCTCATGCATATGTGAATAGTTCTCCAGCTACTTTTATCTACGAGTTGTTTGAAGTGAATCAAACCCATAATTTCACTTTCTTCCTCACTCTGTGTAGAACTTTGATTCAACTGTCTAGAGGTAGAAGGCTCTGTGTGGGTAACTAGCTGTAAGAATTATTAGCTGTCTAGTGAATTTTTTATTGGTTGGTGGTATTTCTAAGTGTTTTGCTTTGGAGGGCTTTGCAAAAAGTAACAGAAATATTTTCATTGCTGCACATGACCTGGTAGGGTGGGAAGAAAACACTGAACTATTCTTACTGTGCAGAAATTGTTCATATAAACCAGTGTGGCTATTAAGAGTATCAATTCATTACTGGGACTAGGTTTGCAATTTACTCTGATAGAGACTTAATTTGTTCCTGAATGTGCTTGAGTCCAAGAATGGGCATAAAATAATTTTATATTCTAGAAAGGTTTTTGCAAGTCTACTACTAATTTTTTGAATTCCAAATTCTTGCTTTATGGTGCTACATATAAACCTTTGTTTTTGAAGATAAATTAATTGCAAACATTTAAGAGCCAAGAATGGGTGAGCTTCCTGAAATGGTATTCAGATCCTATCTGACTGCTTGCACGCTAGAGTATCTTAGTTTTGAAGGAACATATACAGCATTTTTGTTAGCTGTAGCTTGTAGTGTTTCTTCCTTTTGTGTGCTGCAAGAGAGTGTAGCTGAAGTTCTCTGATGGCTGTTGCTTGTGCTGGTTCTGACACAGCTATCAAAACCAGGTGCACCCAACCTCTACTTCTGTTTTCCTTATTGTGTGTGAGGTTAATAATTTCGGTGCAGCCTGCATCTGGAACCTCATGCCCCAGTTTGCTCCAAGTTAAGTACATGGACTGAATTACAAAAGTTCTACCTTCATCTCTCACCCCTGGCACCTATGGCCTGTACCCCAGTTCTGTATGCATAAATAACTACATTTTTTTTTTTTTTAAAGAGAGAGACCTTTCTACAGATTTGACTTGAAAACTTCTGTACGTAACAGGTGGCAGGTTTTAAACAGAAGGCTTTTGGACCACTGGTGTCGGACGTGTTGTTCCAGACACCCCAGCGTAACCTACAAAGCTCCCAGTGGAACATACCGGCTCCTGAAGCTGATTGGCGTCAAGTGTAGAACAAGACTTCTGAGCTTTGAAGCCATCAGTGTCCCGATGTCCCCTCTGAACTGCCCGGAACAAGAGAGAAAAGAAGCCAGGAACAGAGTTTGATTTTAAATCAAAAGTTATGATTTTATTTTTAATTTTAATATACCAGAAAAAAATATTTCTTTGAATGTCATGAAATAAGCACTTGAAAATAACAATCCCAACAGTGCTGTGATTTGCTCTGTGAGGCCGCTGTGGGGGCTTCTATCTGATCATAGGCTCTGGGGCCCCCTAAGGAGCTCCCAAGGGCCGATGGTTTCCAAGGCAGCTGTACGCAGCCTCCAGTGGGGACCTGTCAGGACAGACAGACCAGCCGGAGCTGACACGCCTGGCCGGCCCTGGGCTGCCTCTGTTGCGAGCACGCTTCTGTCCACTGGGAAACGAACACAGCTTAACATACTGACAGGCGTTGGGACCTGGCCTCCCGCCCACACTGGCTGCAGATACGGTCAAGCCTGTTCTGTGGGACCAACTTCTTTCCTTGATCCACTTACTTGAGGACTTCATGGCCATGCAGTTGGGGCTTGGATTTCCAGTGACTGCAAGTGTCAGAAAACCAAGTTACCATCCTGGAGACCGCTCCAGCCCCACCATGGACACACCTCCGTGTCCACCTCCTCCATCCTGCTCTGGGTTCCCATTTTTAAGACAGGCTCACTTAGGAGGAGGAACACTAGACATTACCTTCTCCCTCTTCTGGGATCTCTGAGCGTTCAGAGCATCTGAGGGTGGGGACAGTCACTTGCTTTAACAGGTGCCTGATGTTCTTGATGCTCCTCGCGGCCCTTCAAGGGCCTCTTCAGCGGTAGGCTCTGCCTTAGGGGCTCTGGGACGTTTCTCCATCGGTCCGACAGACCTTCGAGAAAATGCTGCCTCTGCACTGACGTTTGTTTTAAGGATTGGGTGCCAACCAGCAGAGGCTGTTGCTCATGGGGAAACTGGGTCCTAGCACTTCATACTGATTGTCGGCCCAGAGCGGTGTCCTGGCTGGGAACTCGCCTTGCCTTTGTGCCTCCGCCATGCAGAGGTGTTCTCACCCCCAAAGCGCTGGGTCCCAGTTTTAAAAGATAGGAGGCACGAAGAATAGGGTCTTAGAGATAAATACAGAAGGGACAGAAGAACAACTTAAAAAAGCTACAGGAGACAGTGACGCACAGCACAAACGCAGGCTCTGTTACCCAGAATTGACAGCAAAATATTTGTCATGGAAAACAAAGGTTGGATTACAGGGAAGCGTTGGAGTTGGCTTCCATTGGGAAAGTTTCACACGATGGTACGTTTGGGAGGGAAACTGTGTCTAAAACAGACAGCTATGGACATGCACACAGAACTCCAAGCACTCAGCTACAGGAGGCAACGTCTGTTTGGTGTTCTTGCTCTCTGGAAGCGGGGGCCAGTTGGGAGAAAGTGTTCAGGATTTGCTGGAGCTGACTGAGTGTGTGACACGTCGTCTCTGAGAGGCTGTTCCGTCAGAATAAAGCCAGGAAGAGTAACCTGAGCAGGCTCGCTTTCAGGTAATTCAGCTGTCTGGGCATGAGCCAGACTTCTGGAACATTCCAGTGTAGTTGATTACAGATGCTTGTTACCCTGATGCAATAGGTCTTATCACAAAGATACCACATCTGATTAAAACACAAAATTCTGTCAAGTCTCCTTCCTTAGTGTTCTTCCACACAATGCTAGAAAAAAACCCATTAAGTGAAGCTTCTAGCTGAATCCAGAGCGACACTTGCAGAGGTTCTGGGATAGGACTCACCCTTTCTTTCCCCTTCTCCTGTGATCTTTGTAGAGCAGGATGGGAAATTACCTACAAGAATAACCTCAATATATGATTTTAATTTGCTACTTTGGCCTGGCATTGGACATGAATGATAGTTTTATTTTTGCACTGGCAAGACCCAGATTAAACACCCTGCTCTGTGAATAGAGCGCATTTCTCAATAAAATGTTTTTTCGTTGCAAACTCAGATCTAATATCAAATTTCGCGCATACACACACACACACACACACACATCTAATATATATTATGAAGAATTTGGGGTTTCGCTCGATCCAGGAATGTCTTTAGCATACTGAGGCTGAATGCAGTGGGGATTCTTCAATAGAAAGATGACCTGTTAGAGCCGTGTGGCAGCTATGAAAAGTGGCCTGTTTTTCTGGAATGTTCACTGGAGGCAGGAAAATCCTCATGGCAGTCAATTCTCTGGTATGTTTTGATTTGCCCTGGGCTGGTGTTCTGGCCTTACTCTTTGATATAACTAGGTTTGGTGTTGAAGACACTGTACCAGAGCTTTGTTTTTGTTAATGTGGGTTTTTTTCCTCCCAGGATGTAACATCAGAAATGCCTTTAGCTATGTTTTCAGCTAAAACTATTTATTTGACATTTGACCTGTAAACAAAAACTCGAAGCTAGCTCACAAGTGAATACAAGTAGGAGCTTGTATCAAGATGAAAGTGCTTTGGGAGCATCATTTAATCTATTTAAGGTCTATGTTCACTGCCCTTTCCTAGCCCGCATTCAAGGTTAGAGTAACACTCAGTGGCTTCAAAAGTTAAACGAAGCCAACAAAATGAGCGCTCACTGGCCCTTCAATTAAACTCCAGTCGGTTGTCATTTCGCCTTGTTCTCCTTTTAATTCTGCCGCTTGTTTTCTAAAAAGAACTGGATTGCACGTTATCAGGTATTTTCAAAGTGCGCAATAGCATACTGGTACCCTGAGAACCTAGCAGCAGTGATGGCAGGACTATCCTTTCCCAGTCCTTCCTCATCTTCCAGCCAATGTCAAGGCCAACAGTCGGTTCCCAGTAATCCAACAGACGCTGCCGCATGGCCCTGCCTGCCGGGCACCCCTCTTCTTCCTACCCGTCATGACTTGGTGCGTAGGGAGTCTTTGTTCAGGCCATTCACTCAGAATGGAATAAAACTTTATTCTTTTCAATTTCACACATAAACCAGATGCTGAGAAAGCCCTTGTCATCTCCAACAGAGAAGCAGAGCGGCTGTTTCATGAATGATAGCACAATTAAAGCTAAAATAATATAAAAATAATTCGAAAAAATCCCTTTTCTGTACACTCTCAAAATAAAGCAAGAAAGATAACAACAGTTTTTTTTTTTTTCTTTTCTTCTGCTAGCTAGAAAATGTGTTTCTCTGTGTTTGGGCTTTGAAGGCCAGTGTTCCCACATCTGTGTGCATATACGTGTGGCCGTGTGTGTGTGCTAGCTGGGGTACAGCAGCCCCTAAACTTTCACTCGTCTGTCTAATCATGAAGCTACTTAACCGATTAGAATACTATTATATCACATTGAATGACTGTACGTAATTGCTTCTTTGAAATACTAGGAATGTTTACACATTTATTTGGCTTGTAAAGGACTGAAATATTACAGGAAATATTATATTATCTAGCTCTCTCTTTTTAAAGAATATGGCTCTTAATACATTGATTTTCTGCGTTCCAAGTGAGAGTTACGTTAAAAAAAATTTTCTGAAGCTGACTCTAAGCAGGAGGGATGCCTTCTGATTTGGCCAATAACAGGAGGAGGGTTTTGAATCTCTTAAGAATTTGGAGGATTAAATCGGGGTGGGGGTGGAGGGTGGGGGCTGGGTTAACGGTTCACCAATCTTGCCTTGAAGGGTTTGTCGCAGTATCTCCACTTGACCAGCAGAGGGCACTTTAAACACCCCTACATCGCTCAGGGAGCAGATGCCGGTGATGCAGATACACAGTGTTCACCCAAAGTCAGAAAGAGCCCTGCAGGTTTCTGTTTGAAAGTCACAAAAATAGAGAAAATATGGACTGTTCCACAGGGTTGTAATCGGAAAGTTATGAGCGGGTGTGAAGTCAGACGGGGAGGGACATACATGTGGTCTGTCTAGGAGACAGGTCTGGGGTTCACTTTCTTCTCTCAGTTCAAGGGATTCGGCTGACCCTCTTTCTCTGGTAACACAGAACCCATTTTCCAATCATTTGGTTGAGGTTTATCTTTTTTCCCTTCTGTTCCAAAGCCCGGGGTGACTGAACCAAGGAGAATGCTTCACTTCTACTCACTTAAGAGAAGATGTCCTAGGTAAGCTACCAGACAGGCTCTGAGATGGACTGTCCCTTCAGGAACTGGGATGCATAGTGTCCGTCCTCCCAGGAAGAACCCTGGAAAAACAGTGAACCCCGTTTGGTTTTGGCCAACTCACCTCCTAATCTGACTGACATTTTTTCTCACGGGGGACAAGTGTTAATTACCCTTCACTAAAAAGGCTTTAACTTGCAAACGCATCCTTGTTCTAGCTAAACACCCTGTATGTCTTCCATTTTTCTTTTCTGTTGGCTCCAGTTTAGTGTCGAAAGAGATTAGAAAGGATTGAGTGTGTGTATGTGCTTGCACAGTTTAAGTAAACTTCTTTGATCCTTAGAGAAATATAACACTTAGTAAGTACGTTTTCTCGTGTAGTGTTAATAGCTTTCGTTTGCCTTCTGGTTTCTCTCTCTGCCTCTGGCTCACTTTGTTCTCATTTGTCCTAGAGTTGACAGCTGATGAGGGCAAGGGGTGGGAGGGTTCTTCCAGCAGCAGTCCTTTCAGAAGGAGGTGCCCTCAGTGAGTCCTCACCCAAAAAGGATCATAAACTTACTGGGTTAAGTCAACTTAGTTATCCCTAAGCTGCCTTGGGTTTTGTGTTTGCTCCTATGTTTTGTTTTGTTTTAGCTGCACCATATGTGATTCCTTGTGCCATTTTCTTTTGTCTATTATTTTTCTTGATGACCCTGAGCTGTGGCTTCCTCCTCAGTCCCAACGTTATTCAGCCTTCGTTGTTTTCCTCGTCTTGCAGATGTAGGCCTCAAAGAAGAAGTGGCAGAAGAGCAGAAGGTAGCTGAGGTACATGAGGGAGGACCAGAAGATGTTCTGGAAGTGAGAGTGACACTGGTCCTGCTGCATCCAGGAGAAGACCAGGTAGTTGATGATGCAGCCCACAAGCATCTGTGTGATCTGGGACAGGGTGATGAACATGGCAAACTTCCTGGACACTCGGAAGCCCGCGGCCCGCAAGGCATAGTAGGAGTACATGAGGGCGTGCACGCTGTAGTTCATGGTCATGAACCAGCCGCCCCCGGCGACCATGTCCTTGTACGAGTACCAGGAGTACAGGAGCACAGTGATGTGGTGGTACCAGTGCAGGAAGATCAGCTTTTGCTTTCTCAGGACAATGAATATCGTGTCTCCTGAAAGATAAAGGGGGGAGAGAGTGAGCCCCTGCACTGCGATGCCGGGACAATCTCTGCGAGATGGTCCACCGCTTGAACTGGTACTTGAGAGTGGAAAGTCGTAAGAGCTGCACAGGTATTTACTAGCCCCGTGACTTGGGGCAAGTTATTGTTGCTCATTATCTTCCAGTTTCCTCATCTGTAAAATGGGGCTCATATCACTAGCTGATGAGTAAAGAGGGCTAACCAAAATGCCCTCTGGCGCATGGGAAGCGCTCAGTGCCATATATGGAAAGCTTTGGTTTCGTTTCACAAAAAGCTTCACAGTTTTTGATCTGGAGGGGATATCTATCACAGGCCGTGTTGTCCAATTTTCGACTCGCCTGGGCATTGGAGGAAGGTGGCACCTAACAGAGTCGAAGAACTCGACTCAGATCATTTTGCAATCGACAGACACAGATCAGAACACCGGGCCCAGCGAACCGTTTTCAGAGTTCTCTCTAGAGGAGCAATGCCAGTTTCCTTTGGTACGTGACAGGAAGCACCCTTGAAAGACATCTTGCAAGTTCCCTGTGGAAACCCTGTCTTAGGGGGGTCTGAAAGAAAGGGAACGTTTAAACAATAGGCTAAAAAAGAAAAAAGAAGCCATCATCTCCCCTATTTCTTGAGGCTCACAATGAAGCACGTGATTTCAAAAAAGTTAAGAATGGAACATACTGTCATGGAATTAACTGTAGAAAAACCTTCTAGAACCTATCAGACATTTTACTAATACCTCTTTGAAGAAGATCCCTTCTCCTAAGGTAGGGAAGTGAGAATTATACTTAGAGAAGCCGATGCTAAATCTCTGCAAAGTCTGACCACATATGGTGCAATTCTGATGTAAAGCTGGATGAAGAGGCAGCAAAGCAACACACACACCCGTTTCCATGAACAAGTTCAAGGGGGGGGGGGGAGACCCTGGGACGTGGAAAGAAACCTGTTTCTGCAGCAAAGGTCCCCTTTCTGATCCTTGTGGTTCTCAGAAGGGAAAACCAACATACTTCAATATCTGCCGTGAACTCAGACTTGACTCTTTTTGTAGATCAAAGCTAGAATGCCCCTCTTATCCTGCAGGTCTATAAGCAGGAAGGGAAGACTGAAGCAGGTTGGCTATCTGGAAGTCTGCAGTGATAATATGGGTGGTATCTCCTTCCACTGAGCAGAAGCTATTCATGTATCTCCCTACTGGGCAGTCATCCTTTATTCTTTCCTATTTGTTTAGGACAAAACAAGGGAAGTTGCCAGTTGCTGCGTTTCTGAGCCCGTGATAAAATTTTCCTTGTCTTCCTTGGGAGATGCCTGCCATCTTATGCCTATGAATGTCAGGTTGAGGTGATGGTAGCTCCATTTCTATCCTGAAGGGCAGCAGTGGTGTGTCTGTGCCTTCTCTCTCTGTACCTCCCTTCCCTCTTTGAGCTGTAACGCAGACATTATAATTCCAGTCTACCTTTGTTCACAACATGGTAGAAGTCCCAGGAATTTTACATCAGAAACCAATTTAGTCAGTCATTCATCCCCGACATTTCTGATGAGTCTCTGAGCATTAACTAAAACATAAAATCCATAACGGAATAAAAGTTGTTTGCCGTCAAGTAATAAGTGTTCGTTCTTTTAAGTTCTTTAGATGTAAATTTAGGTCTGTTTTGACTTGTAATATTAAAACGTAACGGTCCAGACAACAGTTTCAGTGAGCAGAGAGGAGGCGCAAGGACAGAGGCGTCACTACGCTCACCAGAGGGGAGCAGGCCACAGAGGTCGGCACAGAAAATGGCTTTTTGTTCCCCGGAGTCAGGGTTAAGCCTGAGTCAGGTTAAGCCTGAGAGGTACATGTGTGTCCGTATAACCGAAGGAGGTGGGAGCGAAGGCCGCGTCATGAGCTCTTTAGAATGAAATTAACTTGCCTTCGCGTAAGACTTTCTGCAGGACAGACCTGCAGACAGAATAGGAGGCTGCATGTCCCCGAGCCAGGGGCCAAGGCAGCACCTTCCCATCCAGCTTCCTGTGTGGCGAAGGCCTCAGACCTCGCAAACAGGGCTCCAGAAGGGCGTCCCGAGACCTTCCCCTGCTGTGGGCCTTTCGATATTCAGCTGTGACGTCTTTGTGGCCATGATAAATGGCTTACCTTTCCTGGGCACCTCATACTACCACACCTGATTTGTCATGAGCCGGGGATACCAAGTATTTATAGACTTATCAAAAGGTAGCGAGTGACAAAGAAACACAAACTAAAGACGAGGAACTAGGTATGTTTGCCAAAGGCATGAAGGATTAGGTCCAATGTAAGCAGTGGGGCTTTGGGGTTGTGGGGTTTCCTCAGTGTCTCCTAGTCCCCCTACCCCGGGCTCAGTTTCCAGCCGGCCCACAGAGCACCAGGCATCCCAGATATCTGAGTCCCCTCCTGGCACCGAGGCCTGCTCCGTGTTGACTACAGACCTGCATTTAGAAATGCCCAGGCAGGCATGGCCACCTAGACACATGGGGGCCACTCTGTGCTGCCAGGTCAGCAGCTGTGTCCCCTCCATGAACCCCCCAAGTCAGTCTCAGAGACGACAAGCCTCACAGAGCAAAGTCAGCCATTCGTGGAAGATACACAGTGGTCGAATGACGAAGGCTTGGGTGGGTGGTTCTTCATAAAATACTCCTTTCAAAAGGCAGGCGGGATGATGTTCACTCTCAAGTCCCTCAGATGTAACTGGCCCCAACTCAGAACATGGACAAGTGGCCCTGGGGATGGGGGGGAGGACATTTCTAGAAGTGAGCACTGAGGTTTGTCCTTAGCAATTGGAGGCTTCAGGACCGGAAGCCCAGGGGACCATTTCAGATTGAAGAATGATTTTCTGTTGGGGGAAATTATCAAGTGTTTGGGCTTGGTAGGTAGGGACAGTCACATTTCATGCCCTTACCATGTTTCTGTCTGTAGTCAGTTCTTATCAAAGGGGCAGGGGAGAGGGGGCAGGCACGAGCATAATGCAATATATACACACAGCAGTGCAGTTATATAGAGCCAGACACCAGAAACCTACCTCACGCTACAAATGAATGTAATGTCAATAAAGAAAATAGGTAGGATGAAAGGGACCGAGATTCGCTTCCCAAAATTTGTCTTGTTGGGATAAGGATGTTTTTAGGCTGGACATTTATTTACTTATTCATATGGAACTGGGGTACAGGCCAGAGATGCGGAGGGTGAGAGGATTCACCGGAGACAGAGTGGGGAGCAGAACAGGCAGATCGACGAAGTACACTGCTGAAGGGAGCAGCGGGCAGGTCGGGAGAGGTCTGCCTCGCCATGTGGCTCTCCTCCGGGGCAGGAGGGAATCGAACTCATGCGGAAATGGCTTTAGCTTCTCAGTGCTTTCACCCGCTGCACCACCAGGGAGGGCCAGGATGGACATTTTTAATAGCAGACAAATGAGATTCTCTCAATACTGAGAAGTTGCCCATTTGCAAGAGATACTTGCATGTAGTAGGGGATTTGTCAAGGTGACCCCCAGTGTTTTCCAGGAAAACCTGGAAATGACCACACCCTATCTACTCACCCCACCCCAGCCTTACCTTCCCGGGCTCTCAACCTTTGCTTTAAGATGAAGGTGATATTTAAGATGGTGGCATTGGGCCGTTTGCAGGAGTCACTCAGTCCCCCAAGGTCTCATGTATCTCCAAGGTTTCACACCAAGGGAGCAGAATATGTGTCCCAGAGTGTGAGACAGGGACAGGAGGTTTATTTTGAGGCAAAGGCCATGGAGACCCAGCAGATTTGGGAAGAGCTCTTGATGCCTCCTTCACTGCCTGACTGTGCCCAAAAGGATCACAAGAATTAGCTCTTTAACCTTATTCACGTGATGGGGCGACCCTTTGTTTTTCACCACCTCCTCTGCATTCCAGTGAACCCCCTCTGCACCTGTTGTGACCCCAGACACTTGCCCCTGTCCGTATCTCAGGAGGCTAATGCTTGCTACCTGGCTGCTATTTTCAGCCTTTGGAGTTCCCATATGTATGACATGAAATAATCTACACTAGGCTATAGATTATAATAGGTAACCATGAGGAATATTATCATCATCTGATGAAAATTTAAGAACTAGAGGAACTCAGAGAGGAAATTTCCCCTTCCCCAACAGGGTGATTAATAAAAATACTAACTGTACAGCATAAATGAAAAGTCAGGGGATATGCTATTTCTCAACTCAAGTCTCAAACTTTAATAATGGCAAATTTATTTTAAAGAAAAATGCCACGGAACCACCAAAAGTAGAGTATCCATGTTCATTCTCAGACCAATTTCCATTGGAGACCAAGTAATTTGACCTTGAAACTCGGACTCAAAGTCAAAAAGAAAAATAATCACTAACTATGAAAGAACTGTCTAATATAACAATCTTTTATCTTACCTAGAAGTGAAA
Source organism: Condylura cristata (assembly GCF_000260355.1). Lineage (NCBI taxonomy): Eukaryota > Metazoa > Chordata > Mammalia > Eulipotyphla > Talpidae > Condylura > Condylura cristata. The sequence continues at coordinate 4,177,985 of NW_004567122.1, forward strand.
AAGTTTTCAGAGGATGCTGAAATTCCTAAAAATCCAGTCTGGGCTCTCAGGCATTGTTTGCTATTCCAAATTTGAAAAACACTTCTCTGCACTAAAAATTTACACCAATTTAAATATTAAAAAAAAAAAAAGTCTCCTGCAATCTGGCTCATAAAGTTTGTGTTGCAAATAATTTTTTTTCCCAAGTAAAATCAGTATAACATTCCAACCCCTATTCAAGGCAGCTCTGTGGTAGAAGGCTGATTATAAACGTACTTAATGAGATCACCAGTGCACTCGGACCTAAGATTTTACTCGCTGGCTCTGTGCACTTGTGGCTTTGGACTATGAAGACAACCAGCTGAGGAAAGGTTTCCAGAAAGTTCCCTTCTGCAGCTCCTCCCCTGTCTTTGACCTAAGCCTAAAACACACATACAGGAGAGACCCAAGTCCCTTGTGAAGGACACAGGATAGGAACAGGGGGCACCTAGCCACTGCCAGCTCCTGTTGGAGGTGGGCATAATACAACCCCAACCTCTAACCGCCTTGTTAGGGGACATGGGAGAGCAAATACAATCTACATATGTTCTGAACATCGCAATACACTCTGAATTCCAGATTAAAGTAAATAAATAAATAAATCAAGGGTCTTCCTATGGAGTAGGGATAAAGTCTCAGCACTATCCTTGCTACAGCCTGAGTTCAAGCCCTGGCCAGGGAGCTGACCCACATGGCACAGCAGACCTCTCCTGTCTTCCTGGTATTCCCCTCAGCAGTGTGTTTCAGTAGATCTGCCTGTTCTCCCCACTCTGTCTCTGGTGAGTCCTCTCATCAACACACCTCTGGCCTACAGACCAGTTCTTCTATGCAAAATAAGTAATAAATATTTTAAAAAAAAATCAAGAACCCAGAGGATGTGCCCTATGGACACAGGGCAGCCTATGGGGTTGGTGCTCAGCTCTGGCCAAGGTGAACCCAGACTAGACTGTCCCCAGTGACTCCATTCTCTGGAGATCAAAACAATTTCCTTGTGCTTCTATGCCCATGTCTCATCAGCTCCCTAATGCTTCACTGTTTCTGCTAAGCTGAGTCACACCTATCATCAAGTACATTAAAGAGTTGAAGAAAAAATCCTTAGGGATCTACAAGTATAGCCAGGATTTTCAATTAATTCCTAGGAGGTGAAGTACATTCCTCTTTTCCATGGCCCATCTCTTTGACAATTAAAATGAAATCAAACAGAAACCAAGCCATAATATTTGTTAATGAGAACATAAGGCTATCTGAGTAAAAAAGTTCAACTGATTAGTTTTAGTTTTCATCCTAATCCCAGAGATGAACTATGTTCCAGGATGGGGCAGGAAAGTAGCTGTGTTACTCATTTCCCTGGATTCTGATGCTGGCCAAGCCATTAAAGGGTCTAAGAGAAGTGGTTTGCTAAGACCCTAGAAGTGTATTTTCAGTAGAGTTTGGAAATCAGTGTGTTCTGTGTACATGGTCTTGCCCTTTCTACACACAATGCCCAGCTACTTAAAGAGAGGGAAGTGGGGAGAAAGGAAAGGAGACTGGAATTTAACCAAGAACCCCAATTCATTCATCCTAACTTCTGCCATCCAGAAAATAGGACCTTCAAGGTGCTTGTTCTGGTTTTTCTTTTTAAGTCAATTTGAAAGTGTGTAGCTATAATGGATAGGGGGAAGGAGACAAGACACTCACCTAGTTCAGGTGCTTTGCTCAGCACAAAGGCGTAAGCCCAGAACTTGCTGACGGGTCCATAGTAAAAACTCTGGTCACAAACTGACTGCTTCAGGCCTTTGGTCATCAAAATGTACACCATATAAGCACCAGTTCGAAGAGCACCGAATATACTTCACAATGAAAAGAGAAAAGAAACAACATTCAGGAAAATAAAATCAGTCTGGCACGAACCATACTTACAAATGAGAGACAGGCATCAATAAATTGCATCTTAAAATGTTGTCTGCACAAGGATAATAATAATTAAAAAAAATATACTTCTCAGGGCTTTGTTGTGAAGACCATACATATTTGTTCTTCTAGATTGGAAAGGCCATGTTATAGAAAACCTGTCTGGATATAGGGCAGGAGCTCGTGAACTGTGCTGACCTGTGTGTTTCACCTTTAAAACCACACCATGGGGACTAGATGGAGCTGACTGAAAACTCCTGGGATTATGTCAGGCCTGTTCCATGTCTCCCTGCACATTGGTTCATTTCTTTCAGTCAGACCTCCCCATCTGGCCATGTACACACAGATCTCCTCAGCCCCCTTCAGACAACCATTTCAGATGTAACCATTTCCTAGCTTATACCTTTCCACTGTCTAATCCCTTTTCTCCAGAAGCCAGAAAAAAGGAAACATAATGTACAGAGGAACAGAGATAAAACTTACCACAGATAATGACATCTTTGAAGGGCTAAGAGAAAATATCAACCTAAACCTTTATACTTAATGACATTATCTTTCAAAAAAGAAAGAAAAATGGCTGTTTTTTAAAATTCCACTGTTCATCTCTTCCAGGCAGCCCACCAAGACTTGTTCCTTTGAAGTTCCCATAACTGAGCAGCTGGACCAGATTTATGAGCCTTTTCACTAGTAGATTCTGTGGCTAGACTATGTGCTTCTCACAAAATGAGAGTAGACCCAAGGCAAGGTTCCATTGGAATAGTTCTTTAGGGCCTTTCCATCATCCCCTGCTTAGTGGCCAGGTCCCAGAGACTGGGGTGACAAGAATCAATGAGTTGACCCTATCTGCGGTGGTAATGTGGTCATGGAAGGTGTCACAGGAAGTGGTATTTGACTTGGGACAGGGAGGTGTTCAAAGTTTGAAGGTCAGGTTATAAGAGGTCATTTCAGAGCATGGTAGAATTCAAGCCCAGATGTCACGGTCACTCACAGTATTGCTGACAAGAGCACAGCACGTCATTGTTCCGTTTCTGGATTTGAGCCTCGCCCCCTAAGCTCTGAACAATGAGGATGACTCAGAACGGAGGACACTACACTTTTCAGGGAAACCGTCAGTGCCAGCCATGGGCCAGGCTTCGTCAGGCAAAGGCGCTTTGTTGGGTTGTAACAATGCCACTGCTCGGCCAAAGGGGGGATCTTACGTGAGATGGCGCACCTAAACTACTGCATACTTTGGAACCAGGTGGCTTTTTAGGATGGTACCGGGCACAAGATCCTTAGACTCCAACGTGACTGAAATATTCTCTAAGGGAGGAGACATTTTTCCTCCTAAGTCACATTATCTTGAGAGAATGTGGGAAGAGATAAATAGGCAACTTACGTTCCACTACCCCTGGTTCTCTCTCATCTCATGGCAGACGTAGCTAATCATCTGGCTGCACCAGCTCAAAGTAGAAATGTCCACAGATTTGCCAGACACTACCAATAGATCAGGGCCACAAACTCCAAACACTGTGATAACCTAACTGGGCAACTACTTCACTTTTCTAAGTCTTCATCTGAAATGATGATGCTTAACTTGCAAATGAGTTTTGTAAATAGATAATGAAAGTGAAAGTAAAAAAAAATGTTTTAATTTTTATTTATTTTGGAGTGTAGACCAGAGGTGCAAAGGGTGAGAGGATTCATCAGAGAGAGTGGGGAGCAGAACAGGTGGATCTACTGAAACTGCTGAGGCGAGCAGCAGGGAGACAGGAGAGGGCTCCTTCCAGAGAGGGGGTTAGGGGTGGTGAGAGGCTTCACCAAAGACAGAGGGGGGCACAGGACAGGAAGATTGAGGACATCCACTGCTGAGGGAAACAGAAAGGACACAGAAAGTCTGCTGCACCAAGTGGGTCACCTCGCTGGCCAGGGATTAAAAACTGGTGCTGCAGTGGCTGCAAATAGCTTCACCGTGTGGTGCTTTAACCCACTGCGCCACCAGGGAGGGCCCCCAAGCCAAGTATGGATTGTACTTGTGGGGCCTATGTGTTGAGGGAGCAGGGGCAATGTGTATGGGGGAGGGAGGCACTGGAGAAACCACAGGTTTGATGAGCTGAGGTGCTCCTTCTCAAACAAGCACCCTGGATCTCTAGTTCAAAGGAGTCTGTCTTCATCACTAGCTATCACTATGGCCTGCACTCAAGTGGGTGACAAGAATGCCCACTGGAATGTCCATCACAATGCTTTGAGGGTAGCAAAGGGAGGGAACGTGCTGACTCAGGCCCTAGATGCTGCTTCAGTTCCCGAGAGGCGCTGCCCCTGTTTGGCAAGATTTCCTAGCAGGCCGCATTTGGCTGTGGCCATCACAGCCGCGGGAAGCACTGAAGCAGTTCCAGTGCCTGGATCCCATCCTGTACTCAAAATCACAGATGGTGGTGATTTTGCCTGGTGGTGCGGTGGGTTGACGTGGTGGTGCGGTGGGTTGACGTGCAACACTGCAAGCTGGTCACAGCCGCTCGTGTGAATTTGATCCCAGCCCCGGAGATGACCCACATGGCGCGGCAGGCCTTGCCTGACCCGCCCGCTGCTCCCCTCAGCAATGTACTTCATCAATCTGCCTGTTCTGCCCCCCACTCTGTCTCTGGTGAATCCTCTCAGAGAGCCTGTACCCCAGTTCAGAATGCATACATAAATCTTAAAAAAAAAAAAAAAAATCACAGAATCAGAGACACCCCTGGGTCCCACCTTTGGGTAAGGGGCGCTCTGGAGACGCTGCCCTCCAGCTGCCCCATGAGCCTGGATACAGCTGTTCTGAGAAGCTGAGGAAGAGAGTTGCCTATTGACCGACAGCGGCCCTCGAAGGGAACCTGGTCAAAGGAGCGTCTGTGGGTGAGTGTGCTTTCTTCCTTGGCTTTCTCTACTCAGCCGCGAGCCGGGTGTCCTCTACTGCATCCGCCAGCAGCTGCCTTTCTGCCCATGAATGGGGCATACTGCTTTTTTAGCTATATACGGAGATGGCAATGTGCTGGTTTCAGGACTTTTGAACAAAGAGTTACAGCTGACCATGGGTGACCCCAATTAAGTATGGCAGAAAGTTAAAAGAGGGGATTTGTAGGAACTCAAAAGAACAGAAAAATCAATGTGGGCAGTAGGGAAGATGAATGCCGAAGCCAAGAAGAAGCTCACCAAAGTGGTTAGTCATCTTGTTTCTCCAGAAAACTGTTCCTTTGAGGAGATGCCTAATGTCTTCTGGAATATTCCCAACCGTCAGGATGCCGACAGGTCCAGGATCAGGACCGATAGCAACGCCCCACAACCTCCAACTGCAGTCCTAACTAGGTTTCACAGCACCGTCCAGAAACAAAGCTGCTTTTTTGGGGTGGATGAGTAATGAAAATTTCACAGGGAGAGTACACTGAATCAGGACAAAGGACATGATCGTATAAACAGTCTTCCTCCCTGCTCAGTGCCACAACAGCTGAAAACAAAACAGGAAGGCAGGCAGGCAGGAGGGGGGCAGGGCAAGGCCATGAGGGTTCTATGCACTGGAAATGGGGGGCAATCTTGTCCTTTAGCGTCCCAGCTCTGAACACCATGAACTCCTGCTGTGAGAGGGGAAAGAAATCTAAGCCATGTATTCCTGGCGCTCTTTGCACTCACCGTCTACCTTCGGGCCTATAATTTATGCATCTATGAAATCTACCTATCAGATCAATTTTTGTGATATTTTAAAGCAGGGTATTAATAGCTTTTTTTCCCTGAAATTTTTATAGTCACACACAGTGACTGAATTACTCTACTCACAAGACATTTGCAATCTGATACATACACTCCGATCCAAATATCAAGCACTTCTTGAGCTATCTACTAATGTTTCTATAATGCCACTAAAGTGAGTTTAGACAGTATTCACCTCACCAGCACTTTCGAGGTCTAGATGCCCACAAGTGACGGGCCCCTGCTCCTACCGAAAAGAGTCTGATCCCTCCAGGTATCAAATAGCACCGCTGAAAGGAGATAGCATGAGAAGAGATCCCTTTCTAAATCACGTCTTTTCAGACTACATTTTAAAGCGAGGGATAGTTAGATCTCCTGGGAGTTTTCCCAAAGGTTGACAGAGCCTGACAGACTGACAGATTGAAGGCCTTCTCTTGGGCAGCGATCGATCTGTGGAACAGCATCTACACTTCAAAGACACAGGTGAGCTCAGAACATGTGCCCACAGGCCAAAGAGGCAGCTGTTAAAATCCTCTGTATAGTGATTCCCAGGAATCAGTGGGAACTTATCTCCCAGGAAAGATCCACTGTTGAGCCCTGCAGGGTGTTTCTAGATGGCGCCCACATGGGGAACCCTGAAGATGAGTCACACTCCCAGAAGCCCCTGTTGCGGGGTTCTCTTGCTCCTCCAAAGGAAACCTCATTTACAACAACCCCCTACAATTGCCCAGATGCTGGCACAGCAAATCCAGCCTGCGTGGACACCCACATGGCCAGGGCCAGGGTCCTCCCATCTCTTTCTCAACAGCTTCCGTGGGAGTCTCCCTCTCCAACAAGCTCAATTCCCAGATCAAAGCCTCTCGGAGCACTGCACATTGAGGCACATGCAGTCCAGCCCCAATGTCCTCACAAAACGATGCGGAATACAAAAATCACAGTGCGAGAAGACATACTTTGTGCACAGGTCTAATCAAAGGGGAGAAACTCACTCTGTCTCTTAATTGCTCTGTTGGTCTCAACATGCCTCCTGTTACTGTTTAACAAGCTATCTAATTATCCAGATTTTCAAGAATGGACACTGAACAAATTTACTAGCAGCAAAAGGGGCGATGATCAAAATGATTGCTTTTGATGACTACACCTATGAGAAGTTTTATATATACAATTGCATCAATCTTGGTGGTGCAACAGGTTAAAGGCTGGCCACAGCTGCTTTTGTGCAAGTTTGATCCCCAGTCTAGACCCACATGGCGCAGCAGACCTCTCCTGTCTCGTCTGCTGCTCCCCTCAGCAGTGTACTTCTGAATATGCCTGTTCTGCTCCCCGGCTCTTTGGTGAATTCTCTCACCCCACAGCTTTGGCCTGTACCCTGTTCTTGTGTGCATAAATAAATATTAAAAAAGAAAAAAAGATTAAAAAAAATAAAAATAATGAAATCTGAGGCCCTCCACTCACTCAGTTGGGACCACAAGTGTACAGAAGTGGTTCCACCTCTCAGTTTCCACACACATGTGCTAGCAAGCTCACAGGCACTGCTGCAGGCAACTGACGTTCTGTGAGTCTTAGCCTATGGATGCTCCTTTCTTTCTACATAGAATATTTTTAATTCTCAAGGCAGCAAGAGCTGAAAATGTCAGCGAGGATGCTTTCGCAAATAACTTTACGTGTCTTCGGGACATCGGTAAGAAATGGGCTGAGCCTGTGACCTACCCTATGTCCTCAGATTCCCACAAATAGTAGGAACTCAGTGGGTATTTGTCTGCTGTGATACTTATGAAAGGTGGAAGTCAAAGTAACAAAGTTTTCAGAAAGTCTGGGGTCTGGTTTTTGCTTGCTTGAGACCCCTCCAAACCTGTCTAACAATTCAAATGACCCCTTCCTGCGAGCGGAACTCCCCAGGCCTCCAAAAATGTCCCCAGGAAGAAGGTCCTCTCATTTCATTATCAAATGTGAGCAGAAGCAGCCGGGGTGGGGGGTGGGGGCGGCGGTGTTCTTCCCGCTGCCCCTGTTTGGCAGCAGAGAGGGTGGGGGCTCTTGAGGCTTTAGGTTTTTTCTGTCTGCTTAGGAGAAGCCCATTTCCATCTGATGTGTGCAGGGAGAATGAAAGGTGGAGCCACTAAGTTACCTGCCAGAGTGGATAAAATTAAGAAAAACTAACAAGGCCAAGTGGCAGCGAGGATGAAGCACTTTACTCAAAATTTATACACATTGCTGGGGAGAGTGTAAACTGGGACCCAGAAACTAAACCCTGAATGAGCAAACCCTCTCCTAGTTACACAGCCAAAAGAGAACATCAGCGGGTCTCTGAAGGACAGGCACATAAATGTTCACAACTACAGGACTCAGAAACGACCCAAATGTTTACCTACACGGAGTGAAATAAATAAAAGGACTATATAATAAGAAGAACACAGAAATCACGTCTACAGCAAAATATGGTTGATTCTCCCAATAGGGGGCTGAAGGAAAGAACCCAGACAGTAGACCTTGTGTGAGTGTGCGTGTATGAAGATCAAACATAGGTGATGTTGACCTAAAGAAGTTGTATTTCTTCTGGGGAAATAACTGAAAAACGTCTGAAGGGCTGCTAATTTCTGTATTTAGGTCTGGGTGAGGATTGTAAGCAGATGAGGAATGTCACAGACTCTATATTCCAGCTGGGGCTGGAGGGAAGGGGGGTCAATACATTCTTTAAAAGTTTAAAAATCGTTTAACACTGGGTGAGGCAATGATGCCGTGGGATGGGGGCTGGGAAGACGATCTCCTGAGATCACTGAAGACATCCTGGAAGAGGAGAGGTGACAGCTGAGGAGTGTCAGTCTGGCCAAGCCCTGGAGAAGGCACCAGGGAGAAGGACAGAGTGATAGAGCAGAACAAGCCCACAGCTGGAGGTACAATGGCAGGAGGCTGGTGGTGATGGGGCTGCAGGAAACGCACCAACAGCTGGGTCTCTGAGAACTGCATGCGCTATAGATATAGGAACTTTAATAATTAATAGTGAAAGCCATAACATGTATTTCATTGTGCGTACTGCACCGGCATTGGTGGGTTTTAAGTCTGCGAATAATGTTACGCGATTTATATTTTTAAAGCTAAAGCAAGCTGCAGTGTGAGAACGGACTAGGCTATACTAAGGACAGAGAGCAACAAGTAATGTGATGTGGGCTGCTGCTATGATATCGTTAAGACTGAGGCATCACTAATAACAATGTAGTACTAACGGCAACAGCAATTTATCACTACTTACGATTCCACCCGGCCAACATTTAGCAGGACATCAAGTGATAACCCTGGGTTCCAAATGAGAAGCGGTGCGCAGATACGGGCAGACAGAAGTGGCCAAATCTGGGTAGAATGGCCAAGAGTCACCCAGGTGAAGATGAAGCTGCAATTTTTCAAATCGCTATATGGACCTTCACACAGAGTTTCAATCTTCACTTAACACCCTCATACGAGTCCACGGGATGGCTCACACGCTGATTTAATTTACTATTCCTTCTCTTTACACTTCCCCCTGGATTCCTTTTAATATCATTTTTAAGAACATAATCAGCGCCATGTTCTTAAAACCGCCATTCCAGGGGAAACCTTTACTCCCCTGGGTGGAACCTGCATTCTTGTGCATTCCTGTACAGATGAGGTATAGGGGACCCATCCCCGTGGCCGAAAGCCAACCTCACCATATTTAGGAAACGTGTAAAGGTCAGCCAAACCTATCACTAGCTACCCCTTGGTCCCGAGGCCTGCGCGCCAAAAAGGGACTATCTCATCTGCTCTTCCCTTTGTTCTGGGCCTTCCTGCCACCCAGGTGCCTCTGGCGTGCGGTTGGGCCCAAGCTCGAGCTTGTAATAAAGGTTCCTCTTGTCTTTACAACAGTGTGGCTGGCTTTTTTTGAGTAGTGCGTCCCATTCCGGCATAACACTTGTCAGTGTAAATGATACTGCCACGAACATATTATCTGTGAAGCCTTTCTGTGTTTGGGGTCATTGCCAGCAGACAAAAGACTGGCCAAGTCGTTTTTCATGTAAAATTGTTTCACATCGTGGGTAAGAAAATGCAGACAGACAAGGCTTAGGGACTCAAGAAACACTGCAACCCCCATCTGCCATGTAGTGAGGGATGTGGGACCAGAGAAACCAGGTGGCTGACCGGAAGTCACAGCTCACCGGAAGTCACAGCTCACCGGAAGTCACAGCTCAGCGTTAAGTCACAGCTCAGCGTAAGTCACAGCTCACCAGAAGTCAGCTGCAGCTTCTGCTACTTGGGGCAGAGCGGTGGCAGCCGGCTGACTAGGGAGCTAACTGGAAAGGGTCCAGAATACCGACACTTTCTTAGATCCTTACAGCCTGAGTGCTAGAGAAAATGGCTGGAGAAAGGTCAGAGGCCCAATAAAAACCGAACGAGTAAGGCCCAAGTACACCAGTGTCTGCCAGAGTCCAGTCCGGCCCCAGGCCCCAGGCCCTTTCACTTGGCTCCTCAGCTTCTGCCCATCATCCTCATGGTCTTTAGTTGCTCAGTACAGGGGTGAGGGGTGAGGGGGGAGTCCCCAGACTTGGATGTGGGAAGGGTAATGCCTAAGAGGCATTGATGCACCCTAAAATTATATGGAATTTCAATCACAATAAGCTGAGGGGATTGGCAGACTTCCAGCCTCCTACAGGCAACCCATTTAATAGCTCTGGGGAAGACCCAGAAATGGGAGTTTTTAGCATATACAAGATGTTTTGATGCAAATGATCCACAAGTCAGAGTTTGAGAAACTGAGCAAAACGAAAGGCCCTAATTCCAGAAGGACTTAAAAGTGACTTCAGAAAGAGGAACATGATTATGAGCACAGGAGGGAGCAAAGTTTCTCTTCCCTTCCTCACTCATAAAATCATACCCCCTCTTTCTTATCTGAGTCAATTACAAAGTCTTTCTGCAGTTAGCAACTTCAATTTGACCTTCCCAGTTACATTAACAACCTGCACTGAGCAAGAACAAACTCTGATCCTGCCTCGTCTAAGCATGGTATACTCAGAATCATTCAAGCCTCAATCCATCACAGGGACACAGTTGAATGAGTTGTGGATTTGCAGTGTAATATTTAGAAATCCTGTACCTAATATAGAAACCTTGAAGAAGTACGAATCTCCAAAATCTGAAACAGACTCGAAACAACTGCCACCGGGAGCACCCCATTGATGGGGATGGAATCACCCACTTCTTTGCTACTTTCTTCTGAATTACTCTGTTGTCTAGGCACTCCCAAAACCCCAAGTGTGATTTGGGTAACAAATATACTGTAACTTCAATATGAACTCTTGGTAAATTATAACAGTACCATCCAAGTGTTCAGTGTGGGAGCTAGTGGTGGAATAAAGAGACATGTCACAAAGCAAGAACTTCCATGCTAAGAACCAACATGAGGGCCCTCCCTGGTGGTAATATGGGTTAGAACTCAGCACCGCAAGCTGGCCGCAACTGCCTCAGTGTGAGTTCCATCCCTGCCCCAGGGGTGACCACATGGCCCAGCAGACCTCTCCTGCCCGCCTGCTGCTCCCCTCAGCAGTGTACTTCATTGATCTGCCTGTTTCTGCCTGTTCTGCTTCTTGCTCTGTCTCTGGTGAATCTTCTCACCACCCCTGCACCTCCAGCCTGTACCCTAGTTCTGTATGCATAAATAAATAAATCTTTAAAGAACCAATACGAGAGTGATGAGAATTTACTATTAGGTATTTCTTGTTACAAATATTTCCTATGGGAAAATGATTTTGAACTTCTGAAAATTCTTAAATATTTGCACACTTTGAAATATTCAAGGAACTCATGGAGCTAAGAAAAAATATGACCTCCCTATTGTAGTATTTTTTCTCATAGATCTGTTAATAGGGTGATGGAGACAGTGTAAATAAACACCTGGCATAGACTGAAAATGGTTATTAGGATTGAAGTTTGGAGCAACACCTATAATTTCTTCTCTATTCAAAACAGGGGAGACCTGTTTATTTTAAATAAGAGTAATCTTAAAAATATTTGGCAACGTTTCCAGAATAAAACTTTTCAATCCTGAGAGCTGCTTTCCTGCCCCTTCCCCCCAGCAAAGGGGTCCACATATTGCCTCCAAGTCCTAAGAAAACCTCACTGAAATCCTCACTCTTGGATTACTACAGCAGTCTATGACTGGTTGATAAGTCTGATTTTCTCTCATCATTATTTTCCGAGACTTGGTCCAGATGGTTCTCTACTTTGCATTCTTATCAGTCAAAGCAAATGGACCATTTCTGGAAAAAAAAAAATACCCCTTTGGAAATATTCTTTATAAAATTCAGCCACCATTATTACAACTTGGCTCAATTTCTTTCCTACGACAAGACTAGGGTTATCTGAACAGCCAGAAAACTTGGCAGTTCACAAGGGTAACTCTTCTCCCTTTTGGAGAACATCCAATACAGGAAACAATAAAAGGCTTCCAGAAGGTTGCAAGCCCAGCCGTCTCTGACCCTTCTACTCATTCTGCAAAAACACTTGAATGAATTTATTAGTGTGCACCTGCCACTGATGTCCCAGAAGAGAAACTCGCCCATACCTTGTTTGTGTAAATTACACTGACAAACAGGTTGCTGAGGCATGAAGGAGTTCATGAAAGAAAGAAAGAAAGAAAGAAAGAAAGAAAGAAAGAAAGAAAGAAAGAAAGAAAGAAAGAAAGAAAGAAAGAAAGAAAGAAAGAAAGA
>NW_004567122.1:4191131-4192703 GCF_000260355.1 Condylura cristata
ACACACACACACACACAAGTACATATATATTTTTCAGATTTATTTTATGTATTTATGCATATAACAACTGGGGTATAGGCTAGAGGTGCAGGGGGTGAGAGGCTTCACCAGAGACAGAGTGGGGAGTAGAACAGGCAGATCTACTGAAATATACTGCTGAGGGGAGCAGTGGGGAGAGAGGAGGGGTCTGCTGTGCCACATGGGTTAGTTCCCTGGCCAGGGATTGAACTCATGCTGCAGTGACTGGCAAAAGCTTGACAGCATTGAGACTTTTAACCCCTAAGCCACCTGGGAGACCTGTGGCTTGCATATTTTAATGGAGTAAAAATGATAGCAAACATCACCTAATAAAAATTAGGTGTAGGAAAGTCCAAGCACAGGCAGGATGAGTTACCTGGGGCCGTATCTGTGCCTTTGTGCACGGACCCTACAGTTTAACTTACCTGGAATGTGGGCAAGTTTTCTTTTTTCCTCTATGAAAGTAACAGTTTTTAAAAGTTTGGATCATTCCATTTTTTCCTCTTCTACATAAATGCTACTTTGATAACTGTTTCAAGGGATAACCAGATACTTATTTTAGGATGAAATACTTAAACAGCCCACTGAGTGTTTAGATAACAGTCCAGTCTTCACGAAGAAATAAGGAAACAGTCTCGTAGGGAAGCAGGGCCCGACTGTAACTATAAACGAGACATTTACAAACCTGATAAAGCTCTCAGAAAAAGATTATCATCACCTTTCTGATTTTTCTAATAATTGAAATTCAGTCCTAAGAAATCTCATGACATTTTTGAGGTGCAGGCAGAGTCAGAGTACCAGCTGACACAGATTCTTGCCCACTGAGAATCTTTGATTAGATGGGCCAACTTGTTTCCTTATCAAAGCTGTTCACCGTTCTAAGAGTAATCCTGCTACATCAAAACAGCAAGCCATAAATGTTGCAAACACAGCACTCCTACCTGAAAGTTCTCTTTAAGGTCTCAGGAGAATAGGGGTGATGAAGATGATGAAGAGGAGCAGGAAAAAGAAGAGGAGGGAAGAACAGAACTCAGCTGGAGCTATTCTTTTTTGAATAACAGAACAGGCCTGTGAGTGTATTATCTAGATTCCACAGAGCCCATTACTTTAAGGTCTCTATGCCTTGGTTTTCTCATTTGTAAAAGGAGACAGCAAATACCTCAAGGCAGTTGCTACAACAATATAAACAGTGGTAAACTGGGCCAGGTATCTCACAAATTGACGTTTGTTCCCATTATGTGGGCAAAGACAAAATTCTCTGAAACCCCTTCCTCCTAGTCCCATAGAACACTGCTTCAATTTCGTGGCCTGACATGGGGGTTTGGACCCTGCGTGGAGTGGGGGGACATCTTTCCAGTGGGTTCCTCCCACCGGCAAGACTGATCATTTATTTACACAGGAACCTTCAGCGGTGGAGGGCTGTGAAAGCGGGGGCATCTTTCCAGACCTGTCATCATCACTCTTAAAAAAGACTTGACTCGGGGCCCTCCCTGGTGGTGCAGCGGGTTAAAGCACAGCACTGAGAATCTAAAGCCGCTTCTGCATGAGTTCGAT
>NW_004567122.1:4192936-4233822 GCF_000260355.1 Condylura cristata
TTGACTCGGGCCTAGCACCAACAGCAGTGTGCAGGGAAGCCTGCCACACCAATCTGGTAAGACAAAACTATGAATCACCCTTTGGGCTGGAGGTGCAGAGAATAAGGATGACACCACCCACCCCCTCAGGACATCGAAGGCTGTCCTTGAAAGGCCAAAGAAAATCTGACTTCCGTCCTCTGGGGCTAACCAGCTCCAGTCCACGTGTAAGCTCTGTGTGGGTGTATGCATGTGAGAGAGGAATCACAGAATGTGTGATAAAGAGCCAGCAGAAATGAAAATAGTAAGATTTTTTCCGATGGCAGACAAACTTGGAAGGAAACATGATTTTGAAGATAGGAATTCCACGGGGAAGGAAAGTGTGTGCTTGCCTTTGCCCTGAAACTTCCAATTTCAATGCTCTTGTATTCTACGACTTTCAGGGTAAGCCTTTCAAGGAGTTGAGATACCTGCAAACACATCCCTGAGGTGTCAGTCAGCAGAGGAGACTCAGCACTATTCCTTCACGCTTGGTGTGATGAAAGATGGGTTTGGTTTCAGGGAAAACGTCAGAACCAGTTTGAGAAGTTAAGATGAAATCGCTCGAGCTAGGCTGTTCCTTCAAGATTAGAACAGTTCTAGCATTTTAAAGGAAGAGAACCTTGATTTTTCTACTTAGCTTCCCTTATCTCAGGTCTGTGATCCTGTCCTGGACCCTTTTGAATCTTAGAGGGGGGTTACCAAATTAGTGAAAACTCCAATTGAAGATTAAACCCTTTTCAAAGAACCGAAATCCCTGCCCCCTGCATGATAAAACTGTGATCTATGATTTCTTCAGATCACAGCATCCTCGCAAGCTGTGCTGAAGGTCCCTACCCCAGTTCTGGGGGAACACAAGTCTTAGAATCAGGGAACAACCCCTGCTGATGTCTTCATCAGGCTGCACCTAAATTTCTACATCGATGATGTGCATTTGAATCTCAGAACAACAAGAACAAAAGCTGTCTGTCCACCACTGCACCACGAGAAATGAGATGAAGAGAGAAAAGCGATCGCTTTATTACATCCTTGGACGATAGAGTGTGCAGTGTTATGCCCCCAATCAGTCACTTTAATTATGTACATCGGATTGAACAGCCCAGGCTCCGAAAAGTGTAAGAAATAGAACTGATGAATGTGACCATGGGGAGGCCGGCCTGGGCGGGAGGTGTCGTCTGTGTCATGGCAACAGGGATCAAACCGCCCCCACCAATTTTCACCTGCAAATGTTTGGAAAAATAATGATAAGCGCTGAGTTCCAAAGAGAGCTAGCTGCCTGTGGCCAAGACCCATCTACTGACAGCAGAGCCTACCAGAATTGCTGCTTAAAAGGAAGAAAACTCAGTGCCTATTTCACATGGGGGAAAAAAAAAAGCAAAACAAAACAAAAAACCCACCAGAGTCATTTCTATTGCCTCATCAGAAATAAATGAACAGCTACTGTTTGCAATTCTTGGTTGAAATACCTGGGATCAGGGACACCTTTCACCAAACAACTGCTAGCAATTGTAAGCCTGAGGTTGGGAGGCCGGAAACAGTTTGCTTCCTATAGGAACAACTTTACTTTACTTACTTAGTGACATACAGGACTGTGTCCTTTAACCCACAGTGGTGGGTGAGCCCCAGGAGTGACCGTCTTCTCCTGGACATGGGCAGACAAACAGGGAGGGCGTTTCAACTCTCAGTGTTACAGTTAATGCCTTGCTTGCTCATGAGCCTTTCCAAAATAAACGTCTAGGATTTCCCATGTTACTTATTTTTGTTTTCGTTAATCTACAGCCTCATGAGCTCAGCCTAGTGGAGGATGCCAGCAATATCAGAGGCAGTCCAGATTATGCAGTTAGGCAATTTCATACAAAGTGAGATCTGGAGGTTTTCTTACAGGCTCCACTTTTCATTCGGAAGTTTACCCTTAGCTTATTTATTTCTTTTTTCAGAATCCTGCTAAGCAAGAAGGACAGTTTAAGGATGTGTGAGGTAACACGTGGAATTACAAGCACAGTATTTCTTAACTCAGTCTTAACTAATCCTACACAAATGCTCCAGGGTGATTAAGCTTTTATCAATGACCAGGCAGGCAGTCTCTTGCCTGGAGATTGCACATGGTATTTCTCACACAAGTTTCAGAAAAGCTAAAGTATTCCAGCTCTTTATTTATTTCTCTAAACATTTATTTTTTTATGCATACAGAACTGTACAGGTCAGAGGTGCAGGGGCAGTGAGAGGCTTCACCAGAGACAGAGCAGGGAGCAGAACAGCAGATCGACGAAGTGCACTGCTGAGCGGAGTGGTGGGGGAGACAGGAGGGGTCTGCTGTGCCATGTGGGTCAGCTCCCTGGCCAGGGATCCAAAACGTTTTGAAGCGACTGTGGCTAGCTTTGCAGTGCTGCGCTTTAACCAATTGCGCCACCAGGGAGGGCCCATCCGGCTCTTTAAATACTAATTTGAGTCCTTACCTGTCTCGCCTACTGCTCCCTTCAGCCGCGTATCTCAGCCTCTTCTGCTCCCCACTCTGTCTCTGGTGAATCCTCTCACCCCCACACCTGTGGCCTATACCCCAGTTCTTTTGTGCATAAACAAATAAAAGATAAATCTTTAAAAAAAAAAAAAAGCTAATGCATTTTGATAAAATTATTTAAAACACAAATATGTTACTGAAGCTCTGTCTTTGTCCAAACTCAAATGTTACTAGATTACAGAGAATCAAAATTATGATCAAAGAATCAAAGCTGAGCCTTGCTTTGAGGCCCACTGCCAGATATTGATCATGTCGGTGGTGGCAAGATGAAAGTCCGTGCGCACTTTATCTGCAGTTGTTCTATGCAGAGTTCTCGCTCTCATCATTAAAAAGCAGTTATTAAATTAATGACTTCATAATAATAAAGTGTATTTATTTATTTATGCTTGATTTTTGTGTAAAGGAAATGGGGTACAGGCCAGAGGTTGGAGAGTGAGAGGCTTCACCAGAGACAGAGTGGGGAGCAGAACAGGTGGGTGCACTGAAATCCACTGCTGAAGGGAGCAGCAGGTGGGTCAGGAGAGTTCTGCTATGCCTTGTGGGTCAGCACCCTGGCAGGCGATCAAACTTAGGCCACAGTGCTGTTCGCGCTGAGACTTACCCCCTAGGCCACCAGGAAGGCCCTGAATATGTAAAATTTAAAGAAATTATTTAAATAGAGAAACAGCCACTGAAGAAAACCCCCCACTGTAGAGCTGCACAGGGTCCCATGGGCTGCAGGGGGGGGAGGGGCTACAATGCTTTCCTTGTGCCAACCTCAACCTGTGGGCCCATCGGGTACTAACCTTATAACTAGCTACAAACATTGGCTGTGCTTAAACTATATCACTACACCAGGAGTGGGATACCCCTTCATTTGGAAAGAATAGATAAGCCAGGTAAGTATGGGGCACGGTCATTCAGGACAGGAAGGGCCAGTCCAGTGAGCACCCCAAATGGCATCAAATGTCCTGGCATCTCCTCAGAATCAATCCTCTTTTCACAGGAACTCAGGATTAATTCTCTCTCATAATGGACATTTTTTTATTTTAAGGCAAGCAAAATATCTTGCATTGAGTTAACTGAGCTAGCAATTTTTCTGGAACTTCTTGGTAAAAATCCCAGGAGTTCCTGGACACCAAGGAGAGGTAGCAAAGCTTTTCGCTTTCTGCCCTAGAAAGAAAGACTTCATAAAAAGCAAGGGACACTTATGAAGGGAGGCTGCCTACATGCCTCCTGTCTTTGTTTCCCTGTTTAAAATTTTTATGAGGTAAATATTGATTAAACACCAACTTGACAGAGACACTGCAGAAGATCATACACAAAATTCAGCCCTGGTAGAGCTCAGTGCCAAGTGGATTTGAGAGAGAATGCCAACTGCCAAAGGGGGAAAGATACTGGGCAAGGATGCCAGAGGCAGGACTGGATTATAGTGATCGAGAGGGGGTGGGAGGTGGGGTGTCTCACTGAGAAGGGGAAAATCCAAGCAGAGGTCTGAAGGTGAGGGACAAGCCTCAGAATGTCTGGGCAGGGAGTGCTCTGTACAGAGGGGTCCTTATCAGTAAAGGAACAACCTTTGCTCTCTGTTCTGAGAGGTGGGAGGAGAGGAGCAGGGATACAGAGCCCTGGTGGCCAGACAGCATGGGCTCCGTGGGGCCCGGAGCTCCGGCAGTGACATCTGTTAGCATCTCTACACTTTCACAGGGGAGCTTGAGAAGAGTTCTAAAGCCTGGCGTATGGCTGAGCAGGTAATACCAGAAATACAAAGCATGAACCAGCAACACGACGAGCCACCCTTGTCACTGGCAATGTGGCCACACACAAGGCTTTACTCACCAATTCTGAAGCTCTGCGAGGGTCTCTAGGAACAGACAGTCCTAATTCTGGCCCCAAAGGGTTCAGGGGTCTACAAG
This sequence comes from Condylura cristata, assembly GCF_000260355.1. NCBI lineage: Eukaryota > Metazoa > Chordata > Mammalia > Eulipotyphla > Talpidae > Condylura > Condylura cristata. Next base: position 4,197,365 of record NW_004567122.1, read on the forward strand.
GGCAGATGGGATAACCAGCTTGACTAAGGGATGACACGGCCACAGTACTGGTCAAAGCTAAGTCTCAGACTGATTATTCCTTTTTTCTTTTCTTTTTTTTTAAATAAAGAAAATCTAAGATCTAAAGAAGAAATTGGAGGAAGAGTAGAGATGAAGTGTTCAAAGATAAGGCTTCAGAAAGGCAAAGTATGTTTGTCTTGACGTTGGCTTGAATGAAAATTTGCACAGGGTGGTGATGAACCAGGTGGGTCAAGGAAAGACTGGCGTTTTTTTTCATAAGCAGACTCAATTTTTAACCTATAGCTCAAGGTAGCAGAGGGCAGGCCTGGAGTGTCCAGTGCGGAAACAGACAGGCACAGATAGGTACTGCACCAGAAGTTTCCTATAGGACATTTAAGATTTATACAATGAGGCGACTAGTTGAAAGAACTTAAAGGTACGTTCTGGGGAAAATGGTGAATTTGGAGACATTGTAAAGGGTTATCAAAATGGACTCTGGCTTTTATATTTTAAATTGGAGAGATTACCAAAGGGAAAGAAAAACACAGGACTTGCAAGCCGAGCATAGACCTAAGGTACACAGCAGGAAGAGAGAACTACAGGTCTACACCTGAGGGCAGAAATACAATACTGTCCACAAGTGGACAACGACATAAGAAAATAGATTAACAGAAAAGAAAACATTTGAGAGCAGATCTGTCAGATGTTTGACAATGTTAGAGACAAGAAAGCAAGTTGCTAAAGAGAGAGAATACTAAACTCGAAGATTTGTTAAGGGTAAGGTGATAAATAATGGCTGATATTTTTTCTCTTTTCTGTTGCACTGAGCAAGGGAGTTATAAATAAAATAACCTTTCATTTACCATTGAAACTGGGGCATTTTTGAGAGTGACAGGAGAGCTATTAATAATGACACTGAGGCCGTGGCCATAAAGCTGCACTGCCCAGAGCAAACCAGGATGTGGGGGTCCTACTTTATAGCACTTTATAGATTCAGTCTTACTTTTCAAGGAGGGAAGTTGCCATTTCTCAACGAATGTCATTTTATTGTGATGTGAGGACCAAGGCTTCTTCTGGCAAAATCGCCAGTGTGAGAACTCCAATTAGCAAACACAACACAATGAAGCAGGCTCTGTCCTAGGGCCCTGTTACCTGTTAGGGTGTCCCTGGCATGGTGTGGGGGGGCAGGACAGGTACTCTGGGTACCACTAGAGGGTCTATTCAAGGTCCTAACTGAAGCAGCATTCTTACCTGGGTTGATTCTGAAAAGAGGGGGTTGAATAGAATACCAGGGAAGTGTAAGAGTGTGCATGTGTGTAACTGTTGTACACACAATGTAGGGGGCAGGCAAGTCGGGAGTTTTCTTTATCCTCGAGTATAATGTGTTTGTTAGATGTGTTTGTTAATTATGCTGCATGCACAGGCTAGGAGAATGCCAAAACTGATGCTGAAACTGAGAGGGCTGTGCAGAGCATTTCGGCAGCTCTTGGGTGCCAAGAGCTCAAACACAACTCAGAACACTAAACAAACCCAGTATCTTTCAGCCAGGAATGTGACCCCGACATACGGAAAGTTAGCACGGCGTGTTTCACCCCGAAGTAAGTCCCCTCTGCAGGGACCAAGAGAACACAGTGACAGTTTTCTCAATGAGAGTCAACTGTTCTGCTTTACCGTGCATTTGATTTTTGGCCTTACTTTATTTTTGAAGTTTTTAAAATTCAATGTAGAGGCTTTGTATTTCTCTTGTTACCAAAGAAAAAAATATGTTTTGCGATTCTGTGACCTGGCCTTTGAAACATTCCCCTAATTTGGCTTCTGTTATTCCTAGTCTCAGTTGCTTTATGTCTGCAGTAAACGTCCCAATCATTTATACTTGACCAAAAAATCTATCTTAGTCTTCACAGAAACTTTATAGAACCACCTTGCCTTCAGAAAGGAAGAATCTTCTAGGTAGCCATTAATTTCCCTTGAAAGAATGAGACAGAAGTCACCGTTTAGATATGACATACAATAGTGCCACAAAAGCCAGAGAGAAAGGAAGACAGCAAAGAACTGTTCTACCTTCTGGAATATAAAAATATAAAATAGTGTAACAAACTGAGATGACTAGCAAACTTTTACATGAGACATGAGCACTATCTGACCTCCATTTACAGAGAAGACAGCTATTTGGATACAAAACAGACACTTCCATGAGTGTCGAGTGGAACCCCAAACGAACAGATGGGGGGAAAACGGCCCCAAGTTATCCTTTCAGCTACACACTTCACTCAGGATCACAAGACGGAAAACACTTTTTAATTGTCACTCTCAATCTGCTGTTACGGGGGCGAAGAGGGGAAGGAACAAAGTTTGTGCTTTGGTATAATCTCGCTTTATTAAATGCCACCAAGAATCATAGAAAAAGTGACCTGAATTACTAATTTTTCTTTGAAAAATTACCCCCCATTATTTGCTTTCAACTACAAAAAAAGGATCTTTATGCTGTTTGTACCACCTATGGTATAGTCTTTCCTTGACTTTTGGATATGTTTTTCTTGCTTGACTTCTTAAGGACATAAATCTTACAAAAAGAGTGAAGTTTTCCTTAGACTCTTTCTGTCCCCAGAAACAGGTTATTACTAAGCTATTTAAAGACTGTTTTTATGCTCTTAGTACATATAGGTTCATGAATAAAGTGCTGTGTTCACTTACAGGTTAGTATGTTTTTCATACATGATATTATACTCCCAGGTCTTTCCATGACTTGGCCTTTCCCCTCTTAGCATTACCTGACATTGAGAGGCCACTGCCTGTGTCACCCTGTAGTAAGAGCGGCTATTCGGCCACGGGCAATCACAGACTGGACACAGGAGTGATTCGTGCAGGTGGGAACCTGGGCCTTCAAGAGCCAGTGGGGAGGCACCATCTGCATCTTGATCTGGAGACCTCATTGGCCCGAGAAGGTCAAGGTGAACTAGGAATGAGGGACAACAATGTCCAGCCTGAAACATGATGTGCTACGGTGCACTTCAGAGTACACTCTGGGGACCTCAGTGTCCTTCGGGCCAAGAGATGCTGATGCTGCAGTTGATGCTCAGGCTGAACAAGAAGCTCAGGTTCCCAGATAAAAGCGCTGTGCCTTTGCGTCCTGAAGAGACCAGGTTCCTGCCTGCACAACCTCCACTCCAAGCCCTATCTCCGGAAAGAGCTAACATGTGTAATGATCTGGTAGAACACCTATATTTGAAAGCTGGAAGAGGCCCAGAGTTTAAAGCAGTGTCTTGTTTTCACTTTTTTTTTTTTAACTTAGAAACTAAAGCTATACAAGGCTGTGAATTAAACAGAACACATTTTTTAATTTAAAAATGGAAAAAAAACACTAGATACAAGGCACCTGAGAAGAACTTATATTCGTCTGAAATTTCTCGTTTTTATGAAATCAATGATGTACTTCCTTCTTCAAAATGGGTACTTAAATAAGATATTATTTTTTCTCATACAAGCAGTTTCAGATCGTTTGATTATGTCTCTTTAAAAACAAAATACTTGCTACTAATTCCTCCAGTATGAGATATTGATGTGTGTGTGTGTAGTCTTGAGTAGATGTGATTAAATAAAATTCATCTGCTGATCCGCAATGCTCAACACACTCTTCTGCATGTTTTCTAAGCTGTAGTTAAGTAATTATTGAATTTTGTTCGTGGATATCTCACCAAAGAAAGAAAAAGAGAAAATTTCAATTGAGTCTCAAATATATTTATAACTAAACTGAAGAGTAAAGCTAATGACGAAATAAAAACATGGCCAGGAAATAAAAAATGAGGCTCAAATTGCTGGCTAATAATGAGCCAAAAAGTCTAACTGCAAAGTGTGTGACATCTGGCTTTGTGCAAATATAGCATAAAATAATCAAGGCCAGAGTGAATCACCAGGAAACAGGAGTAAGCAAATTTGAAGCAGGTGTGATACTGGCATCTATAAATATGCAGCACAAAGTAACCCTCTTCTGCTAATGTGCAGTCTCTAGACACCCTGCTTGACCAATTCTGGGTCAGAGACTCAGTTCCTGAGGCTGCCAGTGGAGAGAGCAGCTGCCAGGCAGGTACCTGGAGAGGCTGCTGGAACAGTGTGGAAGGACTTAAAGTTATTTAAAATAATACATTGGGAAGACTGAGATCATGGCAACAGATCTAAATGACTCAGCAGGGTCTGAGAAGAACCGACCCCAGAAAACCTGAAGAGTTCAGAGCTCTACTACCAGAAGGGACATACCTTCTGAAGGATGTACTATTCATATTATCAAAATTTTCCTCAGTGTTTACCCTCAAGAAATACCTAGGGCCAACAATCAAGAAATAATCTCCTCAAAGGAGGAAGTGCTGGTCTCCAAGCAGTATAGATTAGAACTCATCATCCCAGTGACATTCATTGAGATGGAGCGACACCAAGAGTGGATTATTTGGAGCAGAAAGAAGAGCAGAAAGAAGGGCTGTAGGTAATGAGAGCAGAAAGAAGAGCAGAAAGAAGGGCTGTAGGTAATGAGAGCAGAAAGAAGAGCAGAAAGAAGGGCTGTGGGTAATGGGAGAAATGATTGACAAAACTCCAGAGAAATCATTCTCACAAGGGATGAATCCTTTGCAGGCCTGAGAGAAACTCAGCTGGTCATATTCTATCTACTCCATCCAAATGGGCAGTTTTTAATAAAGTACACTGAAAATGGCCTAGAAAGACAGCTAGCAACCACAGGGGAAGACATATATTCCACAGGATATTCTCCCCCAAACTACACACAACCCCCCACCACTTTCTGAAATAGTTCAATACAAGCAGGAATTTCTATTGGTAAATATTCCAAATATCTGCTTAATTTCCATTTTGGTTATCTTGGCTCACAGGTCAAGAATGTTAGGCATTTGGAAAATAGTTATAATCGGGCCTCTGGCTACCATAAAATGCTAATAGACCAGTGTGAAGAGCTGGTGAAAAGATACAATTTATAAGTAGAAAAGTATAGTCTTTCTTTTCCTACTGATTTTTCCAAAAGAGAAACCTTGCTGTTCTTTCCCTCCTGCCATTTGTAATTCCTCTAACAAGAGAAAAGTTCGTTTTTTTCCTCTTGCTCTCCTTACTCCAGAGAGGTAAAGAGGGAGAGCTGGATGGTAAGAAGGAAATGCAGACCCCTCTCATAAATACAAGGGTGCCTTCTCAGTAAGGGTCTCCCATGCTTCCATTTTAGACGATTTTACAGATGAATTTAAGTTTTGTTAGTGCTAGTAAGGGAAGAGAGCCATTCAAAATTCCTTAACATATGCTTGTAAAAATGTAGGCATCTTATACAATCAAAACAAGGTAATTCTTACTATTCATCAAAACATCTGTTCATGAGAAGAGCTTATGTTCGATGCTTTATCTCAACTTCATTTAAAAGATACTTCACAGCCGCAGTAAAAAGAACAACCACCACTTCAGAGTCTCTGAAACTGCTTATAAGACTCTGTGTGTGTTTTATTTAATTGCAGAAAATAACAGACACACAAAGAATAGACACCCCAAAAATCCAGAAGGGAGTTCTGAGTATTATCAAATTTGCTTCCCTTGTTTGAATAAGAAGATAACTCAACACAGAAAAATTTAAATTCCGTTTATTGCTAAATTCTGGCCCACTAGAAACCAAGCTCTAACAGTACCAGTATTTTGGATTTCATTTTCCAGTAAATAGTTGTGATTTAGTGAGAGACTATCTCTTCTGTCTTTCCATAGCTGTTAAGAATTGAGTACAGTTCTCCTGTTATCTTTTTAGCTTTTACAAACACTTACATGTATAGATGAGTGTGTGGTATGTCTTAGGAGTAAAATTTGCACAGCTGTTATGTAAAAAGTAGCATTCTGAACTTTGTTTTTCTCATTCAATCTCTTGCCAACCAGAACTTTTGAAGCATAGAAGAAATTCAATATTCTTTTCTTCACATGGAACCATGTTCAGACATAAGATTCCATTATCTAACCAGAAATTCCCCAAATTCCCGGTTGGAATATTAAGAACACTTTTTGGAAGACCCTATGCTGACCTGGCTAGACATGTTGGGAAGGAAGCAAAGAACCTAACAGCATTAAGGAAATGGAAAAGGAAACAAGAACTTAACGTTTTAAAAAAGCTACAGTATTGTCAGCAAGGATTGCACATACCTTATCAGATAAGGTAAATGCAATAGTGATCAGTGGGTGATGTTGGGAACTTGGATTTTGACATGGGAGGAAAGTGTAAACTCCCTGGTTGTACATGAGTGGGAATTAGCACTAACTGGATACATTTTGAAAAAATAAATAATATTTTCCTTTCTGAGTACTGAAAGACCTAGAAATAATTTAGCAACAAGAAACCCTAAAAATACACAGCTAGTAGTTTCTAAATCTACCTCCCCTCCCACAAAGGAACTTGGTCTCCTTGGAAAAGTGGTGGATTCTGGTTCTAGACAAGAATTATTTGCCTGACTGGGCCATCTTATCACCCTCCCTGCTAAGCCCCACACTCCCTCACCATGAAAAAAAAAAAAGAAGAAGAAAACCTATAAGCCTTACTCTGTCCATGTGAAAATGACTTAATCATAACTATGAACTACAATGTAACACTGACATTATCTCAAAATCATTGATGCATTAAAAAGTAAAAATCTGGCCCTCCCTGGTGGCGCAGCGGGTTAAAGCACAGCACTGAGAATCTGAAGCCACTTCCGTATGAGTTCGATTCCCGCCTGCCGCCTGCCCTGGAGGAGACCACATGGCGAGCCAGACCTCTCCTGACCGCCCGCTGCTCCCCTCAGCAGTGTACTTCGTCGATCTGCCTGTTCTGCTCCCCACTCTGTCTCTGGTGAAGCCTCTCACCGCCCCTGAGCCTCTGGCCTGTACCCCAGTTCTGTATGAATAAAAAAATAAATCTTTAAAAAAAAAAAAAAAAAGTAAAAATCTTTAATTCATAATGATATTTGACAAAAATAAACTATCATTCTCATACTGGACAGTAAAATCATTTTCTTTTTTAATCATAGCATCAAGCATTTATCCTACCTTGGCTATCATAACTATAGAGACTTCAGGATTACTGAATAGTTGTTGAAGGCAGGTTTCTTCTTATAAAAAGTCTGATTAAATATATAAATAAAAAAAATTCTTGCTAAACTTGAATATAATGAAACTTCTAGATATAACTGCTAGCTAATAAGGAATGTGTAGGACAGAAGCATCACAGGCAGCAAAATCCAATTTGGCAGAAGCACAAGGGGCAAATGATCTGATTTCTTCAAAGGATGGGAAAGGGGAGGACCTTAGGGGGAAGGGAGAAACCTCCAAAAGAAATCAGCCATTGGATCTTATTTTCATCTGCATCCCTAAAAATGAATTGTAAGAAAGAGTACTCATGTCTTAGAAATGCTATTATTTCATGTGGCTTGTATATTTCTATATGGGGGGCAGAAGAGCAAAGAGGACTATGAGTTAAACAAGAATAATATCAGTGCCGATAATTATTTAAGTAACAGGTACATGGGGGAGGTTCCTGTACCTGCTTTTCAGTTTATTCATGTAAAGGTATTTCTCTAGAAAATCAGACAGATAAACACAGAAAATACTTGAATGGAGGGGGGAAATCTGTGAAATGTTAAAAGATATTACTAGGCTAAAGATCATTTTTTCCCCCTCAAGTATCAAAATACCTTAGGTAAGGCATAGTCTGTGAACCTCAAATGTAAGGTAAGTAAAAAAGAAAACACTGTTTTGCATGAGGAAGGCAGGCCTGTTAGACATTGGAAAGTACTGGGCCTCCAATGACAGACTGAGCCACACCTTGTGAAATGCCCCAGCATGAAGAGAGTGCTGGGGGTAGCAAACACAGGAGTGTTCTGGAGGCAGGAGCCAGCAATGGAAACGCGCATCAGAATTCCTGAAAACGCTCTTCTGCCTGACCATTTAATGAGCCTGAAGTGACTATGGAGACCTTTAATAATGGCCTCTTCTTCTGCTCAGTGGCAGAACAGTTCCTCTGTATTACGAAAAGGTGAAAACAGTGAGTGAACAATGTTTGGCTTTATGTAATATCTACATCTACCACCACGCCAGCTTAGGTGTACAGAAGTTTGCTAATTTGGACAAGCCAAACACAGGCCGAACAGGTGCCTTTCTTACTGCTGAAGGTAAATTCCATTCAAATCTTGTTTGGACACCAGATGTGTGCTAATTAATGTGGTGACTCCTAGAGGAATAAATAGCATGGAACTGGAAATGCTCCCCTAGCTCCCAGGAGTGTTTGCAAGCTGGCTGGAATGGGCCTCTGGGTCTCGCAGATGAGTTTTACCTGATGCAAAGTGCGAAGTGGCGGGCTTCAGCCCAGCACTGACAAACATGGGTGGCTGGGGTGAACGCCACTGTCTTGAAGTGTTCAACAGGGGCCCATCCCACCTGAGCCCTACTCTGGCTACTTCCACCGCTACTGGTGGGGTATCCATCTAGCCCTCCCTCTGTCCAGCAGAAGTAAATATAATCAACACACTGCATCTAGTCCTGAGCCATAGCTGGGCTGGGCAGTGCACTGCAATTTGCAGCATATAGCAAGTACAATTTGGACAAGAAAGGTAATGGCCACAGAGGCCTCAAAATACAAAATCATCTGTAACTTAGTCAATCTGGTTGCAATGAGCCTTCTCTCCTGGCAGAGCTTTAGTTAAGTCCTGAATTCATTCCATAATAAACAGTATGAGATGTGATATGAAAAGCTCAGCCGTTGCTTCTCTTTGCCAAGTCCAACAGAATGGAAGGTTTTGAATGGGAAAACAGAAAAAAAGAAAGAAAGAAAAACTCACCTGAAGACAGCTAGGGTCAGAGACCAGAGCACGAGCGGCTTCCTCAGCTCAAACTTGGCCCGCTTGTTCATCAGGTGACGACCACCGAAGATAAAGGCAGCATACAGCGCGGAAAACAGGAACGATTTCTTCCTGAGAACAGACAAAACCCCCAAATCTTATGAGATCAATATCTCCGTGCAATTAAATTCATTATCTATTAAGCATCTGCTTTTATTCCAGCTCCACCTCGCTGAGCACTGAAAACGCAGATTTGGGAACATCCCCAGTGGCTGGACAGCGTGTTCCCAGCAAGTGAACATTTGCTGACTTGGATGAACCCACCCTTGATAGGTGAGGTCGTCCAGACAGAACAATCTTGTCAGGATAGAGGTGTTTTTCTTTTGGGGCTCCCTAAAAAATCTTTTCTTGATTAAGCTGTCCTCGGGTGTGTGCAAGTACAATCCCCACCCCCTCGCGTCAGGGAGGTGACCCATATGGTGCAGCAGATCTCTCCTGTCTCCCCCCCCCCCCCCAGCATATCATTTCAGTGGGTCCACCTGTGTTCCCTGCTCTGTCTCAAGTGAGTTCTTTCACCCTCTGGTACGTATGAATAAATAAATCTTTAAAAAAAAAAAAAGATTCACCGCATGATTTAGGTTTCTGGAGCCTAGTTTCACACTGGATGGCTGTATATACCACAACCGACCTGCACCCGGCTCTAGTGCCATTCACCTGGCCAAATCGGTCCCTCTTACCCTTCTTTCCACCCCCCTTTTCCTTTCTCCTCTGGTCACCACCAAATCTATCAGAGCCCAGGCCTCAAAATTTCAACCACATAGACACTTTGGGCAAGAGTCATTTTAAAATTGTATCTCTCCAACAGGTTAACACCACCAACTGATTATTTTGGAGAAATACATGATAACTTAAAACACTAACATCAAGTGCCATGTTGTATCTACAGGACAAAGAAACTCATTTCTTCAAGTCTATAGTGAGGAATCAAAATCTGGGATTGTTCCAGATTTAAAGCAACTAAAGAAACTTAAAATCCAATGTAACAGATAGAGCAATTCTGCACCTATTTACATAAACCAACTGTACAAAGACATGTTTGTACTCGGGCAGAAGGCATGAACGATATCAAACAGAAGCTGCACTTCCTGGTGGCTTGCAACCTGGCCAGGTGTATCAAGGAGCACTTCACTGAGGAGACCTGGACAGCAGCCAAAGACACAAAATCGACTGTGACTCAGTAGAAAGCAAGAGGCCTCCTAAGTAATTTGAGCATCTGAGCATGCTTCCCGGTCAAGCCATGTTCCTATTAAAATGGTTACTCCCCACTCCATTAGATGAAAAGAGTTGAATGTAAGTTACAGGCAACACAGAAAGCAAAATGCATTAACCTGAGGAATAATACTTATAAAATGCTTCCAATTTTTTGGAAACTACTGACTTATGAGGCGTCTTGACACAACTAATGCTCATACTTCAGTGAACGCAAGTGACCTCCTTGGTGACACCAAGGGCGCAAAATAAAATCATTCATAATTTGCAAAATTATGACTTTTGCAAAATTCTAGCAAGTTAAATAAAAACAATACATAGACTTTCTAAATGACAAAGGTTAACTAGTCTTAGGGGTTAGGAAGTGATTCCTCGAGGTTGACTAAGTGCTAAAGTCACTTTCACTAAGTTTGGCAAAATCTGCTCTTGAAAAGTCCAGACCTAGCATACAAAAGTGTTAATAAATACCTGTTCTATTATTTTGGTGGAAAAATAATTAGGCATCTGTGTACGTGGGTGCTCAGAAGCACAGAGTATAAATGAAAATTTCCTCTGTGACATGTTAATAACTAAAAAACAAAATACTCTGATTTCCTCCTCTAGAAAAGGCTATTTCTATATTTCAAACAGAAGTGGGAAAGTCTCCAGTTTCATGGCAATGTTTAATCACTGTCTTCATTGACACTGTAGAAGTTTTTACTAAGGAGAAGCAAAATTCTAGCAAGTTAAATAAAAAAACAATACATAGACTTTCTAAATTACAAAGGTGACAATAACCAGTCGTAACGCTTAGAAAGGGATTCCTCTAGGTTGACATAGTGCTAAAAAGCTACATCATTTAATCCTCCTAATTGTAAGCACTGTCTTCATTTTTTGGTGAAGGATACGGATTACAAGCTCTCCCTGCTCCACTGTGCTACACTTTCAGGGCAGGAGGTCTACATGTGACATGTTACACATGTCGCCTTATAGCTTATAGGAACTCTTTATCCCTCCTACTGAATTGCAGGGTTACTGTGCTCACCTTGTGGTACACAAGGTATCTTCACCTTTCAACCATCCTACCTCCTGGACATGGAACACTCATCCACTGCCTGGAGAATGAGTAAAATACACACTCACATATTTTATAGAGATAGATAGATATAGATAGATAGACTGATATAGATATCTATCTAGATATAGATATCTATCTACCTAGATAGATATATCTATATATAATTGAAAATTTCCCTTATAGTTAGTTTTCACCCTTTCTCTTGCTCATTTGGTCAGTTACATTGACCAGTTGCAATCATGAGCCAAGTTCAATGGACATCTTCATATGATCTTATTGTTGCCATTAGGAATAAATGATACACCTCAAAGAAACAAGAATCAAAAACTTCCCTCAGTATTTACCCCCTCTAATTTCTTCAGTTCTTGACAAACAATCCTAATGCACTAACTTCCTGCAAAGACCGTTCTCTTGTTGCTCATATTCTCTCCAGATGGCCTTACAAAGCCTCATTTCCATGTCAGTCAATATAGACACAGAATTCTAGAATTGTAAGGAGCCTTAGAGCTGGAGCCCAATTTCCATGTTCTACACAAAGGGAGTGGGGAAGGGGGTGCCGATGACAATGACAGTTCAGGATTATGCAGTTGCATATGGCATATAGGCTAAAACCACCCCAAATTGTCTTGACTGAGCTCAGGCAGGTAAGCAAATATGGAATTATCATCTAGGCCACATCTGGATCACAGACAATTAATCCATGAGAACGGATCAAGAATAAATGTAACAATGAAGTTTTTAGAGTATACTATTAAAGTTACTGTGGCAAAATTCAAATAATGTATTGCATTAGTTTAGACTGAACACCGGCTTCTTCTCTGACAGGGAGTCACTGAAGGAAGTATTAACTCTCAACTCTTCCAGCGATCAAAATAGCTCATTTATTGACTGTATTATGATTTTTCCATTTGGTTTAAAAAGATTTTCTTCAGCAAACCAGGCAATGTCAATGGATTAAATGGCTTTTCTGTCTGGCATCTATTTGGCAAAAGTTCAGTTCTAGTCATGATGAATAATGACTTGTTGCTAGCCCACTTGCTATTTAATGTGAATAGATGACTTCCTTAATGCTTCAATCGCAATCTAATAATACTTCATATTCTGGCAGGCTTCCATCGCTGGGTGGAAGGATGACACTCCACTGTTTTATTACTAGAGAACTAGTTGTTGTCCATGGTGTGGGATCTTCTACATAATCCAGCCCAATGCTTCGCTGGAGGTACTTAATAAATACCTTTCAAAACGGTGATTTTGTAGCTGTAATTACAGGGTAACCACCCAAATAAAGATGAAATACAGATGTGCTTTGAGATGTGATACTTAGGTTTACCCTTGTCCCCCTTCCATTTCTGCCTTCCATATGAATAATGCATATTAGTGCATCGTTAACAAAGAACAATAACACCATTATTATCCTTAGAGATCTGGGTTTCTCTACCATGCTACTCGTTCAGCCACATTCTTCAGAGGTGTTTTTTTATGTTCTCACCACAGTAGCTGCTTATGATTCACATTCATTGTTCTACCCAGCAACACATCTCAAAGAGCGTGCATATGTTCAAATGTTTTTTTCAAGGCCTGGGGTTCTCTTGAGATCAGTAGTTAGCTGGAGTCTCTTAAACATTCACATCACGGTCGGAGCCAAGCTGACGTGGACTCCTTCAAGAGCCAAAACAAGTTTATTTGAAAATGGCGAAACTTTCATGTGGGTAGCATTTCAACATGGGATAATTTGCTCATTAGACTCACGGAATTGGCCTAGGTTCCTTCATACCCAAGCGACCTTGTTTTCTGGCCTCTGTGATGTGTAAGTTTCAAGGAGTTGTTGAAGTGAAAATTAAGGTATAAAGAAGGAAGAAGACCTAGAAGCAGCTTCTGCTTTGACAGACATCTACCTGTCATGTAGAAAGTTCTGGACCCAAGAGTCTGAAGTTGATACAAAAATGGCCACTGGTAAGGTCACAATCTTTTTCAAGAATTCTTCTTTAGTTGAGTTGCAGAGTCAAGTCAAGAAACAATAGAAGGTTCTGAAAGTAATGTAAAGCAGAGACTGAAGAAAATAGCACACCAATTATTGCCAGTGGATGTCTAGGATGACTAAGAGTTGATTAAGCCCATAAAAAAATTTTCTTGGGTGGTTTTTCCAATTTGTGCTCTTGGAGATCCAGCCAGGTCTGGATTCTAGATTTAAGATTTCAAAAACCCCAAGACTTCACCAAGGTATTTTTCTATATTAAAAATAAGGGAGGGAGCCTCCCTGGTGGTGTAGCCAGTTAAAGCACAGCACTAAGAAGCTAAAGGCACTTCAGCATGAGTTTGATCCCCGCCCCGGGAGGTGATTCCACATGGCGGCAGACCTCTACCGCGCGCTGCTCCCCTCCTCAGTCGGCCTGTTCTGCTCCCCACTCTGTCTCTGATGTAGACTTTCACTGTCCCTGCACCTCTGGCCTGTACCCCAGTTCTGTATGTATGTATGTAAGTGTGTGTGTGCGTACGTACATACAAATAAATAAAGAGATAGAGAGATAGATAGATAAATAAATGAGGGTTTCCCTGGTGGTGCAGGGGTTAAAGACAATGCTCTTAAACTATCATCTGTAGAGGCAGCATGAGATCCATCCTTGGCCAGGGAGCTGAACCACATGGCACAGCAGACCTTTCCTGTCTCATCTGCTGCTCCCCTCAGCAGTGTATCTCAATCAATCTGCCTGTTCTGCTCCTCACTCTGTCTCTAGTGAGTCCCTCTCACCCCCACACCTCTGGCCTCTACACCAATTCCTTTATGCATAAATAAATAAATCTTAAAAAAAAAAAAAAGGACTATTTTCTCCACCACTATAACTGGAAATTAATCTGTACATTTAAGATTGCTTATAAAGCTAAAGAAAAGGGTGTTATTCTAATCTGGAGCGTTTAACCCAGGAAACCAAAGGTGTTATTTCTGAGTTTCTTTGAATTGCAAGCACCTCCTTCTTCTCACTCTGCTTTCTCCTCAGATGCTAATTCAAACATCACAGGTTCTCTTCTTTTTTTTAAAGGAAAGAAAACCATTCTTTTGTAATCCAGTGGATGAAGGGGGAGCTCCCTCAAAGTGGAGTTTTATCTAGTGCAGTGGATTTAATAGCAGGCTTCCCTAACAAGGTTCTAGATCCCTTTCCATGGAAGCACAACCCTTTGGGGTAGACTTGTCATAAAACGTTGCTTGCACGGATCTGTCAACATATTGTTTCACCCCCTTGTCACCTTTAAAAAAATCTCGATGAATTATGCGTTCCTGCTAGTTTTCTTTTTGCAACTGGAAAGAGAACCTTTGGGGGGAAAACATTTCAAGATGTTACACATCCAGGCAGACCTGAAGAACAACCACCCTTCTAACACTTAAGCTGGCAATGTTATCAATTAATTACTTTTGTTTCCTTACATGCTTTCACTTCCTGATGAAAAATGGTGACATCTGCCCATTCGAAATGTAATAAACTGTTTCATTCACTATCTGATTATTATGCTAGAGAATGAATCATAGACCAATCCTTAACAGGAGTCAATTCTAATCTAGTTTAAAAGACAGGAAAATTGTGTTTTTCAATGATGTCTGATTAAAAATTTTGAGGCAGACTGTTGCCATGAGAAAATGCTCTGTGGAAGGAGGGCTTTCAGGTGGACTTAGGGCTTTCCACAAATGGATAGAGACCATTTGGATTTAAGTCTCTGGTAGTGCATATGACATTAGGCTTTGGCTAAGTGAGGAGACTGCTGGAGCTCTGCAGCAAAGGTGGGGTGGTTGCCCTACGTTATGAAGGCTATGTATGGCCAGCAACTCATTACTAATCATTCAAGTTAATTAATCTTCACAGAATTGAAGTCTGGGGCTCACTTTTCTTTTCCTTCCTAGTTTAAGATACCCACTCATGTTTATACCATTATGGGCCTTGGGTGAGAGAGGGAAGAATTATCTAGTGACCCCCCCAACTCCACTCCCTACCCCCAAGAGCAGATGGAACTACTTGTTGGAGCTGAGCAGACCAGACAAAGCCATTGAGCTGAGAGGGGCAGAATAAAACAGGAACTCAGGAGCAACTTGGCATTAGCGGCCAGTAGTCCAGTGGCAGACAAGGCTGAAGTCAGACCCTACAGCTCTAAGTGGGGATATTCTGCGTCTTCCCCACAGTTGGGCTGCCAGGGCAGAAGCTACAGAAGTGCTCCAGTGAGAGCTGCAGGGACTTCTTTAGGGAACTGCTGAACTTCCCAGAAACAATCACCTGGTGACCACCTGGCAGGCCTTCCTGGTGGAACAGGGGTTAAAATAAATCTCAGCACTATCATTGCTGAGACCAAAGCTGCATTCGTATTCCCTTCGTATTCCCGGCCAGGGAGCTGACCCACAGGGCACAGCAGACCTCTCCTGTCTCGCCGCTGCTCCACTCAGCAGTGGATTTCAGTTGATCCATCTGTTCTGCTCCCTACTCTCTCTGCTGAATCCTCTCATCCCATACCTCTGGCCTACACCCTAGTTCTTGAATGCATAAATAAAACTTTTAAAAAAATTATCACATGGCGCTATTTCTACATCTCATCTATTTAAGAATTAATATTCTGTTCCAATAAAAGTATAGCAAAATGGTAGCATAGTGTTCTTTCCATAAAGGTGATGGAAATTCAGTGTCCTTAGTTGTCAAGTAGAGTAAATGTCCATTCCCATTCTAATCCTAAATTATTGCATCTTAGAGATGCAAGAATATTTTGTCTGTGTTTTTAAAAACATGGTTTGGCTAGACTGGTTGGGAAGAACCACCTTCAAGGTTAAAATCAAACATTTTAGATTATAAATCAAGAGAACCAGGACTCCTCTTTTCTTGGATAAAGGCCATAGCTTATCTCCACCACCTCTGAATAAAAGTTTAGCCAAAAATGTATTCATGACCTTATCAGACAAATCACCCACCTCAAAGCAAACTATTAATGAGCTCTCACTTAACAAGACAATGTAAATTTTCTGCATTTTTCAGAAGCATTGTTCTCAATGCCCCCGTCTGGCTTCTCAAGTACTGTGACTGTCACTTCAAGTTAAAATTTCTTTCTTTCTTTCTTTTTTTTTTTTTTTAAAGATTTATTTACTGGCCAGAGGCGTGGAAGATGAGAAGATTCACCACAGACAGAGTGGGGAACAGACCAGGCAGAAAAACTGAAATACACTGCTGAGGAAGCAGGTAAGGGAAAGTCTGCAGCACCACGTGGGTCAGCTCCCTGGCCAAGGATGGAACTCTGCAAATAGCTGTATAGTACTGTGCTTTGACCCCTTGTTAGAATTTCTAAGTAGTTATCTTACCTAAACTGAAGTGGTTTCATTAGCAATTCAATCATTGTGCAAGGAATTTCCTTTGTTCTAAGACAGAAAGCTCACATCTGAATTTCCTAAGAGATGCTTCCTAGGTAAGACTATTTTAAAATCTATAGATAGTAAGCATAATACAGAAAGCAAACTATAACTCTGAAACCGCTCCTAACACTTCAGTGATTCCCTGTCACCAGTTTAAAGCATTACAATTTATAGCCCGAGAAAGTCTATTGTGTAATAAGGGAATTATTACTGATTTTTTTTTTGCAACAAAAATTGTCAAAATATGACTCAAGGTTGCAAAGAAGCAATACTTGTCTAATCCACTCTAATGTTTACTGACCAAGAAATACAGAAATTTGGTAATATGAAATATTAAAAGTATAGAAAAATAGTGAAATATGAAAATCTGTCTTCTGCTTGTCATCATCCAGAAGGAATCTCTGACTGTTCTGTAGATAATAGATTTACCCAAGAACTGGATATTAAAACCAGAAGTGAAAAACACCCTATAAAAAGATCATAATAATTTGTAAGAAATGGAAACTGGATTTCAGGCTTACAAGATTAGGTCCACTTCAGACATAGAATTTTCCCAGACTCAAAATCAAAATGACAGGTACATGGTCAACTATGTAATCAGGCATAAACATATCAAGACATGCAAGTACTTTATACTGAAGGGCTAAAATTTTCCATTTCTGCATCATTTTACTGCTACTCTATATTTATAACACATTTTTCTTTATCCTAATTGCTTCCGACAAATGTACAACAGCTAAGAAATATTATCAAGGAAAAATTACATATTTTCATGTCAAGTGCGCATGATTCAATAAATTGCTGTCAGGAACTATCTACTGAATATATATTTTGAAAATATATTGGGAGAAGAAGAAAATATTTCCCAAGTGTTATTTCTGGATTAGGGAGAAAACAGTCTAGCAGGGCTGGAGATTATTTTAGGGTTTAGCTCACAGATACCCTTTTGTTACTCAAATGAAACTTACATGAAAAATTAAGCCCAAGTAAAAACTAGCAATGACATGATCTTTTTGACAAAGGTAGTGAAAATGACGGACACTTCACCTATGAGATGTCATCCAATTATCCAAAAAGAGCTAGCGAGAGATTTTAAGTAGGCTACTCATTTTTCACTTTCAAAGCCTGAATGTTCATTCGGTGACAAAAGCTGGTAAGCCCTGGGGACAGCCACTAGGAGTACTTACCTTTCCAAGCTGCTGAACAAAATGCCACAAACTCAGTGGCTTACAACACGTATCTCTCATGTTACAGGTCTGGAGGTCAGAGTCAGGAGATGAGTCGGTGGGATTCCTGGCCTGTGTTCCTTCTGAACTTCTAGGGCAAAAGTTTCCTGGCCTGTTCCTGGAGTGTGTCAGCATTCCTTAGCTGGTTGCCTCTTGCCCTCTCTTCAAATGCATTGCTCCTACCTGTTTCTCTGACCACTCTGGCTGCTTTTATCGTCAAATCATTCGCTCTGACTTGGGCCTGTTCTCAAGGACCTGTACATGCCCCATGGTAGACTCCAGGACCACAGCCCCAAATAGTCCTCCAATTTTAAGGAGACATGTGATTCGGTTGTACACACCCATAGTCCAGGACCTTATCTCAAATTCCTTAACTTAATCACACTTGCAAAGTCTTATGCATATTCATAAACTCCAGTGACTAAGATATGGACATCTTTGGGGGGCAATTATTCAGGGTACTGCATAGATTCACCTGAATAACATTAAATTCAAATGCTGTGCATCTCTGGTTTGGTTTGCTTGCTTTAAAGCCGACTGCTTTCCTCCAGCTCAGCTGCATTAATCCCAGAAGCCAACAGTCCACTGTCCTGCTTTGGCTGAGAGAATGTCCTGTCCTTGGGGTCACTCAAAAACATAAGATCATCCTCCCTGGTGGCTCAGAGGGCTAACGCGCAGCACTGCAAGCTGGCCGCAGCCACTTCAGTGTGAGTTAGATCCCCGCTACGGAGGTGACCCGCATGGCGCGGCAGACCTCTCCTGACCCGCCAGCTACTTCCCTCAGCAGTGTGCTTCATCAATCGGCCTGCTCTGCTCCCCATTCTGTCTCTGGTGAAGCCTCTCACTGCCCCTGTGCCTCTGGCCTATACCCCAGTTCTGTATGCACAAATAAATCGTTAAAAAAAAAAAAAGAAACGAAAAAACACGTAAGATCACAGATACCAGTACTTGAGCTCCAGGCAGTAACACAGGACTTAGTACACACTACAACAGAGTAGGCACCGAAGATAGAATTTGCAGTAAAACCAACCAACAAACCCAGCTTATTAGAAAATATTCATAAATATTCATGGACCCTAGCTGTCACAAGTTCTGCGTGCATTTTATTAAAAAAAAATAAACTTATTTATTTGCTCAAGTCCTTGTTCATTTTTAGGTTTCTCATCTCCTGCTCTTTTGCAATAGCCCGGATTGTGTGACTTGTGACCTCACCAGATACAGCTTCCTATTTCAGAGTTCACTTACTGGCCATTTCTAACAGTGAGTCTTCATGTCAGCATGTCCTAACATGCAGCATTCGACAGATGCGAACTCCAGTTTCTCTGTGAACCTTCTTTTGGTTTCTTGAACAGTATGTTCTCTTATTTCATCTCCAACTTCACCACTGGCTCTTATTTTTATCTCCTCTGCTGTCTCCCAAGATAGTGGGCTCGGTTTGTCTATACAGGTGGTTCTCAGTCAGGTTAAGGATGTTGCTCTGACGCCCAGGGCATCTGCTGAGCTATTTTTGATTGCACAACTGGAAGGGTTGGCTAAGAATCACTGGCCCCACTGTTAATATCGCTAGAGTTAGAATCCCCAGCAAGACAGATATGTAAAAAATACACTAAGAAAAGACAAATTGGGAAACCTAAACGTGTTCAAATGTGGTACAGTCTCAAATGTGCTATGGGTTGCTTCCTGACTGCCCTGCCTGGCCATTCTGCCATCACACAGCTCTTGAAGAAGTTGCTTTCACAGGTTGTACCGCCTTTCTGAACTTTCATTTAAATGTAAATTTTATAGAAATGCTGAAACCTCCATGGAGTTATTGAAAATGTTTTTGGTTGATTAGGTTGCATCCTAACAAATGAGTAAGTCTGGCAAACACCTCCTTGCATTTACTTTGGTGTCTTGAAAATATCAGGAAATAGGTTAGACATTGGGTGAACTTTAAGGCATCATGGGAGTATGTTTTGCAAAACATACCTGAGTTTTCTTTTACAGTCTCAAAAAATCAGTGAACTGGCCAGGATGATGTTACTTGTGCTCCATACTCTCGGGCTGAAGGAATAGCTATCAATGTGTCCCAAGCACAGGGTAAACAGAGTAAGCTTTCCACTTCAGACCAACAGGGCAATTGTTTTTTAAGATTTATTTATTTGTACAGAACTGTGGTACAGGGCAGAGATGTGGAGGGTGAGAGGACCCACCAGAGACAGAGTGGGGCACAGAACAGGCAGATCGACGAAGTACACTGCTGAGGGGAGCAGCGGGCGGGTCAGGAGAGGTCTGCCATGCCATGTGGATCTCCTCCGGGGCAGGCCGGGATCGAACTCATGCGGAAGTGGCTTAAGCTTCTTAGTGCTGCACTTTAACCCGCTGCGCCACCAGGGAGGGCCCTTTTAAGATTTTTTTTAAAGATTTATTTACTTATGCATACAAGAACAAGTACCTGACAGGTGAGAGGATTCACCAGAGAGGAAAACATAACAGGCAGATTGATTTCAGTATATTTCAGTCAAGCAGGGTGATTTTTAAGTGGAAAACAAGTAAAATAGCCAATTCAGGTCAGTTTTGACCTTCATATTCTAGGATTAGTCCCATATCTGTCTACAGGGACACCAGGCACTAATGTTTCCCTTGCCGTGAAGGTCAGGCGGACCCCATTTCTCAACATCTCTCTAGGCAAGAAATTGAAATGGAAACTCTCCCCACCGAGAATGCCCAGAATGCCCACTACATCGGCCCCTACACAGAGCTCGCCTTGAAGCAAATTCCAGCTCCTTTTGCATCTCTTTACTAACCAGTCTTACAGAGTAAGAGCATTAATTCCCTGCTAGTCCCTCCTTAGCCTCATCAGACAATGCTGTAAAAACATACCAGACCATCCAGCAGAATTGACAGCTCTTCTGAACTTCTATGTTCTCACCCAATTTCCCTGAAATAATTAAATGGCAACTTGATAACAATGAAGATGGTTAGAAACTTTTTTTTTTTTTTTTTTTTACAATTACTAATAGGAGCAGCTCTCTTTTGCAAGTCTCAGGATCTTGTAGGAAAATTAAGAGCCATCATCGGATAAAGCATGCCAGCGATAATGAACAATCAAGCCCGCTGTTCCAAAGTCTTTGAACATTCATTGGCTACTCTCAGGCATCTGGGCTGCTGTATTCCTGCCACGCTTGGAAACACCTGTACTCTGATTTGTGTACTAAGCTGCGCTGTACAGACAGTGGGAGCTAGTCTCCAAAGCCAGTTCAGGACCTTTCATTTTTCTATCTGTTAGTATTTTCCACATAGATGGGAAATACCACTTGGCTCTACTTTTTCCTTCATTTACAGATTCAAAGCCAGGGGAAATGACAAAAGTCCTTTTGGGGGGACAAGAAGGTTGCTTAACAGAACAATCGCTCAAGGTATATCAAACAGATGTGCATGAAGGGCCTAACTCCCAAGTCCTCGGAGACTGGCAAAGGAATTGATTTTATTATTATTTTTTAAAGTTTCCTTTTACTACTCAGTTGAGAGGCAGGAATAATCTCTGCATTTGCATGTCAGGTCATTTCTGGGTGAACTAAGGTGCAGCTGTGATTAACCCAGAAGGTTCTGAGGAGAGATTCTCAAAACCACAGCTGCCACTGCATCCTTTCCTCAACCAGACAGCTCCTCAAGGAAGCTGAGATGTTTAAGGAAAGAGAATGTGGTTTGGCTCAGGGTTTCTTTGAAAGCCAGGTTATATTCCCCAGGGCGTTCCCCTGGGGGTGTGCCTGAGCAGGGAACCCTCTTCTGCATGAGTTAGGGTGCAGCCACAGATGTGGGCAGCCAGAGATCTCTGTACAGCAAGCCCTTGCTGCTCCTGTTCTCTCTTATTGTCAAGACCAACTTATTATACAATGAGACTTGAGAGTCAGAATATTCTTTGCTTAGCTGAGAAAAATTATGTCTAAAAAGGACTTGACCCAGTAGTTTACTCAAGATGCAGCCTTTAGTTGAAGGCATTCTAGAACCCAGTGGAGAAAGTCTAGATGCCGAGATGTTACAGCAATAATGGGAAGTGTTTACTGAACCCCTGCAGGCTGTGGGTCTCCATGTAAATCTCTGCCACTGGAACCTACTGCTCTGTTACAGAAACAGGATCGCAGGTGGGCTTGGAATGCATGAGTGTGCAGAAACTGCTTTAATCTGGTCAAAGGATTCGTAACTGTGCCCTTGCTGTACTGCAGGCAGTGTATTGCAGGCTCACTGATGTTTCAAAGAACCCACCTCCATCTCCTTCTGCAGACAGACTAAAGAACAAGTTAAGATCTACAAGGAGCCATAACTTTTCTGTGAGATTGGTGAGATTTAAACTTGTTGTGTACTGGAAGGTCTCTGCCATCATCCAGGCTTCTGCTGTGTCTTCCTACTTAGATTTACCCTGCAGCTATAGCTGTTCGAAAGGACACCCGCTACTGCTATGCTTTTGAATCGACACTGAAAATCAGTGAGGACAAGTTCAAGGCTACCTATAAGGAAAATTAAGCACTACACTATACAAAGGCAAGCACTTGACCTTTTCCCACTAACTTGTTGAAATGTCAGTGAAACAAGGTGGGTCACGGGTTCTCTACACATTGGAATTCACTTGACATGCTCTCTCGGACTCTATACAAAAGGCTTCTACAGGACACAAATAACTTTATGCCTGTCCTGGAATCATTCCTTGTAACTTCCCCTGGAACCTTCTAGATTATAGTTCTACCCTGGTCTTGAAAGCACACCACATCCTGGGCCCCTCTACACATATTCCCACTAACCTGAGTACCAGACCTGGGGTCCTCTGTGAGCTCTGCAGTGTGACGATGGCTCCGAGCCCTGTCCTCTCGTCACGGCTCTGCCATGTACCTTCAAGGGTATTGACTGTAGCCCTGAAGGGCCCCAACTGCGCCTAACCCCACTTGGCGCCCACAGCACTGGCTCCCCAGGTCCATGAATGAAAGACACAGTGGATACCTTTAAAAATCTTTCAACTTGGGCCCTCCCTGGTGGCGCAGCGGGTTAAAGCACAGCACTGAGAATCTGAAGCCACTTCCGCATGAGTTCGATTCCCGCCTGCCGCCTGCCCCGGAGGAGACCACATGGCGAGCCAGACCTCTCCTGACCCGCCCGCTGCTCCCCTCAGCAGTGTACTTCGTCAATCTGCCTGTTCTGCTCCCCACTCTGTCTCTGGTGAAGCCTCTCACCGTCCCTGAGCCTCTGGCCTGTACCCCAGTTCTGTATGAATAAATAAATAAATCTTAAAAAAAAAAAAATCTTTCAACTTGGGAAAAGGGGGGGATGGGGAAGTACTTTTGGGTCACTGACTAGAATAGCCAATACTCGGGCCATCTAGGAACCTTCGCTTGAAAAACCACTGATTCGAGGTCTAAACAGTACACATTATATTTTATTTTATTTTTATCAGGAGTGCAAAGAATCCTACAAATTCATGTGAATGTAATGCTATTAATTGTTTGAAAACCTGTCCTTGAACTACAGTCATGCTTTTGCTGAGGAGGGCCTGTCAATACCACCCGGGAATGTTAGAAAGCGATCCCAGGCGGTGGAGTTTTTGCTGGCATAAGACTACGTGATGCTTGCTCAAGACAACTGCTGGCATCAGTAAGGAAGATGGGAGAGAGAGCAGAGAGCAGGACTGTCACTGTGCTAGTATTATCACATTTCCTCCTGGTAGCTACCTTCCACAATCAATAGCATCTCTGTTCTTCCCTGATTCATTTCCAGACAGACTGTGTGAAGGAACAAGCCTTATCTGAAATCAAAAGAATGCCAACAACATCATACTTCTTTGATGATGAGTAAAACATATTTATTTGGATAAGAATATTATAATGAAAAACGCAAAGGTGCTATTTGATGTCTATCAACAGGTAAAGAAAAGCAGGAGGGTACCTGATTCAGGTGAGGAGGCGGTGATTCATGTTTTCTTGGTGGGAAGGTAAAATGATAGATCTCTTGGGAAAAAACAATGTCAAGTATCAGTCCCTTTCAATCCTGCAATTCTACCTGAAGGAATTAGTCTAAAGCAAACCATGCTCTTAAATATGGTAAAGGCTAAATAATCACTACAGTACAACAGTGAAAATACAGCCTGAGTCTCTAGGAGTCAGAATATACTATGGTACAGCCACTCAAAAGACTATTCTACAGCAATTAAAGATACATAAATGTGTATCATTCTAGCATGGGAGAAAAACCATAATGTGGCAGAATTAAAATAGGGGCAGGCGCTCCCTGGTGGCACCACGGGCTGGAACACAGCACTGTGAAGCTGGCCGTGGTCGCCTCTGTAAGTTCGATCCCCCACCCTGAGGGTGACCCACATGGCGCAATAACCTCTCTTGACCAGCCCAC
This sequence comes from Condylura cristata, assembly GCF_000260355.1. Classification (NCBI taxonomy): domain Eukaryota; kingdom Metazoa; phylum Chordata; class Mammalia; order Eulipotyphla; family Talpidae; genus Condylura; species Condylura cristata. Next base: position 4,221,503 of record NW_004567122.1, read on the forward strand.
TGCTCATCTCAGCAGTGTACTTCATGGATCTTCCTGTTCTGCTCCCTGCTCTATCTCTGGTGAATTCTCTCTCGGCTCCTGCACCTCTGTCCTGTACCCCAATTCTGTATGCATAAATAAAATCTTAAAAAAAAAAAAAAAGAAACAAATCCCTCCCACCCGAAGTGATAGTCCTATTTTGCAGGTGGCAAGGTTGTACAAGCTACTTTTATGCTAGAAATTTCCCCCTTTAACGTCACAAACTGAAAGTTTTATGCTATCAACTGAAATAGTAAAATGTTTTTATTTTTTAAAAGTACACAACGGTAACCACACCAGGCATTTTAGTGAGAGTTGCGTGAAAACATCCACATATTCTGCTCCTGTCTTATTGTAAGATGAGAGACTGGCTATCATTGTACCTACTGGAAGGACAAAGAGCTATCTCCGTCTGGGTTGTCGTAATGGGCTCTGTGATCTTCAGCAACTTTAGTCCATATTTTTATCTGCCTCCGGGTACTCTTCCAAACAACGGGGAAGTTAACTTCAGGCTTGTTATAAACCATCAAAACACGGCGCCTGGCAGCACCTGACGTATCAGAGGGACTCAATCCAGGCTATGGTCTGCCATTGCTAATATCAGAGGCAACCCAAAGAGACCTATTAGAGTCAAATGCAAAAATCAAGCTCCATGGGTATTCTCTGACCAAAGGTATTTCAAGTCTTGCTAGATCACTGCAGAGGTATATATGATACTAGGACTCCTGTGAATTTGATATTTACCTTTGGGGAATACTTCAAAAAAGCAATCTGAGCAAAACAGCACAATCCAAATTTGTAAGGAAACGGAATGGCTATGAAAACAAGTCACTGAGATAGATCATTTCAGTTTGAAAGTAACACAAGGAGCACTGGGAAACAGTGATGTGAACACCTCCTTCTTATAAAAAGTCCTGGACAGGAAGCAGGACATGGGTATTCTTAGATGACAGGAATCGTAACAATTGAAAATAGATACGCATGTGCCTTTAGGTGTTTCTGAAATACCTCACACAAAAACGTTATAGGTCAAGCGTTTCTGAAATACCTCACACAAAAACATTATAGGTCAATACCCTTTTGATCTACTTCTAGTTATTAAGTACTAATGTTGCAGTAAAGAAAAGAAATTAAGTCTAGCTGCTTCCTGCTGCAGTTAAAGTGCATGCAATGCTATGGCATCAATGTTGCATACTTCTCATCTTCATGACTTAGCGTTCTACAAACACCTTTCCTGCAGTACATGGGAGCTGAGATCATATGACCATGCAGCCTCCGGGAGGAGAAGCACTGTACTGTGAGCCCCCTGCTCTGCCTTGGAGGTAAAACACAAACCTGGCCACAAGGTGAGAGGATGATCTAACCCAGAGGTGTAAAACTGGCATCTCTGCAGACATTCTGGTAGGAAGGACAGGGTACTGGATTGCGCCGAACCAGCTACTGGCCAAGCATCCGCCTTTAATTCCACACGCGGGCACTGAGTGACCCATTGAACCATGAGTGCATCTACCAGCCATGAGCCAGCAGCTGTGAGCCTCCTCCTGAGGGCTGACAGCAGCTGACCTTCCCAGGGGATCTCTATGCACAAGTCAAGAGGGGCTGCGATTATGAATCTCATCATTGTCTTTATCTGGTTCCTATTGGCTGCTAAAGACAAAGACGCGTGCAGAAGTGCTAAACCCAGCCTTTTCAGTCAAACTGGAGGTGCCACTCTCCCAGACAGTCAAGGGACAGAAATCGGAGTGGCAGTTTTCAGGATGAAGGTGCCCCAAGATGGGCAACACAATCCCAGTATCTAATAGCTATTTTTTAAAAAGATTTATTTATTTATGCTTACAGAACTAGGGTACAGGCCCAGAGGTGTGGAGGCTAAGAGGATTCACCAGAGACAGAGTGGGGAGCAGAACAGGCAGATCTACTGAAATACACTGCTGAGGGGAGCAGCAGGCGGGTCAGGAGAGGTCCGCCATGCCATATGGCGGGTCAGCTCCCTGGCGGGGGATGCTGCAGTGGCTTTGGAGAGCTTCATAATGTGGTGCTTTAACCCACTGCACCACCAGGGAGAGCCCTCTAATATTTATTTTTACTTAAAAAAAAAAAATCGTGTTGAATCACCATTGATTTATAATACCATTAAGTTTCAGGGTACAGATTCACAACTGTGAGCATAACTCAGTTCATCCAGCAAAATTCCAGTGCTCTCCCCACTAACTGATTGACTTTCCCTCTACTCTTCCCTCCCACCCCCCAACCACCATATTTTTCACCTGGTCTCTGAAGATTTTTGCAGTGATGTATTATTTCATTTGCTTTTGGTTATGTACATTCCACATAGGAGAGAAACCATCCAGTAATTGTCTTTCTCCTTAGCGTAATCACCTTGAGTTCTATCCATGTTGCAAAAAGGGAAGAGTTCATCTTTTTAAATAGTTAAGTAGTATTTAATAGACACCAGAACTTTTCTGCATTCAATTGTGATGGGTGTTTGGTTTAGTCTTCTGTCTTGGCTATTGTGAGTAATGCTGCTATGAACACAGGGTGGAAATATCTTTTCAAAATCGTGTTGCGTGAGTCTTCCTCATTTCTGTTTTCTAAGTTAATTCTCTCTCCCACTTAGACCCTTTGGCTAGGTCCACTGTGAGGAGTGTCAGTCTGTAAAATTCTCAGTGGCTTTCCTAGTGGAACAAAGGGTCTCCGCACAATGAAGCTGTCAGCAGCCACTGAGGCACGAGTTTGATCCCCAGCCAGGGAGCTGACCCACACGGCACAGCAGACCTCTCCTGTCTCCCCGCCACTCCCCTAAGCAGTATGTTTCAGTGGATCTGCCTGTTTTGCTCCCCACTCTGTCTCTGGCCTGCACCCCAGTTTTTGTATGCATAAATAAATAAATCTTTAAAAAAAAGTAAATAAAATTCTCATTCAATAGGTGGCAGAGTTGTGACAATAAGCACAGTCAGTCTTGCCTGCAAGACATGGGGACATGATAGCCAAGAATTCTTAGCTATACCTTACGATGATAAAACAAGAGCTGGGCTTAACCTAAATGACACCAAAATTATTTCAGTCTATTAAATTGATGGATTTAGTGGTTGTGGGGCATAACTTGACTGAATTCAATGATTTTTGTCGTGTAGTCACTGAAATTTACCTCATAGGTCTTCATTGCAAGCATCCATCATGCATCTCCTGAACTGCCCCCAAAAAGAAAGGTGGTGTGTTTTGACAGCAAAATAGCTACACAGAAAAGTACATTTTTCTCTTCCTTTCCACCCCACTTGGGTCTCCTGATTATGCAGGCAGGAGCTAATCACTTAGCAGACTGTGTGCCAAGTCCAGTTTCAGCTCTGAAAATGCATCTAAAATGAGTCTGATGAGAACACCTGCTTTCATGGAAGAAAGCAATCTGCAGACTCAAGAGGAAAAAAATCACATAAAAAAAAATAACATGGTAGATCATAAGATTATCAATACTCTGGAAAGAAGAAACAACAAAGTGGTAGAAGGGATATTAAGGGGGGTTGGGAGGGAGGAACAAACCAGAGCTTCCAACAGAGTGGCCAGCTAGGGGTCAAGAGAAGGTGGATTTGAGCAAGAAACTTGAAGTGAGGGAGTAGATTGCTCTGGAAAGGCTGCATGGGGCAGAGAATTAACCAGGACAAGCACAAATCCACAGGATACAGCCAATGTGGGCTTTAGAAATTTCAGCCTGCTAAGATTCTGCTGCATGTATAAGTTTGTGTCAGCGCAACTCTTCTCTTAGTTTTAGTAACTTTTATAGACACACATGTCTGCAGAACACTAACATTCAGGACCATAAGCATGAAGATATCTAAGAAAGTTTACTCATTTGTGTAAGTAACTAAAACCTTGCTTAGGGGATATGTATAATTATCCATCTGACTTACAAGAAATCCCAGCATTTTGAGATTTGTGATACCACCTCTTGTCAATTAAGTTAGTCCATCGATAGAAGATTATGAGGTACCACGGCAGAATCTAGAATTAAGACAGAGCTCAAGTAGCTTGCCACCAGAGATCAATTTATCTAATCTACCCTCCTGAAGAAGCCATGTAGTATTCGTTCCGGGTTTCTACTACTACCCCCAAACCTGAATATACAAACACAAACCTTATTCCCCATCCAGAGATACAATTCGATTTTCTATAAGCACATTAATTCTGCTTCACCCGTAAACTGGCTTTAGGACCAAGTTATCCAAAACAAGAGAGAGAGGTAGCGGTGGTGATGAATAATAATTTCTGCCAAGGACAAGCAAATAAGTCTGCAGATTTCTTCCGGAGTCAGCAGGGTACAAAAGTCACTTTTTAAAATGTATTTCTCTAAATGTACATTATGAAGAAGCAAAGCTTAATGGCACTGCAGAAATTAGAACTTTTAAAGGAAAAGGCAAATGAAAATGATTAAAGTATGATTTTTAAACTAAAAAAAGAACAAAGTTCTTTCTTTCTTTTTCTTTTTTTTTTTCCCTTCCAAATACACTAGAGCAAAAAAGAAACAAAAAATTATACCTTTCACTCCAGGACTTAAGGAGTTGAGGTGATGTTTTCAATTTCAATCAAATAATAACACTACATGCACTCTAGCTGATCCTGATTTTAGGCAGTTATCAGAGAAAAGAAACACCAATACTTCCAAGATATAAAATATCGACTTGCCACTTAAAAAAAAAACAAAACTCAACATTTTCCTAGCTCATCCTTTCTCCAGTCACAAAAAGGTATCTATATATCCTTACAGAACACAGACATCTCAGCAAGAGAGGTGAAAGCTATCTCCCTAAACATGAACTTCCTTTATTTCTTATCAGGGTCAGTGAGATGGTTGGTTTATGGGTCATTTATATGTGTTCACTTGCGTTTATGCAACTGATTTTTTTTAAATTTTATTTATTTATGCATACAGAATTAAGGTACAGGCCAGAAGTGTAGGGGGTAAGAGGATTCACCAGAGACAGAGTAGGGAGCAGAACAGGCCGATGGACAGAGCACCAAGGGAGGTTTGCCACGCCATGTGGGCCACCTTGGGGGTGGGGATTGAACCCTGCCCTGAAGCTGCCCAGCTTTGCAGTGTTATGCTCCAACCCGCTGTGCCACCAGGGAGGGCCCCACAATGGATAAGATTTTTAAAGGGGATATTTTTATGACTTTAAAAATGACAAATAAACACAATATGTATTTTGTCTGAGTGAGACAAGAGAGATTGGGAGTGAGAATTAAGAGACTGAGGAAAAGCTGGCTCCAGTGACAGTCTTACACACAAAAAGTCTGACCTCTGGCCCTCCCTGAGGCGCAACTGCTTAAAGTGCAGCACTGTGAATGCTTCGGCAGGAGCTGGAAAGCCGGCCAGGGAGCTGACCCACAGGGCGTAGCAGACCTCTCCTGACTCCCCGCTGCTCCCCTCAGCAATGTATTTCAGTGGATCTGCCTGTTCTGCTCCCCACTCTGTCTCTGAGGAACATTCTCACCACCCCTGCACCTCTGGCTTGTACCCCAGCCCAGTTCTGGATGTATAAATTAATAAATCTTAAAAAAAAAAAAAAAGACCAAAATGTCAGATCTCTCGGCGAGCCGGGGTAGGGAAGAGAGCACAACAGAAAACCTTATCTGATGCTGAGTGCTTGGTGGCCAAGGGTGGGAGAGTAGGAGATGAGAATGCCCTAACTTTCTCTCTGGGGTCCTGTTAGGAGACGACTGCTTCTGGTCCTCTGTCATCTGCTCATTCACAACAACAGCTAAGCACTTCTCCAGGCTTATTTGAAGTGTTTCTCAACGTGGTCCACCAACTGGCAGTCTCAGAAACTTCGGGGTGCTCACTAAGGAGGCAGATAAGCTGTCTGAGACTTTCTGAGTATAGAAGCAGCAGTGGCTGAACAGGAGCATCCCTTTCACAGTTCAGGCTGAAATCCTCCTTATAGGGAAGATAGTGTTAGGAGGTGGAGCCTTTGAAGCGCTACTTCCTGTGGGTGGGGCACTGGGCAGTGAATTGGCACCTCCTAAAAGGAGCGCAAGAAAGCCCCACGTGAGGTTGGAAGGGAAAGGCAGCCATCTGGGAACCTTCCCGCCCAAACATGGCACCCATCTGGATCTTGGACTTCCCAGGCTATAGAACTGTAAGAATTATTTCTGTTCTTTAGACAACTCAGGCTGCGGTATTTTGTTAGAACAGTCCTCACAGAGTAAGAACCACAGAGTGACCCTCCAAGTCTGCACTTATGAACGGCTCTTGGGAGACAAGCAGACTTGAGCTCATCTCCTTCAGTATACTCATGATTCTTGAACTTCTTATTTTCAGTCACCATCACCTCCCTGGATTCCTGGCTTCCCTACCTTGAACATCACACAAATACAACACATCAAAATCAATGGCGTTCTTCCATCAAATAAGTATCGAATATCATATTACCTCCCAAATCGGTGAATTACAATGAACAGACTTTGAGAGAGGAAAGCTAAAGACAGGTAAAGGGACCAACAGTTTCTTCCAGACATGAGTTAATTGCTCAACATCATTTCACTCAAAAGTGGACCATAAACAGGACCATCTTTGTCAATACAATACACTGCGTTTGCACAATGAGGAAGTTGCCTAACGACAGATTTTTCAAAGCAGATCCCTGTCATTAAGTGATGTGTGACTGTAATCTGTTTTAACAGATTGAGGACACGGGCATGGTTGCCTCAGACCGTGAAAAGGGACGCCCATGTCCAGGTAAAGCGTCTTATTGACATGAGAAGTTAACAAAAACATTCAGTTGCCTCTTTAAACAGAAAACTGAAATATTCCTAGTAAGCAAGCTGATTCAGATGAAAGTAAAATTCTTCCAGGAGCTACTTTCAAGGGGATAAGTTGGTCTATATCAGTTTGAACGTAGCCTATTTACCTGTTAATAAAATTCTGCACAGCCTTCGGGCTGATGGTACAAAATTTTGCCAGTTTAGTGTTACTAAGAGCTTATTTGGGCTGAGGGTAATCATGACTCATATTGCTACTCCACAAATATTTATTGAATTCCAAGGACATGCAAGGCATTGAGAAGTTAAGAAAGTAGATCCATTCTCTGAGCTCTTATATTCTCTGGGCTCTTATAGTCTTTTGGGGTAATAAACAAGTATATAGAAAAGTAGAGGGATGGCTTATAAAGAAATACTCCCAGTAATAAGGATGTTGCTAACCCAGATTTAGGTAAGATGAAGAGGTGAGAGGTGACAAGAAGGGCAAGAAGTGAAGTACATTCTCGCACATAGTGTAAATGCAAGTGCTTGACCCTCTTCAAGCCCAAGGGCGGGTTGGAGAGACTTGAACCAGAAACAAGAGCACAAGAGTTTTTACAGACATGTTAAAAATTTCCTTTGAATCCTATCCTATTCTCAGAATGAGAAGTTACTGAAGACTTAAAGTGAAGTTGACATGTTTTTGTGACACAAAGTTGGCTCATTAAATAAAATCTAAGTGAATAAGCACGGGGTATTAAGGGGCACAGGTTAGATAAGGTTAAGGCAGCCCTTAACCATGTGGTCCCGGGAGTCCCCAGAGCTGTCCTCTTAAGGGGAGCTATTGACAGCAGTTGGTCACATATGACAGAGTGTTCAATGCATGAGTGGTGTATGAGGCTTGTCAAGAGCTCTGTGCAAATGATTTCACTCCGGCATAGCTCACAGGACAAAGGGTAACATTTCCTCATTGGTTCTGTTGCTTATCATGTCTTTGCACATCATTCAAATTTTATGTTCTCTCCCATCACGTGCCAACTCCCAGTAGGCAAGTCAGTTTCAGGGTTAAGAAAATATTCATCCATGTTCCAGACCAACAAGCTAGAACTTGTCAAGGAAAGTTCTCAGCTCACGTGAAACATGTTCTTCCAGATCCAAGCAAGGCTGTCACGATCAGGATAAATAAGTCACATATATAAATAAGTGTGTGGCTGAGCTATTGAGGTTTTATATTCTTGCCTCAAAGGTAGAATCAAACTTTTATAGTACAGGTTGATCTTGCTTTATGCAAAAGATTTACTCCAGGAAAGCCACATGTATGTATATATATGCATGGATTTAAATGACAGTGTATTTTGAAAACATTTGTGCAGCTCCCCCACTGAAGAGAAATTTAACAATTATTTGTAAAAATCAAATACTGTGTTTGGAGGTTCCTCAAATTGCTAAACATGGAGCTTCCATAGGACCCAGCAATCCCACTGCTAGGTATCTATCCCAAAGACACAAAAACACTGATTCCAAAAGATACCTGCACCCCAATGTTTATTGCTGCTTTATTCACAATTGGAAAGACATGGAAACAGCCCAGATGCCCAAAAATGGATGACTGGATTAAAAAGATGTGGTACAGGCCCTTTCCTGGTGGTGCAGCGGGTTAAAGCACAGCACTAAGAAACTTAAGCAACTTCCGCATGAGTTCAATTCCTGCCTGCCCCCGGAGGTGACCACATGGCACGGCAGACCTCTCCTGACCTGCCTGCTGCTCCCCTCAGCAGTGTACTTCATCGACCTGCCTGTTCTGCTCCCCACTCTGTTTCTGGTGAAGCCTCTCACCACCCCTGAGCCTCCAGCTGTACCCCAGTTCTGTCTGCACAAATAAATAAATCTTTAAAAAAAAAAAAAAGATGTGGTACATATACACAATGGAATATTACTCAGCAACCAAAAAAAAAAGAAAAGAAGAAGAAAGAAACACATGTCTTTTGCAGGAACATGGATGGAGCTGGAAAAGATCATGCTTAGTGAAATAAGCCAGAAAAAGAAGGAAAAATACCAGATGGTTTCTTTCATAGCAGGAATATAAAGGAACAGGCGAGAAAATAATGATAATGGTGAACAGCTATATACCAGAGACATTTTGTGGGGGTGGAGTGGGGAATGGGATCAAAAACAGCGGGGGAGGGGAATGCACTGGACTATGGTGATGACACATGGGTGATATGGTGACGGGAAGACCAAGGGAAGACAACTGAGATGGAAAAATGCAAAAATGATGTAAAAATAAACTACTATATATATATATATGTTAAAAATCAAATATTGTTATTGCTCGATAGATTTTCTCAAGTGTGGTGTGTCTATACAGGAGGGTTCTCTTTCTTACTGGGGGGGAGGACAGGCTGTCCAGTGCCCAATCCTGGAACACTGTGAGTCTCAAGAAACACCCCACGCCAGGTCAGACATACTAAGTGATGCCCACCAGGGATGTCTTGTCACTGGAATGGACTCATCTCAATGGACTGACTCTTTAGGGGGTTGTGGGGATAAGCCAGTGTGGCTGAACTGCCAACCAGAATTCCCTTCTCTCCCTGGCTCGAGCAGGGGCCGCGTGGGGATAGAGTCCACACTAGGGTAGGTAAGCGGTCAGATGGACATGTGACGCACCAGCTGACGTGGCCCTTTGGATTTTGTTCCCTTTCGTTCTCTCTCCTGCCCGGTCACCAAGCTAATACCTGAGAACAACTGTCTCATGACCAAGAGAAGGACAAATGTGGGCAAATGACATGACCTTGCTTTTCAAAAGGCATCACCGAGCTACCCAGTCAGCTCAAGACTACATGCTCCCGACTTTGGTTATGTCTAACAAGGAAAAGCCCACATTTAACTTCGGTTCCATTGGTTGCTTCTTCTGATATTTCCAGTTTGACATGCTGTGAATCAACACCTGTATGTTAACTACAATTATTTTCATGTAGTTGAGCCTAATGGGTCAAGTGACCGGGCTCTGGATGCTGAAGCAGAACTGACATGACCCAAGCTTCCCAGGAAACAACAGATTTTAAATGATTTTAGATGATTTTAAACAAATTAAAGTTACAGTAATAATCTGTGCACAAAGCAGGCCAAAGTACAGGCCAGCTGGGATGGGATGGTTAAGCCAATGTATGATTTGAGGCCCTCCCTGATGGTCTAGGGGTTAAACAGAGTGTCATCATTGCTGTGGCCTAAGTTCGATCCCCGCCAGGAAGTGACCCACAAGCCACAGCAGACCTCTCCTGTCCCATCTGCTGCTCCCCTCAGCAGTGTATTTTAGTTGATCTGCCTGTCCTGCTCCCTACTCTATCTCTGATGAATCCTCTCACTCCTCCATGCCTCTAGCCTACACCCCAGTTCTTCTATGCAAAAAAAATCATGTGGGCTGGTGATTACAACACCTCTATTTATTCCAAGTCATAACCTAGCATGCAGGCGCCAGGATTTTAAGACCAGTTTGTACGGCCATGAGGACTCACTTTAGGATCTCAAAGATAGCAAACTTAGATTTGTGCATAGGTATGGGTTTATACTGGCACTTAGTTGCATATAAACACAGGTAAGCACTTACTTCTGTTCAAGGAGACGGGATGTGACTGAACACACTATGAAAATGAAGGTTCGCACCTCACCCACCCTCCTCTATGATTCTGGCTATTTGTTGCTTTGCGTTGCACTTCAACAGCATCTTCTGGAGCTAAGGAGATCTCTGAAATCAGGGATTCTTCAGGATGTTTAGGATCTATACCTTGAATTGAAAATAATGACATATTTACATAATGTGCTTCCCTATGGAATGCCCGAAGCTATCCTCATTGAGGGTGCTCTTCCCGAGGGGAGATGAGACCCAAAAGACCTGGCAAAAGAGTTTGTGCTGCTGAGACCTACTAGTGTGGATTACTTTAAAACTGGAATTGCTCAAAGTTGTTTGTGTTGGTTATGACCGGCCAGAGGATTTCCAATTCGCCAGTTTATTTCATGACATATAAAGCAATCTTTTCCCTAAAAAATTAAATTCCCTTTTATAAACAAGATTAGTATCTACAGAGCTATCAGCAACAAACCCAAGTTAGTATAGTGTATATGAATTCAAAATACAGGCTCAACGTCTCCAGCGGCTTTGCTTATTTATTGAATACCTTCATTAAAAAAAAAAAAAAAATCACCCGGGGTGGGGGGATCTATTAAAAAAATAACAAAGAGCAATTGTAATTCTTTGGGTCCCGTGAAGAGTCAGGAATATGAGAATCAGTAACAGCCAAAAGGTGTGGTCTGGGGGGTGGGGGGACTGTGGACCCCACTTTGAGAAACACGATCACTGTCCCAATGGCCGGGGAGACAAATCTCTGTTTTGTCTGTGAGACAAGACAAGTGAACGATCACTGACAATGTCTCCGAGCCTCTCCGGAGAGGGATGAAGTACATACAAGGCACAAAGGAAGGAAGAAGCAAAATCCTCCTGCAGGAAGAAGCAGTTTGAAAGGAGGAGAACCAAGGGCCGCTCTCCTGCCCCGCCTGTGACCGTGCAGCTGATGCTCTTTTTCTTCCCCCTTTTCCGAATAAATGTATTCTTTTAAATATAAGAGGAAAGAGGGGGGTGAGGAAGGAAGGAGGAGACCAATCTGAGGAGAGCAGAGAAAGCACGAAGTGGAGACAGCCTGACAGGTGGGGGCGAGGGCGCTCAGGGCACCGAGATAGGAGGCCCAGAGGTGGAGGGAGAAGCCCTGTTCCCAGGGATGTTGATGCTTAGGTGGCACTGGGTGGAACTTTCCATCCAGAAGGCACAGGAGGTTGGAAAGCAAGGGAGGACAGACACAGGGAATTGCAATTTCCAGGACATTCTCCTCCAGGAGGTATGGGAGCAATAACCCCACTGCATCTGTCATCCAAGAAGGCCCTGCACTGGGGAAAGATGCACAGAACAAAGCCGTGCGAAGGTGGGCCTCACCCCCGTTTAGTGAAATCAGTCAACAGGGGAAGTAGGACAGTGGGTCTTGGCGCTTATCTGGTGAGGGCTGAGGAGGAGAGAGGGCAGGGGGTGGTTCCTGGGGCTCTGGTTTGTTGCGAGTTTGGTGGTTGGGGAGTAAAGAAGTGTCACTCTACTGTTTGCTAATAACGATAAAAGACATTTGATAGGATTGCAGGGCTTACCAGGAGACGGAAAGAAAACTGGCTGGTGTGCAGAAATACCAGGCTGCATGAAGAAGCATCACTGTCCCCGTGGGAGTGGGGAACTCATGGACAGACAGAGGTCAGGTAGAGGTCATCCAAAGGCAATCAAGGGCGATCAAGGCAAGGCATGAAGGTCAACCAAAGGGAAGATTCTGAAGAACTGGCATGGGGCCTAACAGGGAGGGAGGGGCCGCCCTTGAGGTTGGAGGTAGAAAAGAAATAACCAGCTAAGAGGGGCCTCCCTGGTGGCACAAGGGATTAAGCACAGCACTGTGAAGCTGTCCACAGCCACTGCAGCAGGAGTTTGACCCCAGCCAGGGAGTGATCCACGTGGTGCAGTGGACCTCTCCTGTCTCCCCACT
>NW_004567122.1:4234053-4254071 GCF_000260355.1 Condylura cristata
AAATAAATAAATCTTTAAAAAAGAAAGAAAGAACCAGGAAAGAGCTAGATAGTGAAAACATTAAGAGGAAAGCCAGGCAATGTCACAGATGAGGAAAAATAGTTAGAGAGAAAAGGAAGGCTCGGGAGTCATGGAGTAAACCTTGTCGGTAGCACAGAGGCGAGAAAGCCACAGCTGGCCATTGAGGCCTTTGGTGCCTCCTCCGGGAATGGACTGTTCACTTCATCCACAAATACTGGCTGAAGTCCCCATGCTGGGGTGCAGGCCACCACCTCAGCCCTGAAGGGCACCTTCGTGCTAGAAGGCTTGGGGGAAAACCACTGCATCTCTGTGTGAAGGTCACTGCACGCTCTCCCTACGCCTCACGGGAGGCATGAGCAGGCAGTGACTTTGGATGCAGAGAGGGGGCGTGAGCTCCTCAGAGGATCCCAGGAGCCCAAGGGACACAAGGAAGTTGGGCAAAGGCCTCGCAGCATCAGCTCCTCCCTGCTAAATCCTTGAACCCCAGGCTGGAAAGAAGTGATTTCCTGTTATAAGCTTTTGGCAGTGAAAGGAGAAAATGAAGGCACGGAGAGAAAGTTGAACTCACCAAATTAAAGGGGAATGTTTCCAGGCGCTGAGGACAAGGTATAGAAGCATCATCCTGTGTGTGGTGGTTTAGCTATGAACTAAACGTCTGTCTCTTTTAATGACTCAAAAAAGGTCCAGCTTTTCTGAGGTTCCTGGCTGTGCATGTGCCTTCAACACCTTCACGACGGCCTTTTTGCTCCTCCGTAAGAAAAGCACATTTGATCTCATCACAGGTGGACAGTGGACAGTGCTGACACCCCTTTCCCTTGCACGCAAGTCCAAGAACTCCCCCGAGCTACAGACGGTGTGAGTTTGGGTGCATTCCCAACCTCCTCCTTTGATAACATGGTAAACGGTTCTCCGAATAGGGCTGCTAGACGCTAGACGCTGTGCTGCAAACAGCCTGTTGATGTGGGACTATTTATTCTGAATGCCCGTGGCACCAGCCCCGGGAGAGCACCCATTTCTGAAATTATTCTAAAAACTTAACCTCTCAACTTCCAAGGTATTTCTTTTTCAAAGAAATGAACTTGGACAAAGTGGACCCTCTGGTATTTCGCTTTTCAAGTCCTTTGTTGTGGAAATACTGGGTTTTGGTTAAAGGGGACTATTGAGCTTTTCCAGCAGGAGACAGAAGCTACCCCAAAATCTGATGCTGTAAAGAAATGCCCTGTGCCAGCAAAGCCAGCTTTGAAACCCAACATGTGGCTGGGATGTTAATCACACTGATAGGAAGCTGGGTGGGGGCGGGGGAGGATACACCTGATACAAAATCTGCACACACATACGGTGTGCGTAGTGATCTGTGCTCTTTAAAGTAAACCTCTTGTTCTGAACTGAGATTCCTCCTCCCCAGTGATGCCTGGATGAGTGCCGGGCAAGGACATCATCTGAGCTGCCAGGGTTATAACGGGACAGCTAATGACAGACAAGCTCTGGGGACAGACCGTGATGAATATGGAGAGCATCAACTGTGATGGCGGTTTGTCTAACCCAGTATGAAAAAGCCAGCTGGGGGGAGCTGGCAGAACTGCCTCTTCTGGCTGGGGCTATGCCCGCCCTTCTCTCAGATACCGCCCAACAGCTTCAAGAATAAAAGGACTAGTGGATTCAATTCTTGCCTCTGCTCACTGGGTATTTGGTAGTGACAGACCGCGCCAAGAACTCAGGCCTAATCAGCTAATCTAATCATATAATATGAGTGATTCTAGGTTAATATGAAGGGTACCAGAGTGTGCTCCACAAAAGAATTGATCACAGGGACTACCCAAGCAAAAGCTGAGTTGAAACCCCAACTTTGCTGCCACCCAAAATTGTTTCTCAATTAATGTTGTTTCCTAGGGCTCCAGATAGCTGAAAACCTCAATGTTATTGGGTCTCTATTTTCTAGGAATCTAGGTATCTCAAATTCCCATTTTATTTTTGACATCATGAGAGTCCTTTGATGTTTTATCTGAGCTGGGAGTCCTACATTAGAAATGCATATATATATATATATATATATATGTAAATATGGAGTCCTCAGCTTAACATGGTCCTTGGAAACGGAATTAAGAGCAAAAGAAGTCATTTTGCTCAGGGGTTGCAGGGATTTCTATTCTTCACTGTCGTAATGAAATGATTTACATGCCATAAGTCATGTACCGTATCAACAAATTATAACATTAAGGTCATGGTAGAATTCCCATAACTAAGTTCTGTCTTTAACAAAACCTTCCACCTACATTGAGTGTTTTACTGAAGATGTTAGGAACCTATCCGTCTGTCCTGCTATAAAGCTAGAACTGATTATGTATTCCTGTGATTGACAGAGGTAGTCACCTAAATTTGGAGCAACCCTTCCTTTTAAACTGAATTAAATCTTGGAGATGTAGTCTTCACAACAGTTTATGAATATTTTGTTATTTACCCAGAATAATTCTATAGGGTCTGCCAGTGACCTTGACTCATACCAGCTGCACCCAACAGTCACATTGAACAATCTTATTTTATCCTCTGTAAAGCATTCTTTTATCTTCCAAGTAGCTGGTTCGAAGTCAGCTGTCATTTTCTGAGTTTCTTATCACTTTGTGTTCCAGGTGCTCAAATGGTAATTTACATTAAAGTTGCTGTTTGAGGCTGAGTTAATAAAACCAGCAGCTAAAGGGCCATCACACCAGCCCTACCTCCTTCGCTATGAAAGAGCACATAGGAAAGTCCTGGCAGGGGCAGAAAAGGTGGGAAGGAGAAAAGAAAATCTCACAGAAACATCCAGATGTGGGCACTCCCTGGTGGCACAATGTTTAAAGTAGTGCTGCAGCTGGGCAAATTGGTTCCCCAACCAGGGAGCGGACCCACATGGCCCATGGACCTACCTGTCCTGCCCTCTGCTCCCTTCAGCAGTGTACTTTGTCAACTTGCCTGTTTTGTTCCCCACTTGTCTGTGGTGAATCCTCTCACCCCCCCACACCTCTGACCTGCACCCCAGTTTCTGTATGCATAAATAAATAAATCCAATGAAAAATGTCTTGATTCCCTTGTACAAGACTGAAGAGTGTCAGCCGCACCGGTAGATTTCAGTTCTCATAACGAGGTAGGTATTTTGGGGGTTTTATTTTCTTCCTCTAAAGTCCCCTATAATGCAGATTATTTAGTAAGTTCTACTGGGGACTGTCACTCTGGCATTGCATGATTGACATTCTCACGCTCTCTAGTGCTGGAACTGCAGCTGCAGAGACGCAGGGAGGGGTGATCGGTGTCAATGCCAGCCTCATTGCAAGGGGCTTTGCAGCCCTCGGAACTTCATCTCCACATCTGCCCTTTACGTTTGAGTAATGTCTTGTGTTATAGGAATCTACCTGACCTGTCTAACAGGATCTTCTCAGGGTTAATCTTGTACCTTACTGACTAGAGTGAACAACCATTGCTGACATTCCCATCTGTGCCTATCTAAGCGGTGGAATGGCTAGCATTTGATGTAATCAAGCTACTCGCTTAGTCTGCCAAAGGACATTTTGGGCAGATAGTAAGATAAACTAATGAAAGAACCCAGATGTTCAAACCTCCAATGCTAACAATAAACTTTGCCTCTCCTGATCAGCAAACTGTTCCTTCACCCTCTGGGGAGAAGACAGCAGGTCCTCACGCATACTGAAGAAGTAAATGACATAATTACTGACTTCCAGTTAATTCCTTCTCCTATCAGTCGGCTGGTGGCTTTGTTGGCTGTGTAGCCAGTTTTTCTAGTAAATTGTCACTCCTACAACATGCCAGTTCTTCAATATAATTCATCTTTAAATTGTAACTTCATCTTTGAAGAAAAATAGTTATTTATTATCCCAAGGCAAAAATCTTCAAGAAAATAGCTATGATTTTCTAGTTACCCTCCATATACAGTCCCCTCCTGTCCCCTCAGCACACACATTTCCTTTGTCAAATCCCACAGACCCTTAAATCTACCAGTGAAAGTTAATAACCTGTTTTCTCAACTGGGACTATATCAAACTAGCAAGTTCAGCAAAAGAAAACTTGCTAAAAATAAAGATACCCTACTGAAGGGGAGAAAAGAATTGTACACCATATAAAAAGGCTCAAAGAACCTCCTACAACTCAAAAAAAGAGAAAACAACCCAATTAAAAAAGCAAATGGACAAAAGAACTAAGCAGGCACTTCTCCAAAGAAAACATACAGATGGCCAACAGGCACGTGAAAAAATGTTTATCATCACTTATCAGGGAAATGCAAATCAAAACCACAATGAGATACTACTGCAGACCTGTAAGAGTTCCCCATTTCAAAAAGACCAGAGACAACAAGTATGCAAGTATGGCCAGGATGTGGAGAAAAGGACCCCTCTTACACTATTGGGAATGTAGATTGGGGCGGCCCCTCTGGAAAGCAATGTGAGGGGTCCTCAAAGACCGAAAATGGATCTATCACCCAAGCCAGTCATTTCACCCCTAGGTATCTACCCAAAAAGTACAAAACACCAATTCTAAGGGACACTTGAACTCCCATGTCCACTGTAGCACAATTTGCACTAACCAAGGTATATGAGAATGACCTATGTGACCAACCAGAAATGAGTGGATCAAGATGTGTTAGATATAGACAGTGCAATATTACTCAGCTGTCAAAAAGACACTCTTGCCATTTGCTGCAACAAAGATGGGGTGGGGGTAGAGGGGTGGGTTATGCTAAGTGAAATAAGCCAGAAGGAGAAGGACAAATAGAGGATTGGTGTCACTTAGACACAAAAATCGAAGCGGAATCTTCTGCTTCTGTTCACTATAATTCCCAAATCACTGACAAACCCCACACATTCAGGCTTGTAGCACAGACTCATTATCATTAGTGCCTAAACCAGCAAACTGGAACATACAGGCAGCAAAACCAGACTCTTTGAAGTTACTGTTTACAAGATTTTTTAAAAAGATTTATTTATTTATACATACAGAACTGGGGTATAGGCCAGAGGTGCAGGGATGGTGAGAAGATTCACCAGAGACAGAGTGGGGAGCAGAACAGGCTGATTGATGAAGTACACTGCTGAGGGGAGCAGCGGGAGGGTCAGGAGAGGTCTGCCGCGCCATGGGGGTCACCTTCAGGGCGAGCGGGGATCGAACTCATGCTGAAGTGGCTTTAGCTTCTTAGTATTGTGCTTTAACCTGCTGCACCACCAGGGAGGCCAAGATTTGATTTTTGATGCTTCTTTTTTAAGTTAATTTTTTTTAAAGCAGAACAGGGGAGCAGAACAGGCTAGAGGTGAAGGGACAGTGAGAGGATTCACCAGTGACTGGACTGGGGAGCAGAACAGGCAGATCAACTAAGTATACTGCTGAGGGGAGCAGTGGGGAGACAGGAGAGGTCTGCCACGCCATGTGGGTCACCTCCGGGCCGGGGATCAAACTCGCACTGAAGTGGCTGCAGCTGGCATGCAGTGCTATGTCCTAACCTGCTGTGCCACCAGGGAGGGCTCTGTTTTTTCATGTTTTTCTATAAACATCCCAGCACACTGGGAATTTCCACATCATTGTATGTTACTACAATTTTCACTGTCAAAAGTCAATCTCAACTTCTTGATCAACCCTCAATAGCCAGTTTCTAAAACAAATAATTTCTCAACAATTGAAAGCAAGGAAATATTTTTAAAACCTTCAAAATTTATATTAAAAACAAAGCTAAAAATGTTAAAGCAATTTAAAGAGCCAATATTTAAATGACTTTGTATAGTTGGTTCATTGCATGACCCTTGTTTCTATACATAAACTTTTTATTTATTTAAATAAATGTGTATGTTTTTAAAATATCTAACTTCAAAATAAAAGTTTAAAAATATTTAACTAAGGGGTCTCCCTGGTAGCGTACAGTTTAAGTCTCAGCGCTATCATGATCACCACCCCCGCAGCCTGAGTTCCACCCCCTGCCAGAGAGCTGACCCACATGGCACAGCAGACCTCTCCTATCTCACCTACTGCTCCCTGTCAGCTGTTGATTTCAGCCCACCTGCCTGTTTTGCTCCCCACTCTGTCTCTGGTGAATCCTCTCACCCCTAGCACCTCTGGCCTACACCCCAGTCCTATGCAAAATTATTAAATAAATAAAACTACATATACCTTTTAATCGCTTCAATTCTACATGAAAGAGATTCTAAGGTCAAATACTATTACTATATGAGTGAGTTATCAATAAGATCAGTATTGGGGTGTGACCCATAGGTGCTTGGGTGTGTCAGAGATTTCGAAGTAATTATTTACTAAAAGGTTTCTTACTAATTAAAACAAAAGGGACCTTCAGTTCAAGTACTCATTTAAGAGATGGCCCTCCTGGGCCATACGGACATGTGGAATGCAGTCGTCATAACTAAAGGAAGATCTCTGGAATGGGAGATCCTGGGTTTAACACCTGCCTCTACAAGACTTACCAGCTGTGCCAATTTTGAAAAATTACTTATTGACTCAGTTTCTGTTTCCTCAATAGTAACCAGGAGTCCCTTGTGCCCTGCTGTATCTTGAACTTAATGGACTGAAAGGACCTTTAGAATTAGCCAATAAATACGAATCTCACTAGAGAAATGGTAGCAGTGAACACTAAGAAGTCATTGCCTGAAAATAGAAACATGGAGAATTCTAACTGAATGGAAATGCTGGTGGGAAAAGGGAAGTCCGTCTAACAGAGGAACCAATATTCACTTCTCAATGTAGACTTGTTGATTTTGCTCAAGTGTTCTTAAACGTCAATACTGGTTGGGTCATACTATCCAAAGGAACAGTTTTCTGGACTCTTACTGGACACCTCTGATGGTGGAGGCTTCTCTTTGCCAATGGAATTATTCCACAGTTGTTACTATTACATTATCATGGTTTTAAAACATTTACCTGCCCAATTTCACCTCTTACCCCAGTGTCATCCAGGTCAGAATCTCCCTTATTTGGAAAAAAAGTCAGGATTCCCTTGAGTATTTATTGCGAGAGAATTTATTCGGTGATAAGCCAACAGAGCCATGTTCAGTCTTTCTGCCAGACTAAAGTTCCAGATTCCAGCTTCTGAGATTTGGGATATTTCTGAACATATGAAGCACCTGGAGTTCTTGTGAAAATGCCAATTTTGATTCTGTCTGGGGAAGAACAGAGATGCTGCATTTCTAGAAAGTTCCAGTGACGCTGCCGGTCCACACACAGATCCTGAGAAACAGTGAGGATGAAACAACTAGGTCACGTGTGTGTGTGTGTGTGTGTGTGTGTGTGTGTGTGTGCGTGTGTGAGAAAGAGAGAGATGTGGCTAAAAATATTTCAGAAATATTAGAATGCTAAGGTGCTTACTGTATTGCCCTAGAAACCTTATTTCAAAGTGAATATTGAGTTCTTTTAAATGTTGCAGTTTCAAGCTTGTAAAGATGATTTTTTGACTCTCCAAATGAGGTCATCCAACCTGGGGACACTGCTATGAGCAGAATGGCCAGTGAGAGAGCAGGTAAGTGAGGAGGGAGAACACCGCCCCCCCCCACACACACATTCCGTATAATCTCAGATGGGTCTGGGCGGGTTTCAGGTGGGTATCTGGATGCTGACACAGATGAAGAAGCAATAATAAGTAGACGCATATTACAAAAATATCCTGATCTCATGGATAAGATTTTAAGTTTAATAATAATAATAATAAAATGCTACTGTAAATTGTGGGCAACTGGCAGCTAGTGGTAGTCATCTCTTCTACAACATTTTTATCTTCAAAAAAGAATGGGAGCCCCTGTACCTCTCTCTCCTGAGTGCTTGAAACCTTAATGGATGGTGGGATGATTTAATAGTGCTGGAACAGCAGGACAGCACTTGACTGCTAACGGCCCGAGTTAGAAATGGCCACCTTTACAGAGGCTATTTCTTCTTTTCGCTAAGTGGCATGTCTTGAGAAATTCATTTTGTTATAAAATCTATAGAGTGCCAAGAAAAGAACATAAAGTCTAATAAGTGCTTCTTTAAGACTCATAAACTGCTGGGACATTGTATTCTTCATGCAAATCTCATCCTAAAATATTTTCTGGGGGGTGTGTTGAAATTGAAACTTTCTGCTGGTGCTCCCATGTATAAAAGGAAGTGAAAAGGGTCGGCTTTACAAGATTTAAACTCAGCTAAGCGATCTTTGTTTAAAATGGATCCACTGACCTTTCCAGTGCCATTCCTGGAATAACTCTAGAGACGGAATAAAGAGCTGCTTCTGACTCTGTCATTTCTTAATGCAAAGTAAGCAGCTTTCCAAGGCTTAGCTGTCTCCACTGACCTGGCAGCATTCTTCCACCTCATTTGCAATGAAACAGAAATAGTTTTCTCTCCAGCCACAATTTTCTACCAAAGCAGAGACCTTGTCTATTAAAAATGCCAATTATGAGATGTGAACAGCACCAGTCTCTATGCCATCAATATTCATTTCTGGATATAAAGTCGAGTATTGGCTTTCCTCTCTACAATTATTTTTCGTTATCATGAAACCCAAACCCTCTGAATTCCTTATCAGCTACCAACATCTGTCTTACCCTGTCACCACTGGGTAAAGGGGGCTGGGTGCAGCTGTGGGTGTCTGAGATAGAGCACCACACTCTTTACAGTGCTCAGTAATGAACTCTGGCTCCAGGAAGGCCAAAAAATGTAACCCAGTGGAAAAGACTCTCTGGAAAAGCCAAGTGCAAATCCTGCTCTCTTGACACTAATTCTGTTACTGAGCTTCAACTTGTAAATAGGTAATTATCTTCAAATTAGCATTATTAAGAAAACTAAATGGATGACATATTTTAAGCGTAAGATACTAAGTATACCATTAACCAAGAAATTATCAGCCAGTTTTGACCATAACTGATAACATTTTTAAATTCAGAATTTTGACCATGTTGACAGACAACTCTTCATTCTTAAAAACTGGGAGATAACAAGTTATTATAATCCTTTAAGAATTCAATCAAAAAATAATATATGTATTAGTGACTGTGGCTTTTGAATTCTTCTTGCTAATCACATAGTATGTTAGTGTTAATAGTACTGATGTATTGTAAAACTGTTGTTTTTAAATACAATCAAGAAAATGATGAGCCCTGGGGGCTGAGAGAATAGGAAACTATCTGATTTGTAGCAGAAAAAAAATTTTAAGTCAGAAAAAATAATAACTATGAAATTCACCCAAAATATTTAAAAGAAGTCTATTACAAATCAAAGTTTAAAAATATGCATCACAAATACC
The DNA here is from genome assembly GCF_000260355.1 of Condylura cristata. Classification (NCBI taxonomy): domain Eukaryota; kingdom Metazoa; phylum Chordata; class Mammalia; order Eulipotyphla; family Talpidae; genus Condylura; species Condylura cristata. The sequence goes on from NW_004567122.1 coordinate 4,243,331, forward strand.
AGGATTTAACAATGTTACTGACATCAGAAGGGGATATTATTGTATCAGAATTTAATTCTTTCCAAACAGAAAAGTGACCTAAACTGTCCTGGTTCAGTTATTCAAGGCCAGCCCCAGAGAAAGCTGAAGATGCCATCACAGAATAGATACACACTACAGGTTATTTCAAGGAATCAGAACCACCCCGGCAGGTTAACAGAATCCTTGTTTCCAGTATTAAGTTATCATGAAACCCAAACCCTCTGAATTCCTTATCAGCTACCAACATCTGTCTTAAGATGTTTAAGAAAAAGTTCTCATTATCTCAACTCCAGGGGAATTTTTTCAAATGTCCTGATCTCACACTTCCAGAGAAGCTCAGGTGAGCATTAATGGCTATAAAATCTCCCAGGTGATTACAGTATGGGGGTGGAGGTCTTGTAATGAACCACTCACTCCTGATGAGAACGACTACGATGTAGTGTAGGAATAAAGCAGGCACATGTTGGTGGGGGTGGTGGGAGGACACTGAACAAGTCTTCTCTGAGGAACAGGGCCCTTGAGGACATACCTCCAGAGATACCTGTTTTCCATTTTGAAAATATTTATTCAAGAGACAAAGACAAAAGAAAGCCAGAACCTGCTAGAAGAAGAGTCAGATTCTACCAGTGTCATCTTGAAAATGCAAGAGGGGCCCTCCCTGGTGGCTCAGTGGGTGAAAGCACAACACTAAGAAGCTAAAGCAGCTTCAGCATGAGTTCGATCCCCGCCCCAGAGGTGACCCTCATGGTGCAGCAGACCTCTTCTGACCCGCCCGCTGCTCCCCTCAGTAGTGTACTTGGTCAGTCGGCCTGTTCCACTCCCTACACTGTCTCTGGTGAAGTCTCTCACCGCCCCTGCACTCTAGCCTGCACCCCAGTTCTGTATGCATATGTGAATAAATCTTGAAAAAAAAAAAAAAAAGAAAGAAAGAAAGAAAAGAAAATGCAAGAGACAGGCAAAAAAAAAAAAAAAAAGAAAGAAAGAAAGAAAAGAAAATGCAAGAGACAGGCAGTTAGGGAAGCTATTGTGGTTGGTTCTGTCCAGATACTGCGAGAGTTGCAATGTTTCCAGGAGTGGGAGGCACAGCAACAAGAAGATTAGGTAAGGAGTGACCTAGAATCTGTGTTCTCCCTAAAGGACTGGTGTGGAGCAGACAGTGAAAGGTAAGGGATTGTCCCTCCCCAGGCACTTCCAGGCCTGACCACACAACCTCTAAACTCTTAGGTGCATCCACAGAGACAAAAGGTCTCCCTGAGAGAGGAAGCACAGGCTTCCTGCCCAAACAAGAAGAGACAGGAGGATTGAATTACTTTCAGAAAACAGTCAGTTGTGTGCTTCCTTGGTTAATTCAATGAACGTTGGATGAATGACAGTATGCCTTGGAACAACATATATTCTGAGACTAAAATACCATCTACCCCAAAGTACATTATTCCTGAAGCATTTCAGGTGGCAGCCCCTAGGTGAATATGAGTGGGCAAAGGAAACCTTGGCACAGCTGGTAAAAGATGTCTTTTCTTCCCACATCCACTTTGCAACAATCTTTGCAAAGTGGCTAAGCATCTCTTTTTGGCAGATGTAAGATCAAAGAGCACAAAAGGCCAGAGCTGGCGAGAAGTTACAGGCACCAGAGAGAAAGGCTCAAAAACCTTATAATTACCCCTGGTATTAAACTTCACTTGCTCCCTGCACAGAAATAGCTTGGGTTTTGCAAGCTGCAGACAGCATATCTGGTCACCTCCGCTGAGGGGGTCAAATGCTAACTACCACAGTATCTAATAGAAAAGGAGTCATCAAATCTATGAAGCATTTGCAAAGATACTGTATCTCAGCTCTCTTTAAGAAAAAACCAACAGGATTGAATAAACAATTACTGGGTGCCAAATACCTCAAGGAATTGGGTCTGCCTGAAGGATAAAGAAACCTGGAGAAGTTACACTTGTGGAATTGGTCTATAGGTCACTTTGTTTCATGAAGTATGCCCTTAAAAGGAAGGGAAGCAGGAAATAGGCATTGAGGTACAAAGAGCACTAGAGATCTGTATTTAACTTTCACATCGAATCGCAAGTCCTTTTCTAGGAATAGGAAGAATTAAACAAATCCATTTTAATCGTTAATTCACAGATGAAGAATATTTACAAACTAAGTGTCAAGTCAGTACACTGAGCTTTCATCCAATGTTTTTTCTTGGACTTATTTACAACCTGGGACCCATAATAACATATTTATTATGAAAATCCAAATTAGCTTACCATCCTGTTTTGTTTTTATGACACTAGTTTGTATCTTTCCATGTCAGTATGAACTCACTGAACTCACCAACCTCCATAGAAATAGTCTGTAATAGTCTCGAATTCAATTTGTCCCCTTTCTCAGATCACAAAAGAAGGTGGGTTTTTTTTAAGATTTATTTATTTATGCATACAGAACTGGGGTACAGGCCAGAGGTGCAGGAGGTTAGAGGCTCACTAGAGACAGAGCAGGGAGCAGAACAGGTGGATCTACTGAAATATACTGCTGAGGGGAGCAGTGGGCAGGTCAGGAGAGGTCTGCCAGCCATGTGGGTCAGCTCCCCAGCCTGGGATGGAACTTGTGCTGCAGTGGCTTTGGAGAGTTTCATAGTGCTGTGTTTTAACCCGTTACGCTACAGGGAGGGCCCCAACAGGTCACAAAAAATTCAAATGCAACACAGAGTAATTCTGGGACCCTACACATGTCCTCAGGTACAATTTGTTTAGGAGCACAGCTCTGCTGAAAACAACACTTCTTTTCTGTATCTGTCAAGAGCCAGGAGCAAAGGTACCAACCATTCTCAAATGAGGAACTGAGAAGCTGGATGATAGGTTAAACAGCCATGCTTCACCCTGTCAGCCTCAACTCTAAGACCAAACTCAATTTTATGTAGTTGCTTTATTTTTTCTATCCTAATTCTTTCTACACTACACTGACATTTCTCTTTCATCTGTAAAAGTTCAGACAACCAAGGAACTGACAGTAAGATGGCTGCACTTAAATGCTGGACACTGTCTAAAAATTCTTTCATTCACTTAATCAACAAAATGTGATTAAGTGGCTACCAAGTGCGTGTACACACAAGGCAGAGAGACAGACAAAATCACTCACTGTCGTGGGATTTATGCTACGGTAGGCTTAGCAGTTAAAATTAATACATATGGTCATCACAGAAGAAAAAGAAATGCCTTTCACATAGGAAAAGTTAAAATTTTACTATGAAAATAGAAGTTGAATAATATAGAAAAACTACAAAATCAAAACCAAAACTCATTCCCTCTCAGTATTTCCAATTCCACTTCTAACATCTATGCATTTTACGTTAGTTAACATACCCACTTATACGTGTTAAATCATATTTTTAATATGATTGTATAGCTACTATTTTTCACTTCCAAGAGCATATCTTTGAGGTCTGTTCCCATCAACCCAAGTCTCTTTAATCTCGGACTATTTCACAGGAGAGAAATCAAAACTGCTCTCCAGAATGGCTGTAAAAAGACAAGAGATTTATATTTCTACTACCATTGAGGATATTGAGCACCCCATGAGTTGAGATACCTTCCTGAAATGTGAGGGAAAATGATTCGGAAAAAAAGCAGCCAAAGAGAATGTTGCCTGGGTTTGGCTGAACCAGTGGCCAGTTCCACCCAGAGCAGCTCACCATGTCCAGACCCAGAGAGGAGCCTCGCTTCTGGGGCTCACTCCCTGTAAATTCCCAGCACCATAAAATAAAAACGCCTCTGGAAACAATAAAGCACGTCTGGGCTATAAAAAAGCGTTGGACAGGGACTGTCTGAAGTCCTCCAGGATGGTAGCCACTGTTTGATCCAACACACGTGAGCACTGTTCCCCAATGCTCTCGATTCACTGATAGCAAATCACATTTACAGTCTAGCCCAGCTCTTTACCAAGTATCCTGAGTTCCCTCACTCGTGTTCTTTATGGCCCTTTTCTCAGCCTGGCATTTCAAAGTCTAAGAGAAGAGAGAATGGTCTTCCCTTGTTTATCCTTCTTTCACTCATTTACTTTAATAGTCCCTTCTTCCCCACCTCTAGTAACCATCAATCTGTTCCTATTATATTTCGTGGTTTATTATTTTTTTAAGATTTATTTATTTATTTATTTTAGCATAGAAGAACTCGGGTGTAGGTCAGAGGTGTGGGCAGGGCGAGAGGGGTCACCAGAGACCGAGTGGGGAGCAAAGCAGGCGGATCTACTGAACACATTGCTGTGGGGAGCAGCAGGGAGACAGGAGAGGTCTGCTGTGTCATGACTTAACCCCTGTGCCACAGGGAGGCCTCCCCATATTCAGTGGTTTCTAACTTGCTACAGTCACTATTTTTTCGGGACTCAAATTGTCTCAGCTGTGACTTTTTCAGCAGGCCCCTGCATTCTTTTGTCATACCTCCATCATTATTTAAGTTTCTTCCTTTTTTAAAATTCAGAGACAATCCATAGACACTATATTCATTTCAGGTATAGAACATACTGATTTGATCAGTGTGTAGTCTACAGAAGGGACACAACAGTAAGTCTAATAAGCATCCATCTCCACACAAGGCAATTGTTTTCTTCTGCTGATGGCTTTTAAGATCTACTGGCTCAGCAACTTTCAAATACACAATCCAGTATTATCTTATAGCTACTGTCCCCCTGCTGACACTATATCCCCCTTGATGTATTTGTTTTGTCACTGGGAAGTTCTTTTTAACCTTCTATTAACCCCATAACTCAACCCCTTCTTCCCCACCTCTATTAACCATCAATCTGTTCTCTGTGCCCATGGGTTCATTTTTATTTCTTTGTTGTAAAGTCCACACACAATACACATTATAAGTATTAGGCTTTTTCTGTCTGACTTACTTCACTTAGTATAATGCCCTTCACAAATGGTAGGACTTCATTCTCTGTTTATGGCTGACTTAATGTGTGTGCGTATCACACCTCCTTTCTCCATTCATCCATCAGTGGGCAGTAGGTTTATTCCATAGCCTGGCTACTATAAACAGCTACCAATGAACAGGCGGGTGCAGATATATTTTTAAGTTAGTGTTTTCATTTTGCAAGGTTAAATCCCTAGAGATGGACTGACTCGCTCTCGTGCTAGTTTTAGCTCTGATTTCTCAAGGCATCTGTACCCTTATCTACAGTGGTGCCCACCAAGCGTTCTTTCTCTCTCCACTCTCACCAACACTTGCCCTTTCTTGTCTTTGGACGCTGGCCACCCCACAGATGTGACATGACACCTCTGTGGTTTTGCTCGGTGTTTCCCTGGAGACTCACAGGGCGATGAGTACCTTTTCACATGTCTGTTAGCCAGTTGCAAGTCTTGGGAAATGCGGATCCTCCGCCTATTGTCTGCCCACTTTCAAATTGGCTTCTTTGTTTTTCTGCTTTTCATAGGGATGAAATTAGCTTCCGCGACAATGAATGCTGAATCACTCAAGTGCATTGCAATGATACAGAAACACACCTCTTAGCTAAACAGCTTTCTCTCGGCTCCAGGTCAGATCGCCTGCTAATTTCACTTTCATTACACTACTGACCGTCACCTAATGTTATTGTATTTTTCTTTGTTTACATGTTTAGGACCTCTCTGTCCTCATGGCACAGGAAGATCCATGAGGCCAGGGGTCAGTGCCAGACAAATACCCACCCTCCAAAAACATTCATTTGAACAAATAAATTAAACTCTGCAAAGAGTTGTTGAACTTACTGTACATGGTAGTACTTGGCTGGAAGCCAGGCCTCACCAAAGAGAATAGAGTGTTATAAAGGTGAAAAGTCACGACTTTATTATGAAAAAATCCACTACAGCTAAGTGAAGTGTTGGCAGTTTAAAATACCAGTATCAAAACCATTACGAAACCTTGAATGGTTGGACTTTCTAGATAAACTTTAAAAGGAAGTGGGGGGGGGGTTTTCCCTGGTGGTGCATGGGGTTAAGGCAAAGCACCATGAAGCCACCAGCGGCCACTGCAGCACTAGTTCAATTCCCAGCCAGGGAGCTGACCCACATGGCGCAGCAGATCTCTCCTGTCCCACCCGCTGCTCCCCTCTGCAGTGTGTTTCAGTTGATCTGCCTGTTCTGCTTCCCAACCTGTCTCTGGTGAAGGCTCTCTCCCCCCACACCTCTGACCTGTACCCCAGTTCTTGTATGTATAAATAAATACATCTTTGCAGATATTCCTGGGAATAGGTGGAGTGGGAACACATGAGAAGCAGGTCCTGCTGATCAGGATGGCGGCTGAGTTGACAAAGGAAGAGGGAAGGGGGAGGAGCCTGGAATGGAGAGTCCAGGTCACACAGCAAAGAACCCTGCTCCATCAGGTGGGGAAGTGAGTCAAGATGATGGGCGGTTTGTGAGCAGTGCAAAGTTTTTAATCATCGATCACGAACTTTGCTATGCGGGAAGGCTGCCCACAGCCGTGCCAGGAAAAGCCATCTTTCTGGAAGGCTTATTAAGGGCTGGGCATCTGGCTTAATTCTTGAGGTAGCTCAATTTGATTACCTCACTTTCACACCCCGTGGTGGAGGGGGCTAGTGAACGTGTTCCTGTTCACCAAAGCGTGAAGTGGCAAAATGGATCTGGGTCTCAGGTTGGCACTGAAAATGGGTGTTCACAGGTTCTCTGACAACAGGTTCAGAGCAAGAAAAATGAAGCCACAACACAGACGAAGAAACGTCACCATAGCATGAGTGTTCCAGATCTGGCCCTCGGGAAGCACTTTCACAGAATTAAACTGTGACAGCTTTGCTGTAGAAATGCCATGAAGATTTGCTCGAGGAAAGCAGCTGGAGGGAGAGCAGACTGGCTGCTCCTTGTTATGAGGACCGATTGGGAAGTCAAGCAAACTGGGGCTTTCTGTGTATCCAACTGGTAGACCACAGAGCAGCAGCCTTAACCTCTTTCCTGCAAGAGAATCGGGGCCCTCCCTGGTGGTGCAATGGTTAAAGCACAGCACTATGAAGCCATGTGCAGCCACTGCAGCACGAGTTCCATCCCCACCAAGGGAGGTGACCCATGTGACACAGAAGACTTCTGATCTACCAGCTGCTCCCCTCAGCAGTGTATTTCAGTACATCTGCCTGTTCTGCTCCTCACTGTCTCTGGTGAAGCCTCTCACTGCCCCTGTACCTCTGGCTTATACCCCAACTCTGTATGCATAAATCAATAAATCTTTTTTAAAAATACTTAAATTTTTGCATACAGAACTGGGGTACAAGCCAGAGGTGCAAGGGCAGGGGTTGAGAGAAGTCACCAGAGACAAAGTGGGGAGCAGAACAGGCAGATCAATGAAATACACTGCTGAGGGGCACAGTGGGTGGGTCAGGGGAGGTCTGCAGCGACTCAAGGCGGCTGTGGCCAGCTTGCAGTGCTGAGTCCTAACCCAATGTGCCACCTGGAAGGCCATAAATTAAATCTTTTTTAAAAAAATCGAAGAGAGGGCCCTCCCTGGTGGCGCAGCAGGTTAAAGCACAGCACTGAGAAGCTAAAGCCACTTCCGCATGATTTCGATCCCCGCCTGCCCCGGAGGTGACCACATGGCGTGGCAGACCTCTCCTGTCTCCCCACTGCTCCCCTCAGCAGTGTACCCCATCGATCTTCCTGTTCTGCTCCCCACCCTGTCTCTGGTGAATCCTCTCACCCTCCGCATCTCTGGCCTGTACCCCAGTTCTGTACAAATAAATAAATCTTTAAAAAAAAAAAATCGAAGAGAACTGGCTTGCAATGTGGTGGATGAACAGTGCAGATAGGTATCTACAAACCACCAGCAGCTCCACATGGCCAACATCTCCAGGGGCCCTCAGGTGAATAAGAGCCTGATGATAACTCCCAGGATCTCTTCCAGTTGAACCCCAAGGACACTGTCATTTCCTAGGTCATTAGTCAAGTATCGGCCACTTCATCGAGTTCGCACTATATCTTGTTTGGATTTATGAAAGAAGAAAGTACCTGTCACACCTGACTTACGTGCTTCCTTCTAGCCCACCAGCGCTTCCTCCTCTAGTTCCATCATCTGATTTCCATGCTGCCAAGCCTCACTCAAGTGCCAACCTCATCTCCTACAACCACCCCATGACAGCCTCTGTCAGACTGGGCTGAGTATCCTCTCAGCCACTGATGCTCATCACACCCATGTTTTAACAGCATCCCATGGCGCAGGCTGATCCCTAGCAGATCAGCTCATCCAGCTGACAAAGGGCACTGAGGTGGCCGCAGCAGCCTGGCTCTGGTGGCAGGAGCTGCCAAGGAGTGAGTTTTCATCCCAAAGCAGTCACACGCTCACCCCAAAGCAGTCACACGCTCACCGGGGAGCAGAAAGACGCCTCAGTTTCCTCCAATGAGAAATAACAATTTAATGCATTCCTGTCAGGATTATCAGGATTTATGAAATAAGATATGTGGAGGTTGCCAGGTAATACCTGCTTTGAAAAAGCAAACATTTACCCATGCACTGGAGCAAACCCAAGACAAGTTCTCAAGGACAAGCCTGCATCTCCCCCCTCCCGCCGGTCCCTTGGAGAGATGGAGAGAGAGGGGGGTCTCCTCCAAGCAAGAAGACTGATCGGGCTTCTCTCTGTTCCTGACAAACAACCCGCTGGGGACCTGATTGTCAGCACAGCTGGCTGCCTCCTGTGACGGTGACACGGAATGCCAGTACCCGGGACTGCTGACAATAAAAGCCAGCTCAGGGCTGATCTTCAAGGGAGATACTGCCAGCATCTCCACCCTCCTGGGGACAGTGAATTCTAGCCATGGATTACTGCCCACAGCCATTTGCCTCTGGGTTCAAATCTTTCTATCCCATAAATTGGCTTTCTCCCAAACCTTGTTAGGTCTTTGGTCCAGGATCTTGGCTTGTCCTTAATTTTTTTTTAAAAAATATTTATTTATTTATTTATGCATACAGAACTGGGGTACAGGCCAGAGGTGCAGCGGCAGTGAGAGGATTCACCAGAGACAGAGTGGGGAGCAGAACAGGCAGATCTACGAAGTACACTGCTGAGGGGAGCAGCGGGTAAGTCAGGAGAGGTCTGACGCACCCTATGGGTCACCTCTGGGGCAGGCAGGGACCGAAGGCCCACTGAAGTGGCTCACGCTATCTTGCAATGCTGCATCCTAACCCGTTGCGCCACCAGGGAGGGCTGGCTTGTCCTGAATTTACGGCCCCCAAAATCATCTTGTTCTCCTAAGCCGTCAATTAGACATCTGCCATCCTGCTCACATCATAAGATAACAAAAACTCCCTGAAATTGTGTTTCTTCTTTCTCCCTGATTGACAGAAAGGCAGGGAACCACACTGCCTAGTAACCTCAGCTCGCTGGCATGGGGGCCGGCTGGCAGGGGGGGCAGTTGGCATGGCGGACATGTGCTCAGTGACACTCTACTGCTACTGCCTTCCAAGTCAAGCCCAGTCCTCTGGTTCTGGCTGCCTATGAGCTCTCTTTAATGGCGTCTCTTTCTGCATCCCGCTGCATGGCAATCATCCTTCTTGGGCCACATTAATCCACCCTGAGCACTGGCGGTAGAACATCCTTCCTGTATCTTGCATGTACCAGCCACTCCCAATTGACTATAATTCGAACAGATTGTGGTATTTACAGAGGTTCTCTTCAGTCAGTGGACACAGCCCTCTTTGTCTTCTCACCTGTTTCCTGCATGCCAGGCACACCCCAGTTTTTAGTGGTGGCGGGGTGGCTTGACCAGGAACACACTGGGACCCAACTGCCCCAATGTGCACATTGGCTGCGTAAGACCAATATGTCCTAATATCTCCACTAACAAAATATGAGATACAGTGACACATACTTTCGATTCTATAGAGTAAAAATCCTGGGCCTTCCCTGGTGGCGCAACAGGTTAAAGCACCGCATTATGAAGCCCTCTGAAGTCACTGCAGCATGAGTTCAATCCCTGGCTACCCTGGCTACCGAGCTGACCCACATGGTGCGGCAGATCTCTCCTGACCCACCCACTGCTCCCCTCAGCAGTGCATTTCAGTACATCTGCCTGTCCTGCTCCCCACTCTGTCTCTGGTGAATCTTACCCACCACATCTCTGGCTTATACCCCAGCTCTGTAAGCATAAATAAATAAATCTTTTTTAAAAAAAACCCAAAAACTTAATCCCTTTCTCAAAAGGTAATCATGAGGAGAATTCTGATAGAATCAAAACCGTACTGTGTGTCTGTATATGTATGTGAATCACATGTGAGTGATACCGGTTTGTAAGGAGGTGTCCCCCACCCCGACTTAGGAATATTTAGCATCTATTCTGTGTCAAGATGTACTCTTTAGTAGTATAATTCCCCCACATGCACACCCATTTTTAAAAGATTTATTTATGCACACAAGAATTGGAGTACAGACTAGAGTTGTGGGGATATGGAGTGAGTGGCTTCACCAGAGACAAGGTAGGGAGCAGAACAGGCGGATCTACTAAAACACACTGCTGAGGGGAGCAGTGGGGAAACAGCAGAAGTCTGCTGTGCCATGAGGGTCAGCTCCCTGGCTGGGGATTGAACTCACACTACAGTGGCTGGCGATAGCTTGATAGCACTGGGTCTTTAGCCCCTGTGCCACCAAGGAGCCTGCTCCCCTACATTTTAAAGGGTAGATTTATTAGGGAAAAGGAGTAAGGTAAAGAGTCATGTGGATAGACACAGGTGGGCAGACAGATTCTGTGCCTTCACTAGTATAA
>NW_004567122.1:4254476-4272798 GCF_000260355.1 Condylura cristata
GCCACTAGTATAATCTTAATGGGTCTAACTAAAGATCTCCTAAAGACTTCTGGGAGTAAATGCTCTTATTGGTGGGTAACAATTATTCATCAGACTAGTCTAGACTACAGTTAATTTTTCCAAGAATATACAAGGAACTCAAATAATCATCAAAAAAAAAAATACATGTTGCTAGTAGAGGAAGGAGGACAAAATGACTACCTCGATATTCAAAGCTGTTCCAGTGGGTATATAACCCTCATGAGGCTTACACACCTCCCCTTACGGGGTGACGATACTATCAGCCTATTCAGGAAGTTCTTTATTGTATTTTTGGCCTGAAATTCTGAGTGCTTGATTGTCATCGGAAAGCTAGTTCCTGTTCATTAGTTAAGAGATGGTTTTCATAAGAACTGCCTTTGAGTGCCTTATGAAGAAAGTCCAGCATGTAACATGATTATTCAGAGGAAAAAAATAGTAGCTCTTCAAAAGTGAATCAGCATTTCCAGCTATTTTTAGCTTGTTTTGTGAGCAGCATGCTACTATCAATTATTGGAGTAATAGCCAAATTCAGAAGATACAATTAGAGCTTCTTGAAGAAACTGCTCTTGCATGTTGTGTTTCCATGGATCTGGGCCTTCTCAGAACACTGAACTCCTCTCTTACCTATACCTGACCTTTTACAGTACTGTCCCTGAAAAGTTTCTAGAATGTTCCCAGCAAGTGCTAGATTCACAAGCCAAAGAGAGAAAGAGTGGTGCGAATGGACAGACCCAGCCTGCCAGGCTCTGAGCACATCTCTGCAAATCTACCCAGGTATAGACCCCATAAGGGGTTTTGAATCAGAGTCAGAGAAAGACCTATTTGCTGTGGAATCCAGGTTCCTTCTCTATAGAACACCCCGGTCACAAAGCTGAATTAGCCAATGCCCAAGGTCCTGCCCAGACACTGACAGACTCTGAATAACTGTGAGCAAGTATCATTAAACCACCAACTCAAGTAGTGACACAGGTTTTATCCACATTTCCAGTAAACATATCCCAAACTTCTACATTCACATCCATGTTTTTTGTGTGTGCATGAAATAAGCCACACTTCTCCCCACCTCTCTGACTTTTGCCTTAGGAACCACAACCCCTTTTTTCACCCAATTCCTATCTCTGTTAATAAAATTTTTCAGTTGCCATCTTTACAGGCATGCTTTGTGATATCCACTTGAGAAGATACATTTGTGCAGAGACTTATTTGCCTCCTCAGTCATCTGTGAAGAAGCCTTTACTGACACACATGGGTAATGCTGCTGCCATTAACTTGGGTTATCCAGATGAACTTTGGACGTTACCGCCTACGACTGAACACTGGAGGAGTTTGCCCACTAAAATTTATTTCTTGTCCCCAAATCTATCTATACTACAGCACTTCCAAGACAACCCCTGGAGGACACCTGGAGTCAGGGAGTACACTCCCAGCTCAGGTTGAGCCAGGTAAGCCGCTGCCTTCCTGCCTCAACTCTCAGGCTGTAAAGAATGCCCGTTACTCAGTCCCCTAGTGGCCAATTTTTGGGACATTTTTTGGTTCTTACTGATGATTTCACTGTCTAAAATGTCTCTGCGTCGGTGCCAGAAGGCACCTCAGCTGTGGTGTGCCTCACAGATGGGTGAGCTAGACCAGTATATTTCAGGCAGGCTAGTTATGGGCTGTTCACTGTGTGTTCAGTGTTAAAAGTCCAACAATATACATGAAGTAAGGTGCCTGTCCACCCAACTCACTGGGAGAATGATATAATATGAATGATAAAGGACTGATCACAAAGATATACAAAGAGCTGATGAAACTCAAGTGAACAACCCTATCAAAAAATGGGCAGAAGAGCTAAAAAGACATTTTTCAAAGAGGAAACACAGATGGCCAAAGGCATATGAAAAGAAAGTTCAGCATCACTTGTAATAAGGGAGATGCAAATCAAAACCACAATGAGATACCACCTCACACCAGTGAGAATATATTAAAAAAGCAAGCAACAATACATGTTTGTAAGAGTCTGGAGAAAAAGGAACTCTCATGCACTGCTGGTGGGAATGCAAACTGGTCCAACCACTATGGAAAACTGTGTGGAGATTCCTCAAACTGCTAAAAATGGAGCTTTCATATGACCCAGCAATTCCACTCCTAGGGATCTACCCAAAGGACACAAAAACACTGATTCAAAAGGACACCTGCACCCCGAAGTTTACTGTTGCCCTATTTACAATAGGGAAGATGTGGAATCAACCCAGATGCCTAAAAATAAATGACTGGATCAAGATGGAATATTACTCCACAATCAAAAAGATAAAATTATGCTATTTGCAGCAACATGGATGGAACTGGAAAAGATCATGCTTAAGTGAAATAAACCAGAAAGGAAAGGAAAAATACCTATAAACCAGAAACATTCATTGGGGGAGGAGAGAGAAACAAGATCAAAACTGGGGTGGGAAAAGCACATGGGACTGCGGTAATAGCAAATGGGTGAAGTGGTGGTGGTGGGAAGTCCACGGGGGTTACAACTGAGATGAAAAAATGTACAATATAAAAAATAAATAAAAAAGTACAACTTGAATAATGTAAAAATATATATATATATATATATATATATATATAATTAAAAAAATAATAAGGTGTCTTTCAACAGAAAGGCACATATGAAAAAGCCCAGTTGACTGATTCACAAAAACGTGAAGACCAAGGCTCTTGGGAACCCTGTATTTCCCCTGGCACCAGTGGTGGAGAATTCTGTTAAAATGGTGTTCTTGGGGCCCTCTCTGGTGGCGCAGGTTAAAGCGCAGCACTGAGAAGCTAAAAGCCACTTCCACATGAGTTCGATTCCCGCCTGCCCCGGAGGTGACCACATGGCATGGCACACATCTCCTGACCCACCCGCTGCTCCCCTCAGCAGTGTACTTCATCCATCTGCCTGTTCTGCTCCCCACTCTGTCTATGGTGAATCCTCTCACCGCCCCTGAGCCTCTGGCCTGTACCCCAGTTCTGTATGCACAAATAAATAAATCTTAAAAAAAAAAAAAATTTTAAAAATGGTGTTCTTGGGGGCTTTATGGGACACACACCTCCTGCAGGCGATGCTGGCAGTCTCCACCTCCTATGAGGAACACAGACTAGGCCCTGGGGAAAACAGCATTCTAGAATATAACCCACACTTGCTATTAGTTACTTATTTGAGTGATGAAGCTCTTTCTTTGCGAGAAGTGTGATCTTAGCATAGTTTAAAATAAATACTTGCCTTATCTCCCTGAAAATTCAGGGTGATTTTTAATGACAGTGGATTCTGCAAAGGGCTGTGGACTCTATCTACAGTCAAACGTGGACAATGTGCCTGGGAACAGGAGGGCTTTCATCCCTCGTTACAGTGTGCAGTAACCAACAACACCCCCTGTATATTTCTCCCTCCAAGCTGCTTTTCTTCTGGTCTTAAGAACAGAGCAAAAAGCAGTATTTGGCGCTGTGCCGACTCTTTACACGCGAGCGTTGGGACCACTGCTCGTCGGGTTGCTGCTAAATGAACCCATAGGGGCGTGTAAGGAAGTACAAAGGCGCCTCATCCTTCACCATTATAGCACATAATTTCATCCACTGACTTTATCTGCTAATCTATTTACCCAAATAGCACCTCTGCCTACCATCTCTGTTCAGACATCATAAATGTCTGGGTGGACTCTGTCAAAGCATGAGAATGAACAGACAGGGAAGTAGGTAGCCCAGGCTGAGAACTGACAGTTACAGGAGCAGACAGGATGTGTCTCAGGCATCCCAGTGCTCCCTGAATAGGGTCCCAGGACAGCCAAAACCATGCCAGCTTCCCTTAATTTAATGGCCCAGTGATACTTCCTCATGCCCCACCAGTCATTTCTCAGCCCAGAGCACCCGTTTCAAATATCTCCAGATTTTTATCTTTACCTGATTTTTAGACAGTAGGAGGCCATAGCCATCTAACTTACCCTGTTATTAAAACAGTCACTGGGCCTCCCTGATGGCACAAGGGGTTAATTCTCAGCACTATGAAGCTATCCAAAGCCAATATAGCACAAATTCGATCCCCAGCCAGGGAGGTGACCCACATGGCAAAGCAGACCTCTCCTGTCCTGCCCTGCCCACTGCTCCCCTCCCCAGTATATTTCAGTAGACCTGCCTGTTCTGCTCCCCACTCTGTCTCTGGTGAATCCTCTCACCCCCATCCCCCACCCCTGCACCTCTGGCCTTTACACCAGTTCTTGTATGCATAAATAAATAAATAAATCTTTTTTGCTTTTTTAAAGGTCCTGTCATTAGCCTATGACTGCATTCTGCCTGAACTGTAAAAAAATTTCCTTGGTAACAGGTTGGTCTTTCTGCAAAAGCCTTAGGCAAAAAATTAGGTGAAGTGACATTACTTTAATGCAAGCTGGAGAGATTTAAAAAAAAAAAAAAAGCAAGTTGTAACGCCACTTAGCCATATTTTCATAATGATTAATGTGGTTACTTTTGAACATGAATTAAAAAAACAATCACTGAACGTTCAGATTCTCTCTCTTTTGGCCTCTGGTCCGATTGGGTCAGATTGGACTTCAGAAAAACTGAATTTTCTGTTGACCTTGAGTATTTTCCTGCACTGACGCTGACATTCCTAATGTCAACACACATTCACCAGACTGAATCTGCCTTCCCTGGACCTCTCAGTCACAGAGGCAAAATCCACAGGCATAAGAAGATATATTCAAAGCACAGGAAACTGTGACTTAAATAACTATGACCTTTACCAGCATTTTTATTCTCTCCCTTGAGCTCCCCTATCTATGCATCTAGAGCAACCCCCAAAATCTCATGCAGTGAATGAACATAATTATTCCTTCTGAGTGCAATTAACCCCTGGGATACTTGCTATCTATTAACCCATTATTCCTTTTTCTTTGTACTTGTGATTATACTTTGCGATTCTGGGGCCACATACATACATTCCCACAGATATTATAATTTCTGCTTATGCTATAAGGCAAATTTACCATTACAAAACTAAAAAGACAAACTCATTGCTGACTCACACATGAGAAGCACATTAAAGCATAATGTTCTTGCCTATAAATGGGGATGGAACCTCCCTGGTGGTACAAGGGATTAAGTGTCAACACTCCCAAGCAATCCTCAGCCTCAAGTTCAATCCCCAGCCAGGGAGCTGACCCACATGGCCCAGCAGACCTCTCCTGTCTCACCTGCTGCTCCCCGCAGCAGTGTATTTCAGTACAGTGCTCCCCACTCTTCCCTATCTTACTAGGGCTAGGCCTGGTCCATGAGATGAGATTATATAAAGTAGGAGCAAATCCTCCTATAAGCTTAAAAAGAGCAGGTTGGCTTGGACCCTTCTCCTCGACGAGAACAGAAAGACTTCTTTGCTGCTCCCTGTTTCCCTTCCTTTAGAGAAGGTGGAATGAAGACTGATGTGATGTGGCAGCCATCTTGTCACCATGAAGAAAACATTAGTGATGGCCAAGGCCAAAACTCAGATTGAACCTGCATCACTGGCATGATTAACTTCCTGAACAAGCACAGAGGCTTCCCATTACACTTATTTAATTTAATGTCTGTGTTTTCTGACTTGCAGCAGCAACCATCTCCACATAATTCCTTCATCAGTGGTAGACTCTGTCCAGTAAACTGAACAAATCTTAATTTTCCCACCTACATTTGATAAAGGCAATAACTTAACACAGCGGGAAATTGTTTCTGTGTCCGTTCCATATTTTAAAAAAGGCAGGTTGCATAAAAAATATGTCATGAGGGCCCTCCCTGGTGGCGCAACGGGTTAAAACACAGTACTGAGAATCTAAAGCCGCTTCCACATGAGTTCGATTCCCGCCTGCCCCGGAGGTGACCACATGGTGTGGCAGACCTCTCCTGACCCACCCGCTGCTCCCCTCAGCAATGTACTTCATCCATCTGCCTGTTCTGTTCCCCACTCTGTCTCTGGTGAAGCCTCTCAACGCCCCTGAGCCTCTGGCCTGTACCCCAGTTCTGTATGCACAAATAAATAAATCTTAAAAAAAAAAAATATGTCATGAACTTGTTGATGATATTGTTAAAGAGAAAGCTGGAAATGGACAGAGGGAAAGCTAAATTAAAAAAAGACTTGCAGGTTCCTCAAACTGCTAAAAAAAAGACTTGCACAAAATGCTAGTGTTTATCTAAAAGTAACATTTATTTTCTGATTGTTGCTTCTTTGTATTTCCTACCTTTGCTACAATTTGTTAGTTGAAATTACATGCACCAGGCCTATTTATTGAAATACAAAATACAACTGATAGAAATGAATTTTTTTTAATAGCAAATGTCTTTGCTTTAATGAAATGAATCCAAATACTTCTCTACAGTAAGTATTTTTAGGGAAAATAAAGATTATATGTGTAATTCTAATGCGAGGTCTCCAGGTACACCCAGTTTAGCTGATGAAGCAAGACAACATAAAGATCAATTTCAGAAAATAGGCTGAAAATATTAAATGTTTAAACCCAGCTGAAATAATAAAACAGTAGTAGTGTTTTCACTTTCACAAAAATGAAATTTCATTTAAAGTAACTACTTAGCAATTGGTAAGCTGTTGGTTTGGCCCAAGATAGATGAAAACATTATAATTTATGGCCAAAATACACATTACAACTGCCCCAGACTCTGCCTCCGAACAAGACACTTGGGGCCATTAAATTGAAAGTCCACATAAGGAAAACAGCTTCAGTGTATCACAGCATATGTAAATGAGGCAGGCTATCAACATAAAAGGAAGCTGATATATTCTCTCCACCGAATAAGACATTTTTTGCTGTCTTTCTTTTTTCAAACTGTTTTTAAAAAATTTTAATGAAGTGCCATTGTTTTACATCCTTCTCAATATTTTGAAAATACAGGATTTTCCCTTAAATGAAATTACCTTAAAAGATAAAATAAATATGACTTTTCTTCTGGAGTTACAGAACAAAATAATAAATGTTCAGAGGATTAAATTTATTTCAAGAAAATTTATTTCTTTAGGAAATGTACTGCCGTGTTCCTTCAGAAATAAAGGTCTAATATATCTAAGACATGTTCAATATGCAATACTTTTCTTAGCATTGACTATTTTTTGCTCCTCCAGTATATTTCTAGATCGATCACTTATTTTCTTACGTCAAGAAAGAATACTTATTTCAGTTGTTTATCGTTTAAGGGCACTTTCTAAACTTACAGAAGGATAGACCCAAAAGGTCATCAAAGAAATTATAATCAGGGCCCTCCCTGGTGGCACAGGTTAAAGCAGAGCACTAAAAAGCTAAAGTCACTTCAGCATGAGTTCAATCCCCACCCTGGAGGTGACCACATGGCCCAGCAGACCTCTCCTGACCAGCCCGCTGTTCCCCTCAGCAGTGTACTTCATTAATCTGCCTGTTCTGCTCCCCACTCTGTCTCTGGTGACTTCTCTCACCCCCCACACCTCTGGCCTGCACCCCAGCTCTTGTATGCATAAATAAATAATCTAAAAAAAAGAAAGAAAGAAATTGTATCCCTATGGGCTTACAAACCTCTCTGCTCTGCACCATGAGCCGAGACAACCATGAACCTCCCTATTATTTCCCACCCCATGCAAAAACCTGCCCTTTCTCCACTACATGGCCACCCATCTTTCATCTTAAGAGGAAGTCCAAGAGAAGAAGTCCAAAGCAATGCTCAGGACTGAAAAGCTGCGCTTCTCTTCTTGGTGCCAACCAGACAGTCTTTTCCTGAGACCCCCACACTGCAGCCCTCTGGCTACAAAAACCTGGCGAGTGTCTGCACTAGACTGGCCCTTCCCTTGCACATCGTGGAAGAGCCTGACTGGCAGTGCTCTGGGCCAGACCCACCTCCCAGGCACATCCTGTGACTCTGGATATTTCAATGATGTGCTGCAGGTAGGCGGGCAGCAGCTGTTTCCAGGTGCCACAAGGTCCCTGAGCCAATTATCCTATTCATTTTCTTCTCTCTAGGGACAGGTTTATGTTTAATCTTTTATCTCTATTAGATTAGATGACTATGGTCTCTGGGGAACCTTTGGTCTATTAGATACATTCCTGAAGCCTGTGCATAAAAGTTGTAATGTTTAAGTCAAATGAATGTCTATGTTCATACTTCCTTAAAGCATGACTCTTTCCTACTGAAAAATAATCAGGTTGTGGAATTTTATTACTGAAAAAGGAAATTTATTGTGACAGCAGCCTGGCTCATCTCAACCTGAATCTGAGAAAGCCTAAGCATCTGGTTAAAAAACTGCCTTTATGTTTAACTATATTGGTTACTCCATGTTTATTTGAAAATATCTGAATACCGATAACACAGCTTCATACAATGAAACATGTTTAAAAATAAGCAAATCAGTTAATGCAGAAAAAAAAAGCCAGATATAAGACTACATATATAAGACTAACCCCTACATAACCAGGGTGTAAAATGAAAAGATAAAACTGGAAGAGCAAAAGGAGAAGTAATAGCTGTCTTTGTATTGCTTTTACACAACTAGTTTGTTATTTTCTTCCTTATCTCTCCCCCTCACCCACAGGTAAGGAAAGTCCTTTAACTTTCAGATTGCAGTAGAGGATCTGAGGTTCTAGAAAAGGATTAATAATCCCCAACAATTAGCAAAGGTTCCCAAAGAATTGGTCATACTAAATTAACACCTTTTCCTCTGACACATAACACTAGGTGAAGAGAATAAAGGAAGCGCGTTTATTGTTCTTTCACTGAGGCCCTGATGCCCAGGATTCTCGTAAGGGCAACAGAATAATCTACAGGCTAATAAATAAATCATGTGCATTTGAAAGTGCATGGGGAGCCTTGCAGATCTACGCATTCAACTAGTCACCACTCACTGAGTTTAGCACATGCCAAATTCTGTGATAGGCACAAGTTTCAAAACCAGAAGAGAAAATACTCATCTATTGAAGAACCAAGTACCAGCAAACCACAAAGAAAGCCAGGAAGGATTTTTCAGGATGGGGAGGAGAAAGGACTTTCAATTTACATTTGAATGGGTGGGCGGGATTGAGGGCCTGCTTCAATAGGTAACACAGGGAAGGTAATTTGGAGCTGGATTTTGAATGGCCTTTGAATCTAATCAAAAGAATTTGGATTTGTCTTCCAGACAATAGGAAACCACAGAAGGTTTTTACTAGCAGAAAGACAAGATCTGGGGCTTAGATAATGCGGGAAGCCTAGGAAAAGAACGGAGGTAGGAAAGTGCGGAGACTAGACACAGTGGTGGGCGCCGGAGGAGAACAGGGCAGACAGGGCCCTGGGGATAGGCTCACACAGCACTTGCTGGCAAACCCAGAGGAGGGTGAGTGCAGGCAAGCTAAGTCCCGGTCGCACTAAACGAGAAAGGGGGTAGAATACCTTGGCAGAGGAAGAAGGATTCCATTTGGGCAATCAGTGGGCTGAGAAGACAGACCCCAAAGGCAGTATAGGATAGAAGCATGTTCAGGAGCAGCTCTTCTGCAGCAGGTAAGTGTAACCCCGGGGGTGGGGGAGAGACTTCCCAGCTCCTGTACCCCTCCATACCTGCTAACCCTGAGCCAACCCGTGCACATGTCTTCTGGGGAGGAACAAACTGTCCAGGTGCATCTGACCTAAGGGTCAGAGGCGATGTGGTTCTCCAACTGTGTTTGTTTTTTGTTTTTTTGTTTTTTTACTCCAAACTGTCTTCTTTCAGTAGAAGAATTCAAAAATTACCAAGGATTAGACAAGACCTAGCAAAGGGAAATTGCAAAATACCTGTTCAAGAATGTGTTCCTGCAAATAGGAATGTAGGAACAGTCTCCCAGATGCACGGCAACTCAAGACAGCCCTGGTGGCTCCTCTCTGAACACAGTCCTTACAATGTCCAGAGTATTGGAGACAATAGGACCTTTGTGATGTTCCAAAGCACCCAGTGGCAGGCTTCTTAGCAGGATACTCAATTAGAGCTCAACCCTCCCCCACTCTTCCCGAAAACATTGAAGTTTCTTAATCATTTCCTAGTAGGCAAATTTAATTGTTCTAACCAAATGGGTAGGAGCCCAAATTTTTTCAAGGGGCCCATGTGGATATCCAGTACACCCCAAATGACAAAATACAAAATTTGAGAAACGGCCCGGAGATTAAAGGCTAGAGGACACAGGAGAGTGGTTTCCAAACGCACACAAGTTGGGGAAGTTGTGGGTAGAGGGACTACCTGTTGGCACAAAGGGTGAAGGCCCAGCATTGTGAAATGTCTGCAGCCATTGCAGCAGGAGTTCAATTCCCAGCCAGGGAGCTGACCCACATGGCACAGACCTCTCCTGTCTTACCCCCTCCTCCCCTCAGCAGTGTATTTCAGTACACCTGCAGTTCTGCTCCCCATTCTGTCTCTGAATCCTCTTACCACACCTCTGGCTTACACCCCAGTTCTCGTATGCACAAATAAATAAATCTTAAAAAAAAAAAAAAAAAACATAGGTTACTATGATGTATGGTTTCAGATTTTCTGTGTATATTCAATAAAATGGATACATCTATCTCATAAGGTCACAATATATTCATGATAACTAGCCAATCCTGATGTTACTGAATGTGTCCCTATCACAAATTCCAATTTATGTTGGAAAATTTCATGTGAGAAAATACAGAGGCTTTTCCAATTTCTTTTTGGAGGATGTAAACAAAAGAGCTTGAATAACACACCTTTATTCTAGAAATCTCCATAAAACCAATTATGTCTCCTGATGAAGGATCTCAGTCACATCTTACTATCTTACTTTTTTGTTTGGTAATTTTTTTTTAAAGATTTATTTATTTTATGCATACAGAACTGGGGTACAGGCCAGAGGTACAGGGGCAGTGAGAGGATTCACCAGAGACAGAGCAGGGAACTGAATAGGCAGATAAAGGACACTGCTGAGGGGAACAGTGGGTGGGTCAGGAGAGGTCTGCCATGCCATGTGGGTCACCTCCCTGGTGGAGAATGCTGCTCATCGCAGCTGCTCGTTAACCCCACCCCCTACTCTAGTGATTGGAAACTACAACTCCCAGCAGTACCAGGGAACAACGGCTCTCAGACCATGTGACTGGGGACTAGCAGTGTTAGTTTGAGACCAGAGTTCCAAGTTAGCTGAGCTGGTAAGCTATTCCAGTACTCTGTGTCCCTCTTTCATTCCCTGGGTTGTTTTCTTTTTCTTTCCCCTTTTTGTGAGTAAACCCATTACCTCTTTGTGTGTGTCTGCAGAAAATTACATTTTAAGCACGGGTAAGGACCCACAGACAAGCAGCCCAAGTTCACTCTGGGCTGCCCTGTAACACAACTAGTACGTTTATGGGTTTTTCATAAACCCAGGTCCTACGTCATGAGGAGAGTCCCTACTTCCCAGCAGTAAGAGAAGGTGCAACATAACTAATCTGAACAATGATTTTCTCGAATTTGACCTCAGCTAACTAAAAAAGAAGTATCATTTCCATACCTTTGAGGGAGTCTTCAAACAAAAGTGCTAGCATTAAACCGGCAAATGCCAAGTATCTACAATAATACTGGGTCTGAAAAGGGAATAAGTTTGCAGTTACAGGTCTCAGTGGGACAATGCAGTTAGGATTTAAGTGTTACTAGCCTGCAGGCCATTTATAAAATACCTTAAAATGCAAAGCACACTTTACCAGTGTTCCCATCCCAGTGGGGCAGGAGCTCCCCAGTGAGACACTATCCCAGGCCAACCTGGGGAGGGCATTTCAATTAATTACATGGCAGGAGTCTCTCTTAGCTGCCCCTCCACCAACCCTTCTAAGCCCCTAATGAAATCGCTATTGCAAGAATCAGAATTGAGAATCTGAAAGGAAGGACTGCAACTGCTTTTCCATGGAAGACTAACAGTTCAGACACTTGTGAAGGTGATGGTCTCATTTTACTTCATTAAGAAGTGAAACAGGGGGCCCTCCCTAGTGGCGCAATGGGTTAAATCACAATGCTATGAAACCGTCCACAGACACTGCTATGCAAGTTCGATTCCTGGTGGGGAGCTAACCCACATGGCGAGGCAGACCTCTCCTGACCCGCCCGTTGCTCCCCTCAGCAGTGTGCGTCACTTGATCTGCCTGTTCTGCTCCCCACTCTTGTCTCTGCTGAATTCTCTCACCCCCAGCACCTCTGGCCTGTATCCCAGTTCTTCTATGCATAAGTAGTCTAAATAAAAAGGTGAAATAGTGCTTCTCTAGAGGCACAAGGGGCTAAGACTCAGCACTAGGAAGCTCTCTGCAGACACTGCAGGTCCCAGATCCCATGCCAGGGAGGTGACCGACACAGTGCAGCAGATCTCTTCTGTCCGGTCTCCAGACCCCTCTTGTCTCCCAGCTGCTCCCCTCAGCAGTGTTCTGCTCCCCACTCTGGAGCTAACATCATACTCTTTCTTCCCCTCGGTACCTATTCTTTGGTGCTAGCTTCTGAGAAATGGGGTTTTTTCTGTTGCGTATGGACATAGTCACATGACTACTTTGGGTTACCCCAGGAATTAACTTATGATTCCAGAGTGTCCACCTTTCCCACTTGCTCCCATGAGTCTATGCTGGCCACTCAAGCATTGCTGTGTGATTGCTCAATCCTCCCTTGCAACCTGTAAGAAAGCATCATTTCCATCACCCCCAATGCCATCATCACCATCACCTCCCACTCTAGAGAGGAAGGAGCAGACTGAGAGGTGCTAGAAGGTCAACAGCTCCTGCATGGTGGGGTCAGGAGGCCAGTCACACTGGCTTTGAGTCCGCGGGCTTAGTTACGTGCACAAAGCTACAATAACAGCTCATCACCACTCCAGCACACCAAAAAACAAACGCAAATAGGAGCCTATAAGGTAGGGGCTATCTAGCCCCTTACTTTAAATAGTTCCCCCCTCCCTCTTCCTTTCTGAGGCTCTCAATTTGAGGTTATTTTAAAAAGAGAAGCACTCTTTTCTCTCTTAAGGTAGACGGTGGTGGAAACACATTTCTATTTGATGCACAAGCTAACAGTTACATGTGTTTTCAGACTATGGAAAATTAGCATTCTGGCAGCTGCAGAGACCAGACCGAAGGGGAAATTCACAGCAAGTCCTTATGTGGGACAAAACCATATCTTTAACTCTCTCAAGTGTCCACAAAGAGCAGATCAGAAAAGGCCAAGTCCAGATAACCAAAAGAGCAAATGGAAGGTAAACACAAGCACATCTTTTGACTCTAGAAATCAAATAAATGTGAGCTAAAGCAATGGGATATCACTTTTTACATTAATGTATCAAAGATGTTTAAAATATGATCCTCATCCTTATGGAGATGGGTGGGAAAATTCTTCCCTGCTGGAGTGCAAATTGGATCAGCTTTTCCTACCATAAGTTTGCTGCAGATATCCTAAACCTTAAAAAAGGCATTTTCCTGAATGCTGTAGTTTATATTTCTCTAAAGGAAATTATGAGATGAGTGAAAAGATTAATACACAAAGTTGTTCAGATAGTACTGCTAATAACAAAATATTAGAAACCGAGCATGTTCAACATTAAAGGAACAGTCGCCTGAATTAACCAAAACAGACACTAATCAGACACCAAAAATCATGGAGAGATTTTGGTGACATGAAGGTCATTTCTAATGTCAAGATGGGAAAAGGCAACATTAAAAAGTTGCAGTGACACAGTTTATATATGTAACCTGCTGGAAAGCCATCTACTGACTGATGGTACAGAATGGTCTAAAGTATATAAAAAAACTTGTAAACAAGCTGATGGAAATGTGGTAAAATCCATGCTGGATAAGAAAAGAGATATTTCCTGTTCTGTACTTGAATGCTTTTCATTTCTTTCTGCAATCATATATTTGTTTTTTAAATTTTTGCATAAAAGAACTAGGGTGTAGGCCAGAGATGGCAGGTGGAGGTGAGTGGATTCACCAGAAACAGTGGAGCAGGATGCGCAGATTGACTGCAATGCACTGCTGAGGGGCGTGGCAGGACGGGAGAGGTCTGCTGCACCATGTGGGTCAGCTCCCTGGCTGGGATCGAACTAGTGGTGCTAGCACTGAGACCTACCCCCAGGCCACCAGGCAGGCCCTTCAGTAAAATGTTTTACTTTAGAATTAGGAAAAACTTTGACAATTAATGAACAGAACACAAAAAAGTACTCTTTTAATTCTTCACATTGTAAGAGCTGATCTCCAAGAATTGGGACATCCCCAACCCACCTATTTTTTTCCTTGTCACCAGGGGGTGGCTGGGGGCTATTATCCAGTAGCTACTAAAACACTCCAGGAAAAAAGAAAGCCTGGCTGCAGGCAGGCTCTATGCAAAGTCCAGAAGGAGCTGAGTGTGTGTGGCTAAGAGCAGAGAGTGTGCTTCCTAAGAAATGACCCAAGACTTCTCATGGCTTGTTTGAAAGGTGAAAATACATCATTGTAGGCTCTGTGGCTTTTTTCAGTTATAATGTTGCAAGATATTGACTTATATTGAGACAGTAATATTTCTTTTAAAAAAAATATTTGATTTATTTATGCATACAGAACTGGAGTACAGGCCAGAGGTGCAGGGGGTGAGAGGCTTCACCAGTGACAGAGTGGGGAGCAGAACAGGCCGATTGATGAAGTACACTGCTGAGGGGCGCAGCGGGCGGGTCAGGAGAGGTCTGCCGTGCTGTGTGGGTCACCTTGGGGCTGGGGACTGAGCACTGCAGAGGCCACGGCCAGCTTCGCAGTGCTGCGCTCAACCCCCTGTGCCACAAGGGAGGGCCCAACAGTAGTATTTCTTAATGATTAAAATATTCATCTGCAGTATAATGTTCCTCAGACATGGTCATGGAATAGGTGCTTTCTGCAGCTATTCTGACCACAAGTTGTAAAGTCCCTTTGAGCTCATTGAGGAAAACCACAGTTCCTTTAAATGATTACAGGTACACTGTTCTATTGATTATTTATTCCTCTTCAAATAGGGAGAAGCCAGGAGCTCTGGTGACCAGAGGCAGGGAAACCTCCAGCTAATTCCTCCTTCTTGTGTCACAACAAGCATCCTAACCTGTTTAACCACAAGGTGCCTGAGAAGATAAAACATCAAAGGCTGGGGGTAGGGACTGAATGGTTAGCATATGTAAAACATTTTAGAGAATGCCTGGATCAGCCAACAAGTTCCTATCCACTCCACCATCACTGCTCTGGAATGAAGAAAATCTACCCTACTTTCTAGGCTCTTTACACCGAGCACATGTGCAAAAAGTCATAAAACTGAAAAGAAACCACAGGTCTTGATCTTTTAGGGTTGCTTTCACTGGGCTTCTCTTCTCACTGTAGTGATTAACCACTGCTGAACTAGGGGCACTAACAAACTCCAACAAGAGTCTCACACATAAAAGAAGTTTCAGGGGTAAACTTTTGTTTTGAGTCTCCCTAAAACAAAATGATGAAATTCTCAACTACAACCTTTTTGGTTCCACCAAAATCATGTCACCTGAAAAAGACAATTACCTAATATCTTTAAAAAGTTCCATCTTGAGCCCCTCCCTGGGGCACAGTGGGTTAGGACGAGCAAGCTGGCCACAGTCCCTTCCTTGAGAGTTCCATCCCCAGCCCCAGAGGTGACCCAACATGGCACAGAAGACCTCTCATGTCTGGCCCGGGCACTGCTCCCCTCAGCGGTGTACTTCGTCCATCTGCCTATTCTGCTCCCCACTTTGTCTGGTGAATCCTCTCACAGCCCCTGCGCCTCTGGCCTGTATCCCAGCTCTGTATGCATAAATTAAAAAAATAAATAAATCATTTTAAAATAAATAAAACCTCTATCATAGTTTATGTTTATATTGTAACTAATGCAAGGACAGAAATGGATAATATAATCACAAAACAAGTTGCATGATTTGGCTGTCATCACTGAGAATCCTAAAGAAACAAGAGTTGTGTGAATAGATACCATCAAAAAAAAAAAAAAAGACACCTGAAAGTGCAGGTCAAAATTTCCTCCCCACACCCCCATTATCTTGTAGGGGCTAAGCATACATCTCTTTCCCCTCTTAGTCTTTCATTCTTAAGCTAGTGCCAAAAACCTAATGCTTTCCAAAATTTGAATGGCATGTGAAATTCCTCACATGCAGAACTTCACAATCCTAAACTTCAAGAAGGTGCTGCGATTCTCCAAAAACTAATCATATGAGGAATACAGAGTGGACAAAGTCTTTTCCTAGAGAGCTGACCAAATGTGTATTTGCTGTAGTACCATTGATTAGATGGCTCTCTGGCCTCTTGTTTCAAGGCCACAGATTGTACTGTTTTCTAGACATTTTTCTTACAAGTGCATACAGCAGGTCACAAGGATTTCAAACAGTGAGCAATGCAAACTCACTGTCAGTACAGAAAAACAGCCTTCCATACTGCGTCCGCATTAAAAAGTCCAGCAGACATTATGATGGTGTTATTTTCAGTAAAAGGTTTATCATTACAATCCTTTCATGTTCTTTAAATGGACAGAAAATGGACACATTACTTTCTAAGCCCTACACCCTTAACAAGAAAAGGAGGTACACTTTTTAAATCGCGGGAGAACTTTTAAAACAAGCACCACAGAGAAAGAGAGGGCAGAAAGTCAGCAAAACAGTCAAAGCACTGGACGGCTAGCAAGGCGGAGGATGCCAGGGGGCGGGGTGGGTTTCGCGAGGTTCTAGGCAAGCCCTCTGATGACGTCACCCCACCTACATAATGTTTCAGCAGTCAGCACAGGCCTCCTGCCTTCCCATTGGTGAACAGGGTGTCAGCCGACATCAGAAGATAATCATCATTGGCTAGACAATTACAACTGGATTAACTAGCATGCAGCGCTGTTAGCAGAGACCTGGCAGGCTGCAGAAAGGGAAGCCGAGCCCAGCTGCCTACTCAATGAGTGTTCTGCAGCATACCCAAGCACTAGTGGGTCTTGCTCCCAGACTAGCAGCTTTTCTAAATGCAGTCAGCTACTACTGAGCACGAACGGGGAAAGTCAGCTGGCAAAAGAAAGAAAAGCCTCTCTTTTTAATGTTGTAAAATCACCAGGGTTTTTTCAGTGTCAGAATGGAAATCAAAACGCTCCTGGCAGTAACCAGCATTTTCCTCTACCTCATGGAATGACTCGTTTACTAGATAATATCACCCAGGATATTTTAAACTTGACATGTTGTGGTTCAAAGATGAGGTTGAGGATGATTCTCCAAAGGATTATGTTTTCCACTTCCATTTAATTGTTGTTTTAATCTGTTGCACAGGAAACTATTTGCTGGAAGAGAAAAAAGTCTATCATACTTATCCTGGGTCTGAAATAACACAGGGTTAATCATTTACTAAGGCAGCCATAAACTTGTTTCTGTGGAGTAGTTCAGTGTTTACACAAACAACACGCCAAAAAAGGGGGCCCATTGTTTATGAGGCAACAAGATAGTGACTGTGAATTGAACACACCTTATTTAAGGAGCTCCTTAGTGATAGGCAGTGCAGACAGCATACTCAGAAAAACCACTCCTGGCCTCAGACAATTGCTGTGGATAGCTGAGAATCAACCCCTTGCAATAACCAGGGAAGCCCTGCATCCTGCAATTCTTCAAAAGACTGTGTAAGCTCATTTTTCAGAGAGCAATTTACAGTTCTTTAAATTAACAAGTTTTGTTTGTGGGCAGCTGAGAGATCTGAGGACAACTGGATATGTTTTCTCAAGAGGTAGAGCAAAGTGTCAGAAGCTGGTTCAAACCATTTTAGGCTAATGAGTCTGGAAAAGGTTAAGATCTGCTCTTTGCAAACTTCCCTTGCCCAGAAGGAAGGCCTAACCCTCGCTAATGCAGAGTCCTTGTCATGTTAACAAGGGCAAAGAAAACCTTTTGCTAGGCACCAGATCCAAAGACTGGGAGTGAGGGCTTTATAAAAAAGTAAGCCCCCAGGATATTGGCAGAAATGCACATGCACACACCCCTGGTTTGCAAAGATTGGTTTCTTTGACTGCAAAGAACATGAATCAACCAAGAGAAAAGCCAAGGAAGGAAAAACCCTAATAGGTGACTAGACTACCTTTTCAGAAGGCAGTGGAGATCCTAATATGTTAAGCCTCAGGTTTTAACAGTAGTGCTGGCAATAAAATGGGCAGCCATCACTCCTACTGGCTGGACAAGCATTTCCCCCTGACATCTGTCACGCACAAAGCATTTTTCCAGGCGGTGGGCGATCTAGAGTGGAATAGGACAAAAAAGCAGGCCCTGAAGAACTCAGTAGCTCCAGCAGGAGGCACAGACACATCCATATATATATATGAATAAAAGCCAGGAAAAGCACTGCCAGAAGAAGGTGCAAAAAA
>NW_004567122.1:4273721-4285837 GCF_000260355.1 Condylura cristata
CGCGACGCCTGCGGGCCGCAGGGGAGGAAGTAGAGCCCCCTGCGTCCCCGGTTTTGGCCCGTCGCACCTCCTCCGAACGCGCCCAGCCGCCCCGGCCCCCGGCGCGTCCGCGTCTACGGTTTCCCATTGATGAGATGGGGGAGGGCGGCAGGTCCAGAGGGCGCCCGGCACCAGCGACCGCGCACGCGGCGGCTGCAGCCTCCCCCACCCCCCCCGGCGCGGCCGTCCCTCCCGGGGAACCGGCCGGGGGCTCGGGCTGCTGCCCAGCTCCGAGAGCGCGGGGCTTGCACTTTACTACTCATTGCCAGACTCAGGGGTGAGGGGAGGGAGGTAATGTCTGCCACAGCAGCTCTGTCTACGAGGAACAAGCGAGATGAGCACACCCCCCACCATGTTAAATATTGCAAGGTGACACAGGATCGCCTCCCACACGGGGATTTTCAAAAGAACTGGCGGAGGGAACACGGTAAACAAGAGAGATGCTTTCCCGGATTAGAAGTTTGTCCGGGGAAAAGCTCTGCGGACTGAGCAGCTTTTAATGTCTCAATTCCAATCAGCAGCCTTCCACGGAATCAGAGCGGAGCGTGTCCAAAAGGCGTTTCCATAAAACAGAAACTTAATAATGGCGTGGCTCCACTCGCCCGATTCATTCATTTTTATCACTGTTTTCATTGTCCCCTCCTCTCCACTCTCCCGCCCGGTCTTTTATGAAACCGGAAAGCGATCCGCGTGGGGAAAGGGGTCCCGGAGAGGAGGAAGCCGGCAGAGAGGAAGGCAGAGAAGTCGGAGAGCTGCAAGGAGAAAGGAAGGGCACGAGGGATGAGGAGAGGGCGAGGACCGGGGAGCCGAGGGCGGCGAGCCGGAGAGGGCCGGGTCCTCCCTCCACCGCCCGGCTCACTCCGCCCGCGGGAGGCCGGGCGAGGAACGCGGGAGCTCCCCAGGTAGGGGACCGGGAGCGTGAGCCATCTCTCCCGCCCTCGGGGATCCACTCCCGCACACGTCCATGTTCAGTGTAACATGACCTACGCTCACGATGCATGTGGGGCCGCGGTTCACACAAGGGCACCCGCAGACCCACGCGCTCCATGGAGACCCGGGAAGTCAGCAGCCGAGCCGGCGACTCGGCGCTCCATTCCCGCCCCAGACCGGGAAGACCGACATGGAAGCGCGCCGGGCAGCCGCGCAGGACTCCCGGGAACGGGATCACGCGAAAGCATCACCTACCAGTTTTCCTGCATCCATTGGATGGCTTCGTTCTCGTTGAACTGCTTTTCGAATTCATATTCTTGTAACGTCAACCCTGACATGTTCATTGGGGCTGATCTTCGGAGTCGCTACGTGCTCTCTACACAAAATAAAATAAGCTGTAAAGCGCTGGATTTCGAGGGCTCGCCTGTCTGCTTCCCCCACCCACCCCCCTCGGTCTTCCCCTGGCCGCTCGGCTCTCCGGCAGTCGGTCTCTCCCCAGCCTCTCAGCTACATCCAGGGCTGAGCTTTGCCCGTGCCTGCGCTCCGTGCTCCGCGCTCGGCGATCTGGGGCTCTCCCACTCCCGGCGTCCGCATCCACCGTAGGAGGAAATGAATGCCTTGCGGTCTTAGTGCCCGCACGTTTGTCCATCACCCTTTTTACTTGTCTACAGGGAAATCTCCTCCCCCTCATGCGATCGGAAAAATTAACCCTTTGCGACTGAGAGCAAGAGTGGGCGAGCCCTCTCTCGCCCTGAGGGGCAGATTTGTGGGTCAGGAGGTTCCCGGGGGGTGGAGGAAGGGCGCCGGGAGGAGGAAGTCGCCTAGAGGTCATTCAGAACCCCCACTCCCAACCTCGTGGGCCGCCTCGCCTCGCCTCTGGATGAAGTTACAGCATGCGGGGCGCAGCCCCAAGGCGCGTGGCCTGGAGAGCTGGGCGAGTAGGCGGCAGCCAAATAGTAAAACCTGCTAGCTCTCCGGCTGGGAGAACTCCCTGCAAATAGGCGCTGAGATCACAGCGGAGGGGACGCGCCTCCCATCGCCTCTCCAGGGCGGTACCCTCGGGATACCCCACCCGCGAGCTACGACTTTGAATCGCCTCTACCTGGGACCGGTGTCCCGCAGCGCTCCCCGATCGCGTGCGGGCTGGGGGCGCAGAGGATGAGGAAAGGTCTAAAGTCAGGGTGACCGGCAGCCGGAAGAGCCAGAGGGGTTAGGTAGAGGGTTTGTGTTCTGGGAGGGGTCGATTTAATGAGGCCAGAAAACGCGGGGGAGGGGGCGGGGGGGACGACAGAAGTTAGCACTGGCGAGAACTGGACCCACTGGCCCGTTGTAAAACCTTATTTATAAAAAAATAATAATAATGACTTATCTATTTATGCATAGAGAGCTGGGATGTAGACCACAGGTGAGGGGGACAGGTAGGGTGAGAGGACTCACCAGAGACAAAGGGGGAACAGGACAGGCGGACTGACTGAAATACACCGTTGAGGGGAGCAGCTGGCGAGAATGGAGAGGTCTGCTGCGCCATGTGGGTCACTCCCTGACGGGATCGAACTGGTGTTGTAGTGCCTGCCTATAGTTCAGATGCTGAGACTGAACCCCTTGCTCTATTGGGGAACACCCTCCTTCCATGTAAAACCTTTATTTGTACACCCAAGACATTTCTCCTTATATATTGTGCATGTCGCCAGAAAATAATTGCAGAGGTGGCTAAACCTGATGGTGACCCCTACTGAACCTCCACATTTACAGCCATATTTTAACCTCACCTTCCATAACTCTCTCTTCCTTTGCTGGGAGGGAAAAGTATTTTCTCCTTTTCTACTCACTCCTCACAGGTTAGAATAAAATGAGATAGGTGCCACAGACACATCTGACAATCTCTAGATGTGACTGTAAACTTCATAATAATAACTAATAATAAGGAGAAGCAAACCGCCTTAACGATAAGGTGGACATTAGGACCGGGAAGAAAATTCCCTTTATTCAGTGCGTATCACTCTCCACCACCACCTCCAGTCCAAACAGTATTTTCATTCAAAGTCTGGTGCCTGGAGAAACCTCTTTGTAAAGAGGCAATCTATAACAGAAAATTAAAGAAATGTTTTCAGTATGTGGTACAATGTCATATCAAGCAGAGAGCTACACTGGTTGGTGATTAACACAGGTGGTGCTCTCAAAGATTTCAGGTATGTACTTTCCTCATCTGTCCATTTAATGGTTATCATTCTAGAGTATTCAGCAGCACAATTCTGAGTGAATTTGAAGGTAAAACCCAGGCCAAAAGAATTGGCAAGACTGAACTGGAAGGTGGGCGTGGTCTGATGAAAGATAAAGACTTTTAGCTCATTCCCTGGGCCTGTGAGCAATCAATAAATATTTGTATAGTGGATAAATGATTGATTAAATAATAAAAGAAGGGAGGGAGATGAGAAAGGAATTTTTATAAGAAAATCCAGCAAACATTTCACTGTAGTTTGCAAGGATAAATTCTACTTTTGTCTTTAAAGCATTTGATTTTAAATTCAGTATTCTTATTAGTCATATCAATCCCAGATGAACATAAGAAAGTCTCATTTACTTACTGTTTTCTAGGCAAATAACATGTGCTGTTGTTGGGTGAGTATCTGAAGACAGATTTTGGGTTATGTTGAAAGACAAATGCCAGATTTGTTCTTACCTGTGCCTAAAATAGGGGATACATCCCTATTTCCTAACCTTTAAAAGTGAACAATTACCAAAAATTGGTAAATGCTTCTAAGTCCCCAGTGCTGTTGTGGGCGTTCAGAACAGGGACTGTCACTGGCAATGAAATTGATGACTGGAAATAAATTTAGCAGCTGATCATTTGAAACCAACCATATCTTGACTATTTATTCCCAGAATTCCTTGAGCATGGGCTATTCTGAGCTCTTGGGACTCTCTGTGGGGGAAGCAGAGAGACAAGGGCTGTTGCTCTTCTAGAGCTCCCATTCCAGAGGGAACATCAAAAGAATTTCATATAAAAGTGAAGAACAAAGATTAAAATTCAACAGCATGATGAGAAGGGCCAGGCGTGCTCTTTTCAACCGGGAAGGCCCCTGAGAAGATGACTTGAGTTGAAACTACAATGACTGAAGCAGCCAACGCTAGCAGAGTGTAGCTAGAGGCCAGAACAACTACAGATCCAGGCTCTGAGGGAAGAGATGATGTTGCAGGATTACGACAAAAGACTGGTGTATCTCTAGGTTACAAAATAGTAGTAACGCACAGGCTGGAGAAATAGGCTGAGACCAGGTCTTGTCAAGCCTGGTAAATGAAGGTAATGTTTTTGGATTTGATTCTAACTGAATGGCCTGGAGAATAGCAAAGGGTTTTTAGCTGGGGGAGCGCCTGATAACTCCTAGTCATTCTGCTGCTAAAAATGTGTGCGTGTACTCACTAAAATATTCTAGGTTAGATATTCTAGATGAGACATTTCTTCAGCATTGTTTGAACTAACAAAATACTGGAAATAATTGGGGGATGGCTAAATGATGGCACATCCGTAAAATGGACTATTGTGAAAACTTTGAATAAGAAATACAATGATAGGTTGCAGTGGTAAAAGAGATTTCAATTGTATTTTTTTTTAAATATTTACTTATTTATACAGAACTGGGGTACCGGCCAGAGATGCGGAGGGTGAGAGGCTTCACCAGAGACAGAGTGGGGAGCAGAACAGGCAGACCTATGAAGTACACTGCTGAGGGGAGCAGCGGGCGGGTCAGGAGAGAGGTCTGCCGCGCCATGTGGTCACCTCCAGGGCAGGCGGGGATTGAACCCAATCGGAAGTGGCTTTAGCTTCTTAGTGCAGTGCTTTAACCCGCTGCGCCACCAGGGAGGGCCTCAATTGTATTTTTAAGGGGAATAAAAAGCAAAACACAGAACACTGTGGTTTGTGTTAGATTAAGAAAAACATCTGGGGCCTCCCTGGTGACCTAGGGTTTGGGTCACAGTGCTTTCACCACTGCAACCTGAATTCCGTCCTCAGCCAGGAAGGTGACCCACATGACACAGCAGACTCACCCACTCCCATCTCACCCACTGCTCCCCTCAGCAGTGTGTTTCAGTGGATCTGCCCATTCTGTTCCCCACGCTATGTCTGGAAAATGCTCTCACACCTCTGGCCTACATCTGAGTTCTTGTATTCATAAATAAGTAAAAGTAAATATTAAGAAAAACTTTACCTTTGCACTGTTGATTTCTGTGTTTGTTTGTTTTCTGGCAAGACAGACAAGAGAATGTGTTGGTGGTACACAGCCATGAAGTGCTTAATGCTTTCTTGGTCAATGACCTTTCGGTCAATAATGGACTTATATACAGTGATGGTCCCAAAGGTTACACCACCCAACCTAGATGTGAAGTCTAGCTTTTTGTAATCACACTCTATGACATTTGCAGGACAAGAAAATTGCTTCATGACACATTTCCCTGCAAGTGGGGAGAGACCTGGGAGCCAGCTAAGAATTCCCAGTTGCTATTTTCACTGTTTATTTTTCATAGTATTTGATATTTCTTCTGATGTATTTCATTGAAGGGAAAAAGTCATGAAATAATGGGTTACTTTTGCATTGTTCATTTCTTATATTGAGCACCATGGAGCGTGTTATAATACGACATTAAGAAACAGAAAGAAAACATTTAAAATTGCAATTTTGCTTAACTTATTTAAATTACAAGCATACACTGAGGCCTGGCAATTTGCTTAAATATTTTCCTATGCAGGGCTGTGGGAAGCGCAGAGAGATGCAGGGGACCCTGGGAGAGGGCCAGCAAGACCACTAGGAATTTCTATGAAAAGCTTTATTGTGTGTTTCTAAGCAATAACCATCGAGGTGGTTAATATTAAGTATAAATAACTGGGGCTGGAAAAAAAAACAGTTAATTGATATTTAGTAATACAAAATTTCTTTTTTATTAGGCCAGAGAGAAAGGAATATCTGAACAGCAGACATTTACTGCAAAGGTGAATGATTACTAAAAAAAAAATCTGGATTACAATCCTGATTCCATTATAGACCTAACTCTCTGACCTTGGAAAAAGTACATGAATCCTTCCATTTCCTTTTCTATATTTAAAATCATACCAAGCTGCATGAACTTCATACCAAGTCATAATGTATGTAATATAAAAATGTATTAAACACATGCACATGTTTTTTCTGGAAGTTTCTACCAGTGATCTGCTTTTCTACACCTATACCCTACAGACATTCTAGCCAACCTGAACCGTGTGCTATGCCCTGGACATCTTAGTTACAGCAAATCTGCCCACTTTTTGCCCATATTTTTTTCCTCCTAGAATGCCCTTCTTTCCCAAATCCCCATTTCCTTCTGTCAAAGTGAGCTCACTCTGGATACTGGTAAGCTACTGCCTACTCTAGACCAGTCCTAGTGTCAGGGATGATGGTTCCCTCTCTCTTGCCCCAGAGGCTCTTGAAGCTATTATTCACATGTGTCTAAGGGCCCTTAGCCACGTCACCCATATGGGAAACCTGAAAGGAAAATTTCTTAGGAGCAGAGACAATGATTTACTGATTGCAATAGTGTCCTGTGAGTGTTAGAACAAATACCAGAGACTCGGTGCTTCAAACCATACTATTTCTTCTCTCATTGTTCTAGAGGTGAGAAGTCTGAAGGCCAGGAGTCAGAGGGGTATAACTGAGGAGGCTCACAGAGAAATGTCCCCAAGATGCTTCCTAGCTTTTAGTGGTTATGTCACAAGGCTGTATCACATTAATCAAGTAGCATCTTATCTCCACCCTTGCTTTAATCACCCTTATTGTATTTTTAAATTTTTAAAAAAGATTTATTATTTAGGCATACAAGAACTGGGGTGTAGGCCAGAGGTATGGGGTAGGGGGACAGAGGGTGAGAGGATTCACCAGAGACAGAATGGGGAGCAGAACAAGTAGATTGACTGAAATACACTGCTGAGAGGAGCAGTAGATGAGACGAGATGGTCAGCTGCGCCATGTGGCTCAATCCCTGGTGGGAAATCAAACTCAGGCCTCACGTGACTGGCTGGCGATTGCTTGATAACACTGAGACTTTAACTCCTGTGCCATCAGGGAGGCCCCTCTTATGTTTTCTTAATTTCAGATGTTTTCTAATACACCCCCCCCCATCCATCAACACCTAGAGTGATTCAGTAGCACAAAAACTGGTTTTTGGATGTAAACAAAACCTATATATACAATTTGATAATATAAAGAGATCTCTCTCCATTGCTACTAAGGCCCTAGCATCCCTGAGCACAACTGCAAGTGGGCAGCCTGGAAGTGTGAGGAAGCCTAGAGCTCCTTTCTCCTCTATGTGTACATGGGTGAATGGCCTGGCCCTCAGGAGATTGCTTCCTCCTCATTATCTGTGTGAACAGACTAGAGAAGGTGTTTGGGGTATATTTAAAGGTGAACGAACACAAACTCCCTTGAATTACCCAGAGGGACCGAGGCCCTCTGCTATATCCCTCTGCTATAAAGGACATCTCAGTGGTTCCCCCCCTACCATGACCAACTTCCTCTCCTGGTGTGGAAAGGAGACTTCCACTTACTACAGCAACTCCCAAATCAAATCCTAAACACTTTCCTTGTAGCCTGCTCCAGGTCAGATGACCTAAGAGGGAAAAAAGGGTCTCAAATGTATTTATTGTAGGGAACCTCTGAATTTCCATCTGGTCTCAGTACTAAGAACAATTGTGTTGCGCCCTCCCTGGTGGCACAGCGGGTTAAAGCACAGCACTATGAGCCACAGCCACTTCAGCAAGAGTTCGATTCCCTGCCAGGGAGCTGGCTCACGTGGCGCAGCAGTCCTCGCCTGTCCTGCCCGCTGCTCCCCTCAGCAGTGTATTTCAGTCAATCCACCTGTTCTGCTCCCCACTTTGCCTCTGGTGAGTCCTCTCACCGCCCCTGCACCTCTAGCCTGTACCCCAATTTTTGCATGCATGCATAAATAAATAAATCTTTTAAAAAAAAAGAATAATTCTGTCATCTTAAGTAAAGAAGACTGATACATAAATGCACAAGAAAAGACAAAATACTTATATCAAGATGTAAGTGAAGATCTAAGAATACGAGATTCATGCCTTCATCCTTAAAACATCTGGAAGCAGATCTGGGGCACTGGCAAACAGGCCTCCCTATCCTGGCCATGGTCCCCTGGACACTGGTGCTGTACCCCACAGGGTAGGCAGAAATGGGAGCAGACTCCATGCAGCCTACTGGGCCTCAAGCTTGAAACCTTTCTCAACAGTACCATATGGAAACGCCTAAACTTATGCAAGCATTTTGGGGGGCGAAGGTGGGGGAAGCTCTGGAAGAGATTGGAGGCTGTTTTCAGTTGGAAAATAATATGACCTTGAAAAAAAAAATCCATCCACAAGATAAAGAGCTGCCAAGGAACCCAATTAGTAAAATAATGCCCCCATGTGGGTCCCCTCACTCCAGGCTGATTTTCTTGTCTTACCCTTTGCTTCAAGTCTTGTACTTTGCCGCTTTCGCAGACATGAAACATGCTTTCTTTGATTTGTATTATATAAGACCTTTTAGAATGTCTATGATTTATGTCATGAGTTTGAGATTTTTCTGATCATTTGGAGTTTTCAAAATTAACCTTTCCATCTGGATGTGGAAAAAGAAAAAAAAATGGGGCTATTGGAAATCAGATAATAGGCAGGAGATTAGACAGGCAGGAGGTGCAAGACTGGTTGAAAAGAGGTTGGAAAGGAAGTAACTATTCAAAGTAAACCTTTTCAGAGCTGGAGAAAGATTTGAGGCGATAAGAGAAGCAGTGACATCAGGATTTAATTTGCAGCACCAGTAGGAACATTTTCAGAGAAACAGAGCCTTGGCCTTTACTTCTGCCTCCAGCAAAGTCGACATTGCTGTTTGACCTCTTCTCTTCTGGAAACCAAGCCCTACTGCAACTTGGGAGCTCTGTGAAACCTCGGAATTGCAAGAGGAACCTGCAGGTGTGAGGCAGTCTCCCCTCCCTCGCTCTTCTCCACCGTGGCAGGAGACTCGGGTTGCGCTAGTGCTGGCCCTGGGGTCTCAGTATTGTTCTGGAGGTAGACACATGAGCCAAGTAGACCCAAGCCATGTTTCCCCAGGGTTATGACATAAACTGGATTCGGTGAGTCTTAGCTAACTCCAGGCTCGTCTTCAGTGACCTGACCCCCTGACCTGGGGGAAAACCTTTACGAGGTTTTCCTTCCTAACTGGCCCTGAAGCTAAGTTCAATGATGCCATGCCTTTTAAATCAGGCTCAAGGCCTTCCCATGTGTCTCTCAGGGATCACTTACGGTGATTTAGACTCGGGAATGAAGGGCAGAGGAGATGTAGGGGTTAGAAAGAAAAAGTAAGGTCAAAGAGCTATTTGAGACACAGTAGAAGAGAAATGTTGTCAAATGCAAAGAAACTTCTTAAAGTGCCCTCTAGATCATATCATTTTTTTCAAGATTTATTTATTTATGCATACAGAACTGGGGTAAAGGCCAGAGCTGCAGGAGGTGAGAGGATTCACCAGAGGCAGAATGGGGAGCAGAACAGGCAGATGGACTGAAGCACACAGCTTAGGGGAGCAGTGGTGAGACAGGAGAGGTCTGCTGCACCACGTGGGTCACCTCCCTGGCGAACCCGTGCTGCAGTGGCTGCGGACAGCTTCATAGTGCTGTGCTTTAGCCCACTGCACCATCAGGGAGGGCCCTCTAAATCATATCTTTAAGTTTACCTCTAAATTATATGTAATGTTGTAAACCACTATTACTTCAATTAAAAAAAAGCAAAACTGTGATATGGGCCTCCCTGGTGGTGCAGAGGTTCACAAGTCAGCACTATGAAGCTATCACCAGCCACTATGGCACAAGTTCGATCCCCAGGCAGGGAGCTGACCAACATGGCGCAGCAGACCTCTCCTGTCCCACTGCTCTCCTCAGCAGTGGATTTCAGTAGATCCACCTGTTCTGCTCCCCACTGTCTCTGGTGAATCCCTCACTCAAGTACCTCTGGCCTGCTCACCAGTTCTAATATGCATAAATACATAAAAATAGAACTTTTTTAAAAATACTGATAATCAAATTTCAGATTGCCCATCAAGAGCAATATCCTCAACCACTCCTAAGATGGTCACTCCAGGACATGTGAATATGAATTACTGACAGATCTGTAGGTAGCTAGAGAAATCCTCCCACTGCTGTTACATAAAGTGAAAGTGGGTCTAGCAGAAGCAGAGAAGCAGCAACCAGAACTGGTCTAAGCCTGAGCCTCTGACCAAGACAAACGTTCTGGTTTCCTGCAGAAGCAAGCTCTGGGGTCTGCTCTTCTCTCTCAATTTGTCTGACTTCTCCATTATTTCAGTTACCACCATTTCTTAGCTCTTTCCCTCAAAGATCTGCCATATTGAAAGGGGGGAAGAAATACAAATCATCACAAAAAGAGTAACATTCTGGAAATAGCTGATGTGGTGAAATGACAAGTTTTATTACGTAAATTTGTCCTCCAGCATTATTTTGATTTTCAAATGAGTAGCCTGGGAAACTAAAGTGTGACCTCATTTCTTAGAATGTGACCTGCATCTACAGCTGCCAGGTTTAAGAACCTCCTCTTGGTTCTTCTCAGGACCACTGCCTGTCTCTTGAGCTACAACTGCTTTCCTACTTACTTTGCCCACTTTCACTCATTTATTCCTTCATCCGCTCCCTCTTGAGCGAAATGCTGGAGTTAGTCTCAAAGACCCAAAGTCCAGTGGGGGAGATGGACAATTGACCCAAATAATGGGATAAACACTCTGGCAAGAACTATTATGGAGATTTCTTGAGGACAGAGCGGGAAATGCAACACACTGTACCTTCTGGGGAAGGAACCCAAAGGAGGTAATGTGAGTTGAGATTTGAAGGGCTAAGTAGGATCTCTGGCTTCGAAATCTCTTGCCAGGAAGACTTGAAATCATGCCTCTTGCCACAGAATCGTGTTCTCTGGCCTCAGGCTTTCCCTGGCATCATCATTTCTGAAAGTGCTTTTTCTAATGACCACAAAAACACTAACATAGCATTCCGCAGACCTGGGGAGGTGCCTTACAGACAGATCTTTTTGAATGTCCTCAACGGCCATAGCCAAGGGTCTGTTAGTATAAGGTACTGTCCCCTGCTCACAGAATTAGTAGGGGGAGACCTTGGGATGAGCAAAACAGGCAATCTTGTTGAGAAATGATGCTCTTAACTTACAAAATTCTGTCTTGCTTACCACTGTGTTCTTCTTTGAAAACTTGAGGATTAAAATACAGTTAAAGGCTTAACTGGGTAGTCTGTGTACAGGGAAGAACACCTACCTGGAGCCCATCAAGCATTGTGAGGAGGTTATGATCTTCTCCACAGTCCCACGCAGAGGAACAGACAGTTAAGAGGGGAGCCAGCCCCATTCTAGAAATGAGGAAATAGTAACACGTGGAAAGGTTGAGTGAATTTTGCAAAGGCACTTATTCTCAAAAACAAGAGCATCTTCAGAGACAAAGAAAATGACGGAGTTAATATGGAATTTGTCTGCAAAGGGGCAAGATGTTTTGCATGTTTGAACAATTATGACATCAAGGCTATACAGCAGAGGGTGGGTAGATTTTTAAAAATAACCTGGTTTGCTGGCACAATCTATGTACCCAAGAG
Source organism: Condylura cristata (assembly GCF_000260355.1). NCBI lineage: Eukaryota > Metazoa > Chordata > Mammalia > Eulipotyphla > Talpidae > Condylura > Condylura cristata. The sequence continues at coordinate 4,285,366 of NW_004567122.1, forward strand.
AAATGAAAAGATCTGTTTAGACAAAAGCTCATCCCCAGCATTACTCATAGTAGCCCAAAGTTAGAAACAATCTACATGTACATCAGCTGATGAAGAGGAAAACAAAAGATGGTATATCCTTACAGTGGAGTATTATTTGGTCAGAACAAGGGATGAAGGACTGCTACCTGCTAAAACTTAAAGACATGCTCAATATAGGAAACCAGCCATAAAATAGCTCCCATTATATGATTCTACCTAGAAAAATATCCAAGATAGGCAAATCGATAGATACACAAACTAGACTGATGGTTACATAATGCTGGGGAATTTATAGTGTGATAACTGAAAGGCATGTGTTTCTTTCTATTTTATTTTATTTTTTTTAAAGATTTATTTATTTGTTCAAACAGAACTGGGGTACAGGCCAGAGGCTCAGGGGCAGCGAGAGGCTTCACCGGCGACAGAGTGGGGAGCAGAACAGGCAGATCGA
>NW_004567122.1:4285937-4286847 GCF_000260355.1 Condylura cristata
GCAGGCAGGAATCGAACTCATGCGGAAGTGGCTTTAGCCTCTTAGTGCTGTGCTTTAACCTGCTGCACCACCAGGGAGGGATTTATTTATTTATGCATTCAAGAACTGAGGTACAGGCCAGAGGTGTGGGGAGGTGGGGAGGTAAGAGGATGCATCAGAGACAGAGTGGGGAGCAGAACAGGCAGATCTACTGAAATCCACTGCTGAGGGGAGCACCAGGAGAGACAGGAGAGGTCTGCTGCACCATGTGGGTCACCCCCCTGGCTGGGGATTGAATTCGAGCTGGAGTGGCTGTCACTAGCTTGATAGTACTGTGCTTTTAATCCCTTGTACCATCAGAGAGGACCCATAAGATTTTCTTTTAATGGAAAGACATGCAAGACTAGGCTTTTGTGATTTCAGAATCCTTGCCATTTCCAGAATATTATGTCCCATGTAGCTCTCTCTCAAGGTAACTTCTTCATTTTTCCCTCTGTGGGCTCCTCTGTGTAGCTCTTCTCTTTCCCTGTCCTAACAGGTGGGTGTTTCCAATAGTCACTCCAGGTTGTCTTCTAGTGCACGAACTCATTCAAATGGGCAGCCCTCATTTGGACTTTAGCATTCAAAGCTGGAGTAGCCTTCTGTACTCTGCCCAAGTGTACCTGCTGGTTACTTTTCTTCCCATTGAAGGATAACTCCACTGTCCTGTACAGAGTGAGTCCAGCAACCTTTGACTATGTTTCTGTCCTTCCATCAGAGGGGAAAGAGTCAGAAATAATTACCATGTAGTGTAAATAGGTAACAGTGGGTAAAATGGATTGCTCCTTCACTTACTCTGCACCAAGTAGAAGTTTAATGTAAGCCAATGTAGAGTACTGTAACAAGGTTTTGGGGGCCAAACTGAGGTCAAGATCACTGGTCTAAAGTAAAC
>NW_004567122.1:4287622-4289010 GCF_000260355.1 Condylura cristata
AAAACCCTGAATTTTATTGCTGCCAGAGCTTTTCACTAACCACATCATCTCTGAAATTTCTAAGCTCCTCCAGGATTCAGTTTCCTCAACTTTAATATAAGAGGGATGTTATTAGGGACTCCCTGATGGTGCAATGGGTTAAAACACAACATATCTAGCTAGTGGCAGCCTCTCCAGCTAGAGTGCAATACCTGGCCAAAGAGGTGACCCTCATGGTGCAGAAGAGCTCTCCTGTCTTGCCCACTGCTCCCCTCAGCAGTGGATTTCAGTAGATCTGCCTGTTCTGCTCCCTACTCTGTCTCTGATACATCCTCTCACCTTACCCCCTCCCTGCACCTATGGCCTGTACCCCAGTTCTTGTATGCATAAATAAAAAAATCTTTAAAAAAAAGAAGAAACACATGGCTTTGAGAACACACCTATTTTTACACCTAGCTATTTTTAGCAAATAGAAGAGACTCAGTCGTGGCTGCTATTATTACTTCCGTGCATAGCAATCATCTGGGAGGAATAGATTTAAGGGGACAGTGGTAAGCAAGACAAAGCAAGAGCTGGGAAGGTGAAGGTCTGTGTGTCCTGCTAAGGCATCATGGCTCCATCCTTTCTTTGAAAAACTCAAATGTCTCGGGAGCCTGGGCTAAGTGACAAATGAATGAAATAAGTGGGTTTTTAGAAAATGTTAACTGGGACCCGCATTGTGTTTGTATTAAATAAATTGAAATAGTCTTCACTCCTGAAGGAAACTACGTTTTCTCAATTTTTTTCTGATTACATTGCCATTTCAAATATATTTGTTTGCTTTCTGAGATAGCAGATGTGACATTAAAAAACAAGGCCCCCAAGTGAAAGGACTCCGAGACCAGGCAGTGTGTCCTATAGATACTATACACTTCACAGTACATTGGGGGTACTTAAGATGGTATGAGGGTGGGACGAGGTGTTTGGCAAAAGAAAGTTTACTTCAGACAGTCATCTTCAGTTTGGAATGTCAAGAGCTCTTCAAACCCAATTACTTCACTAGTGCTAATTGGGAAATCCAGATTGATGAGTTTCAGATTATGCTTTTGGAGGTTCAAATTCCCACAGGTATTAATGTCTGCCTAGGGGCCTGACAAGAAAAGCCATCTTGGGCTTATATGTTCTATTTTGAAAAGTTTACTTTCCTCTTAATTCTAAGAAAACACCACCACAAAAATGATAATAAACTGTGGGGCCTCCCTGGTGGCCTAAGGGTTAAGTCTCAACGGTCTCAGCATTATCACACCTACAGACTGAATTTGATCCCCAGCCAAGGAGCTGACCCATAAGGCACAACAGACCTCTCCTGTGGCACCCACTGCTCTCTTCAGTATATTTCAGTCAGTCTGCCTGTTTTGCTCCCCATTCTG
>NW_004567122.1:4289366-4291811 GCF_000260355.1 Condylura cristata
CTGCTCCCCTCAGCAGTGTACTTCCTCGATCTGCCTGTTCTGTTCCCCACTCTGACTCTGGTGAATCCTCTCACCCTCTGCATCTCTGGCCTGTACCCCAGTTCTGTACGAATAAATAAATTTTAAAAAAAGTGACAATAAATTAAAGTGGTCCATGGCTTCAATGTAGAAAGGTAGTAAGGCATGGTGGGGACTGTGTTACACTGGAGAAACAGGCCCCAGCTGAGGAGGCAGCAGCCTCAGCCAAGTGGAGCTGCAGCCGGCAGTGGCCTTGTCTGACCCAGAGGCCACGGGTTTGCAGTGGTGTTCAGGGTAGGAAGTGTCTGAAACCCAGGAGGGTGGGTCAGGGGTCAAGTTTGCATTTCTAAACAAACCCTGAGAGTAGCAAATTAGAGACTGGATCCAGCTGAGGTAGGGAATTTTATAGCTGAGAAAAATGTTGAAGGCTAACTGAGGTCATGTCAATGTGGAGAAGAGAGCATGAACTCGAGAAAAAAATAGGAGGTGAAACGTTCAAGCCTGTGAGTCTTGGCAAGTAGAAGGAGGAGCCAGGGCGGCCCACGGGTTTGTTCTCTGGTGTCGTGAATAAAAGGTACAAACCAGTGTTGCCCGGTGGCCTGCAAGAGGGGGGCTCAAGAAAAGGCTGACGAGGGGGTGCAGGCGCCAAGGGCCCCTCCATCCAGGGGGTGACGTGTCGGAACTCGAGTTCCCCAGGGAGAGTCTCCCGCCCTCTCCAAAAGTAGAATGTTCCCAGGAAACCTTCTAGAGGCCAAGCGGGCAGGAAACGAAACCCAACCATTCATTTACACAAAAAATGTTTGAGGGTACCCGGACCCCCCAAATAGCCTAGCAAATCTTACCCGAACGGGCCAGGGGCTGGGTACATACCCGTGTGGTATCCAGCGCTCTGGGCTGGCGCCCGGCGCCCCCTCCCCTCACTGTCGTAAACCGCTCCGCCTTTGCGACACTGTTGTACAAGCCACGGTCGCCTGGAACTGCTTTATGTTAGCGACGACGCCGACGCCGACGCCGCCGCCGCCGCCGCCGCCGACGACGACGGAAGCTCCAGTCAGGCTTCCCAAGTGCCCAGGGGCCCGCTGAGACTTCCCAAAGCCACAGACGGTCCAGCGGAAGGAGCAGGATGCCCCAGGAGAGGCCCCGCTGCCCCCCAGCTGAAGGTGAGCGGCAGGGAGGCCAGGCCTCAGCGCGGGCTGAACCCCCTTCGCTGCAGGCCTTCCCCCGCCTTTCACGTCTCGCTGCCCGCTGGGCCTCAGGACCCAAGACTGAGCCCCACTCCAAGCTGCAGAGCCCACAGGCTGAGAAAGTGGGGACGGCTGGGTCCCTGCCACCTGCACCCCCTCCTCTAGTGGGGAGACTAGACTGGAAACCCCCCCCCCCCCCGGGACCCTCTTTGCCATGATGAGGGATCCCTTGGTACTGTTTCAGAATTTTCAACCTCACGTAGCGTTTCCTGTCCCAGCCTCCTGGCTCTCAAGCTGCGAAGTTCCTTCGGCCCCAGCTCTCCCACTCAGCATGTCCCTGTCAGCCCTGAGAGCTCGGAGAGGCCAGAGACCCATGCGCTGCCGCTGCCGCCGCAAGGTGACTTCCTTTTGTTTCTTTTCGGAGGGGTTTGGTGTCGCCAACACATCTCGAGAGCGCCGGGGCCACCTGAGAAAGGGTGTGATGTTCCTGACCTGATAAAATCCTTTTGTGGGTTTAAAATTACCTACATTCCATCCAGGTTTGAGATCTCAGAGCCTTCCTGTGGGTGACTGTAGAGCAAAACACTTCTGGTGTTGGTAGAATGTGGACTTACCAGGCCCTGGGGCTTCTGTTTCGGCCCATCCCACCCCAGATTCCTGAGTTCTCATGCAAAGCAGTTTGCTCTATTAGCTGCACTTTACACATGAGAAAATTGCTATTCAGAGAGATGAGTGGGGCCCTCCCTGATAGCTCACTGTGAAGCTATCTATACACAACCACTGCAGCAAGAGTTCGATCCCTAGCCAGGGAGCTGACTCACATGGCCCTGCAGACCTCTCCTGACTCGCCCCCTTCTCCCCTCAGCAGTGCACTTGGTCAATCTGCCTGTTCTGCTCCCCATTCTGTCTCTGGTGAATCCTCTCATCCCCTGCACCTCTGGCTTGTATCCCAGTTCTTGTATGCACAGATAAATAAATCTTTAAAAAACAAAGAGATGAGTGACTTAACCAAAGACATACTGGTATAGCATGCAACTCAGGATTCCAATGCAAGTTCCTGAAGAACAGACATTTTGTTTCTCCCTTGACTAATGCATGCCAAGAATGCACCCTCCTCCACTTATTCACTAATAAAGTTCATAGAATATCTGCCAAGTGTACAGGACTGTTTAGGATGCTGAGGGGAGCAGCGGGCGGGTCAGGAGAGGTCTGCCGCGCCATGTGGGTCACCTCCGGGGCAGGC
>NW_004567122.1:4292431-4312118 GCF_000260355.1 Condylura cristata
AAAAAAAAAAAAGAAAATCACATGCATTTATATATTATGTTCATTTTCAAACATTAAAATTCAAAATTAAAAATCATGAAATAAATGTAAATATACACTTTACATGTTAACATTTTCTTCATGGACACCAAACAGTGATTGCATTCACCATTACAGACACCATCAAAGCAAAATATGAAGCCCATAGTATATCTGCACTACTCATGAGGAATTCATGGTCCAGTTGGTATATGTTTTGCAGTGCATGTTATGTTAGGAAGCACTTAAGGTTACCTGGGGAAATCAGGACAGGCCTTATGAGAGAGGTGATATTTGCTCTGAATCTTGAAGAATGAATGGAAGCAAGTGGAAAAGAGGAAGTTCCTTTCATGCAGGAAGAATAACATGAATTTAAAAGTAGGCATTTGGAAAAGCTAGTACGTAGATGAAAGAAAAAAACAAGCAAACCAATGTGTAATTAGAGTATGGGATGGAGGAGGGCAGATACAACTAGGGAGGTAGTTTGGCATCGGATCATGAAGGCTTGTTTGTGCCATGCCGAGGTCTTGGACTTCAAACCTGAGGTAACAGGCAGCTATTGAAAGTTTGTGGAAAGAGTTAGGAAATTATTGCCACGATCTGGGAAAGATAATAGGGCCTTGCTGCTAATGCAATGGTATCGGGATGAGAGGAGGAAAGGGAGTCAAGAAACGTAACTGAGTTCATGTAGAAAGGGCTACATTGTCGGACAGGTGTGGATGTGTGAAAGAGGGAGAAACTAGGAGAACAAGCAGGGTTTCTGCTGTGAGCAGAGTGGCGAATAACTTGGCTAAGACAAGGGAACCAGTGTTTCAGCTGTTAGAAAGCAGTGTGGTAAAGTAGAGAAAGGACAACCTCTGGAGCCAGGGCAACCTCGGCCTCAGTCCTTGCTACATCACCCTCTCTTGCATCATCTTAATGTGCTCTCTTTCTCTCCAACTCATTCTCTCTTCTGGAATAGTCCTGTACTCTGTGGCAACACGTCAAACAACAAACATCCCTTCCATCAACTTAGTTAGTGGGGCTGTGATATTTTAAGACTGTCAAATACTTACGCTGTGACTGCTGTAGTGGTAAATTAGCATGAACTTGCTGACTTAAAAGCACAGAAATTTATTCTCACAGGGCTAGAGGTTACGAGTCCAAAAATGATATCACTGTGGCCAAGTCAAGGTGTCTGCAGAGAAGTCTCCTTTGAGAGCCAGGAAGGATACTCCTCTGAGATTCCTCCAGCTTTTTTTTTTTTTTAAGATTTATTTACTTATACATACAAGACCTGGGGTGTAGACTGGAGGTGTGGGATTTGGCAGGACTCACCATAAACACAGTGGGAGCAGAACAGGTGGATTGAGTGAAATATACTGCTGAGGGGAGCAGTGAGCAGGATAGGAGAGGTCTGCTGCGCCATGTGGGTCATTCCCTGGCAGGAGATCGAACTCAGTGCTACAGTGGCTGCCAATAGCTTCATGGAGCTGAGATTTTGGCTTCTTGCCCTCCTCCATCAGCTCTTGATTGCTGGGGTGCAAAGGAGATCATCTTGTACTCCTTGTGTTCTTCTTGGGCTCCATGAGTCATCAAAACAGCACTAGACAGGAAAGCAAGGAAAAAACAATCAGTTTCATAACAAACATAGGGAATATTTACATGATTGTAAGTCTAAACCATGGTGCGATCTCAAGGCAGCAAGGGGAGACTTCACATGACAGAGAGGAGGGACTTATCTCATCCCGCCTCTGAGAGTAAAATTGAGGTTCTCAGAGGACGTGTTTCCTGGTAAACTTACAACTGGGTCAGACCCTCCTCCCAACTCTACCTTCTTCCAGTTTCTAAAAGGGAGCAGTGATTGCTTCTTTGATTAGGAAAAGGGCAGAAGCTTCTTTATTTAGAGAAGGGTGGAGAATTGAACAAAATTTCAATTTCAATTTCAATTTCAATTTCAATTTCCTCTTCCATCCCAAGGATGTTTAGGGAGCATCGTGGTAAGGCACTCTTAGCCTGAATTACTCCGCTGGCCAAGGCAGGGTGTCTGGAGAGACCAGTTCTGACATGTTGATTTGAGCCCCTTCACTGCCAGCCTTCCCAGTCAGGGCCTCCCTCAGGTCTTCAGAACTCTGTCTTCTTCCTTTCTCCTCTGTGTATCTAGAGGAGAATCTAAGTTTAGTCTCCCAGTTTCGCTTGTAGGAGTGTTATAGGGCAGTGAGAGGGGCACCCCTGAACCTCCAAAACTGCCCATCTAAGTAGATTCTGCCACCCACAGCATCAAAACAACATATAAGAACTTTAGTGGAAAGGAACTTCAATACAATGAGTGCATAATACAGACAAGACAATATAATTTCCAAATCAGACACCTGAAGTGACCCATCCCCTCATGGGTAAAAGCCCACCCAATGGGAATGACCCAAAGCAAGGCCTGAAAGTCTGTCACAAGTCTAAAGCACCTTCGCAGGGACCCATGGAAAAGGGTTAGAAATGGCCAGACAAATCTGGGAAGAAAAGAGCAAAATCAAAATCAAGATGAATGCTGCTGCAGTGAACCTCCCCATGGGTCTCTCACCCACATCTCTTTTACCCAGTCTAGGCCAAGAAACAAGAGCTGCTTCTTCACGTGTCTCTGCTCCCTGCACCCCCTCAGGTCTCCTTCTGCTTCCTTTGTCTTCAGTCTCCTCTTCAGCTTCTTCTCTCGGCTCAGCTCCACTCTCCTTTGGGTGGGGCAGGGAACCTGGAACCTCACCTTTTCCTGGGACCCCCGTTACAGGAGGACACATGTGACTGCATTTAGGACCACCTGGGTCAGCCAGGCCACCTTCTCCATCGCAGGCCCTGAATTTAATCACATCTGCACTCTTATTGTCTCAGGGACTATTGACAGCCACCCCAAACTGATATTGCAGGGTGGCTTTTACTCAGTCTCCTGCAGCACTTTGTTTAGTATTTGTTGAGTTTTCAGGTTTTATGTGTTGGGAGGCAGACGGCATTTCTTCCTGAATTTTGTTTTCTCCACAAAAGCGCAAGTGCAGGGATTGCAAAGGTTTGAAATACTTCCCTTTTAAGGCCAAATGAGCCCTCCGCTTGTCAGATCTCTTTTCCTTCCCTATAATAGCAAACAGTTGGAAATTTGGCATTGTGTAGCCATAGCTCATGAATAAATGGTGAGCACGTACTTCATCATTTCATTGATATTCAAAGTTGCCAGGTAACACCACTTGCATTTCCTTTGCTTTCAGTAGAATAGATTTACTTAAAATAGTTTATTTCCCAAAGGGAGTAACTTCCCTTCATATTTTCTGGCACTGTGTAATGTCATAAGGTGCAAATACGATATATTCAGTCCATGATGCAGGGGCTCACCAGACAGTGGAAAGGGTCATTTTTCCCACATCCAGTTTGTGGCCATCTTGAGTGGCCAGCAGCTCCCGGGAAGGGCCAGTCCCCACAGGCTCTGCCTAGGGCCACAGCTCCCCACTGACTCCTGGTGAGAAGAATCGGCTTTACAAATGGAAGGAGTCAGCCAGGCACCTGACTCCCTCACAAATCAGTGTGATCTGAGAGACTCAGTGTTGTACAAGTACATTTTCTTCCTTTTTTTTTTTTTTAAAGATTTATTTTATTTATTTATACATATAAGAGCTGGCCAAAGGTGCGGGAGATGAGAGGATTCCCCAGAGACAGAGTGGGGAGCAGAACTGGCAGATCAACAAAGTACACTGCTGAGGGAAGCAGTGGGCGGGTCAGGAGAGGTCTGCCACGCCATGTGGGTCACTCCCTAGCTGTGATCTAACTCAGGTGCTTTGGCTGCAGACAGGTTGATAGTGCTGTGACTTTAACCCCCACACCACCAGGGAGGGCCTATTTGTTATAGTTTAAACCCAAGTTAGAAAGTGTGCAGATATAGTGCATCTGGCAACCAAAGAAGGACAGAGGTCAATAAAAGAACCTGTAGGGCTACAGTCTGTGCATTTCATATCCAGTGGTACAAAGTGAACTCTAGATTGACTATCAAAAGCTAAGGTTACACACTGGATAATTACTAAAAATTATGTGAACATTTAGTTTGGAAGTCTGTGGAGAATTTAAGCTATTTTCAAAGCTATTAAAAGTATTCAAAAGAACGGCCCTCCCTGGTGGCGCGGCGGGTTAAAGCACTGCACTAAGAAGCTTAAGGCACTTCTGCATGAGTTCGATCCCTGCCTGCCCTGGAGGAGATCCACATGGCGCAGCAGACCTCTCCTGACCCGCCCGCTGCTCCCCTCAGCAGTGTACTTCGTTGATCTGCCTATTCTGCTCCCTGCTCTGTCTCTGGTGAATCCTCTCACCCACCGCATCTCTGGCATGTACCCCAGTTCTGTATGAGTGAATAAATAAATCATTAAAAAAAAAAGTATTCAAAAGAAGGCTGAAAACATGGCATCAGAAAAATTAAAAACAAAACAAAACAAAAACAAAAACAGGGCCCTTCCTGGTGGCACAACTGGTTAAAGCACAGCACCATGAAGCTATAGTAGCCATTGCAGCAGAAGTTCTATCCCGGCCAGTGGGTGACCCACATGGCGCGCCAGACCTCTCCTATCTCATCCGCTGCACCCCTCAGCAGTGTACTTTGCCAGTCAGTCTGCCTGCTCTGCTTCCCACTCTGTCTCGGTGAATCATCTCATACCCACCCCCACCTCTAGCCTGTACCTCAGTTCTGTATGAATATTAAAAAAAAACAGAGGAAAAACAGTAAAATGGTCTGCCTAAACTTAACTGTGTTGATGACTATTATGTGTAAAAAAATCAAAACATTCAATTAAAAGTGTAGAAATTGGACCTTACTGGTGGCACAGGGGTGAAGGTCTCAGCACTATTAAGCTATTGCCAGCCACTGTGGTGTGAGTTTGATCCCCAGCTGCGGAAGCGACTCACACGGCACAGCAGACCTCTCTGGTCTCACCCGCTGCTCCCCTCAGCAGTGGATTTCAGTGGATCCCCCTGCTCTGCTCCCTACTCTGTCTCTGGTGAGTAGTATTATTCCCCGCATTCTGGCCTAAACCCAAGTTCTTGTATGCATACATAAATTTAAAAAAATCTTTTTAAAAATCTTGAGATTATCCAAGTACATTAAAAAGACCCCAGTCTATGCTATCTTTTGCAGAGGCACTGTAAACATGAAGATACAGGTAGGCTGAAAGTAAATGCATGAAAAAAGGGATTCCATTCATGTAGTAAGTAAATGAGTAATCAAATGACTGTATAAATATTGGCCTGCTGAGTGGATGGTTGGATGGATGGGATTGTAGAATGGGATATGTATATGTAGATGGTTGGATGGATGGGTTGATCGATTGTTGGGCAAATGATCGGATGGATGAAAAGAGAGAAATGAAAATGGGAGTTGAGATGGAAACCATTTGTATATGTCTGAACTTTTCCCTTTTTCTATTTATACAGAAAATCTTTATGTATTGAGTATTAACAGGTTTTTTGTCATATATGCTACCAACGTTTTCCCCTGTTTATTGTCTTTTTCTTTTTAAGGATTTATTTTTATTTTATTTATGCATAGAAGTACAGGGCTATAGACCAGAGATACGGATAGTGAAAGACTTCTCCAGAGACAGAGTGGGGAGCAGAACAGGTGGATCTACTGAAATCCACTGCTGAGGGGAGCAGCTGGAGAGACAGGAGAGATCTGCTGTGCCATGTGGGTCAGCTCCCTGGCCGGGAATGGGGCTCCTACTGCAGTGGCTGCAGATAGATTGAAAACAGTGAGACTCAACGCCTGCACCACCAAGCAGGCCCTATTGATTATTATTTTAACTTTCACTAAGCTGGTCTTAGGCTTTGTGGGTTATTTAAATAGGAGAATTGGTATCGGTAAAGTACAAATAAAATTCAAAAGTAATGGAAAAATAGAGCAGGCTGTTTGGTTTTGGGTGTTAGTTGAAACTTACATTTCTGTGAATGCACTTGGATTGTTAATATGTTTTTATCATTTAAGACTGTATGCAGTATTATGCATCTGATTTGGAAAAAAATTTGTACTTGGATAAGTGTAGGCACATAAGATGTGTATTTTCGTAACTTTTTAATCTTCTGATGTAAAGAAAACATCTATTTAGCAGAATCTACTGTTTACAGGTCCTTCTCCAATTCCTGTCTATCTGCATAACATTTTTGCACTGTGGGTGCCCTACGATGGCATACCTATCTCCATGATTTTAAAAATATGATCCTTGGTTTTACACCTGGTCTCTTGATAGTTTTGAATTCAGCAGGATTCCAGGCAGAAATTCTATACTATGAAAACATTGTTCTAGCAGGTAATACCAGTAAAGGAGAAATAGATATCTTCTTAGAGTTCACAACTTCTCATCTGCAAAGACCTTTTTCATAGTGGTGATGTAACAAGACTAACTAAGGCCTTTATAATGGAAACATTCTGGGTTTCCCACCATCACTATTAACTAATAACTTTATTTGAACTTCCAGTAATCTGACTGTGTATTTTTCTTTTCCTAAAGATTTATTTATTTATTTATGCATACAGAACTGGGGTACAGGTCAGAGAAGCAGGAACAGTGAGCATGTTCACCAGAGACAGAATAGGAAATAGAACAGGCAAATCAACAAAGTACACAGCTGAGGGGAACAGCAGGAGGGTCAGGAGAGGTCTGCTGGACCATGTGGGTCAGCTCCCTGGTGGGTATTGAACTCGTGCTGAAGCAGCTTTGGCTTACTTCATAGTGCTGTGCTTCAACCCATTGTGCCACCAGGGAGGCCTTGATTGTATGTTCTTTATAGTCATTTTGTCCTTTTTCTAGAGCACTAAATATTATTTCACTAATTATGACTTTGTAAATCTGTTCACCCTTTAGTAAAATAGGAATACTATCTCTCCTAGAAACTTGATGAGAAAAAAAAAACAAAACAAAAAAAACCTTTAAACTTGAAAATGAGTATGGCCTTCTTCCTGTGCCTGTCTTACCATTGTATGTTTGGTATGGGGTGGGAAGAGACAGTTGGTTCCTTTATTTTTATTTTTAATTTTTTTAAATTAATTTTTTCATAGAAGAACTGGAATGTAGGCCAGTGGTATGGGGTGGGAAGTGAGAAGATTCACCAGAGGCCAGAGTGGGGAGCAAAACAGGTGACCTGCTGAAATACACAGTTGAGAGGAGCAGTGGGTAAGACATGAGAGGTCTCCTGAGCCCTGTGGGTCACTCCCTGGCAGAGGATATAACTGGTGCTGAAGTGGCTATGGTAGCTTCACAATGTTCTACTTTAACCCACTGTGCCACCAGGGAGGAACAGTTTGGTACACTTTTTAAAAAAGAAATGAGAGTATTTGAATTTAATTTGAGATTTCCCAATATTTTCCAGTTTGCTCTTCTCCACCTAGCTCCCTCACGATAAATTGGAGATGGTGCCATACTAGCTGGCTTGTTTGTTGAGGTGCAGGTTATGCCTCCACAACAAATCTCATGAGTCATCCCCAGACAGAAATAATTCCCCTTTACTTTCTTCCATTTACTCAGGAGTCTGTGTGCTCAGATCTATACCTTAGATAGTATTTCTTAACCTCTAGTCTTAGAAATTTAGACTAGGTTATTTCCCGGCTTCCTTCCAACAAAAATATATCATAGTTAAGTGCAGTTAAGACTCATCAAGCCCTTTGAAATTGGGTAGCTTCCCTGGGCTCACTTCAAGTTACTAATCTCTGAGTTAAAATCTCACTATGAAGAACCTGTTCTTTCAACTCTGAGACCTGTTTTCAAAATTTCCCACAGCTTTATCTCCTTGTCTATACTAGAATGACATGAATACATTTAAAAGAGGTAGTGAGTTTTATAACATTAGTCATCTGCAGGAACACTTTTACTTCACAATTTCAAAAGGATCTGGAAAAAACTACTGAAGATAATTAGATAAAAATTATAATTGTATTATGCTGTGGTGTGACTATTTTCCTCTGTGAATTTATAATATTCTAGATGGTAATTATTTTAGATATTAAACATTATGTTTAAACAAAAGAGGGAATAGATAGCAATGTTAATATAAGAAATCAGTTTACTGTGTTATGTTTTAAATGTTAGGTCTATATATCCCTTTCTAAAACTGACCTTGACAGAAAAGATTTTTGAGTGTTTCCTTTCTTAAAAATATTTATTTATTTGTGCATATAAGAACTGGGGTGTAGGCCAGAGGGGGTGTGTGAGAGGTGTCACTGGAGACAGAGTGGAGAACAGAACAGGTGGATCCACTGATATACACTGCCGAGGGGAGCAGCAGGGAGACAGGAGGGTCTGCTGCACCGTGTGAGTCACCTCCCTGGCTGGGGATTGAACTCAGGCTGCAGTAGCTCACTATAGCTTTATAGTGCTGAGCTTTAACCCCTGTCCCATCTGGGAGGCTTTACAACAGATTTTAAGTGTGACTCACTCTGTGGGCTTCTGCACAAGGACATTTAATGGACAGAAATGACTTGTAAAGGGAAAGGCTAGGGTTTGCCTGCTAAGTTTCAGAGGGCTTTTCTGTTTCATATATATTTGACAAAGAAGATCTGAATTTGGCAATACAACTATGATAATTAAAGTTGCCTTTTACTATAAGACAGACATTTTAGGAGAAATGTCTGAGAAAAATTCTGAGGAGAAATGATTATGAGGACAAATGGCTAAGTAGAAATCTGAGTAGCAATGTTTAGAAGGAGAAAAATCTTCAGTGATTGCAGGAGGTTGTTTATGAGGAAACACATTTTAGGAAATTTGCAGAGATTTCAAGAAAAAATGTTCTGAGGAGAAATAAAATGGGAAAAGTCTATGAGGACAATTGTCTGAGAAATCTGAGGGGAAAGGTCTTTGAGGATAAAAATCTGTGATGACCTGGGAAGATGTCTGCAAAGAAAATGTGCAAAGGTAGCACATGGTACTACCTTTGCCCCAGGTAATATGATCTTAAGGAGTGGTCATAAAACTGGTCTCTGTGGCATAAGGCATGGGGCAAGACAGGCTCTTTTCTGCCACTGAGGTGAAAGTGTCAGCTTTGTTGATGCCCCCTCTCGCAGTAAGTACGGCCCTATCCTGTCCTGCTGCTCCACGGCCCAGTGTCCTTTTTTCCTTGGAGGTCCTTTTTTCCTTGGAGGTCAGCTGCTGCTGATTCTACTTTGTTTAGAGGCCAGGAACAGAATTGCTAAACTGGTTCCTGCCTTCCCTTTCACAGTCCTCCAACCCCAAGTCTGATTGGACCATTTACTTTTCTTTTTTAAAAGATTTTAAATTTACTTATGCATACAAAAGTGGGGTATAGCCAGAGGTGCAGGGGTGGCAAAATGATTCACCAGGAACAGAGTGGGGAGCAGAAATGGGCAGATAGACAAAGTGTACTGCTGAGGGGAGCAGCCTGCGAGTAGAAGAGGTCTGCACAAGGTGGATCACCTCCAGTGCTGGGACCGAACTCACAGTGAGGCTCCTGGCGTGGCTTAGCTTTGCAGTGCAGGCTTCAACCTGCTGTGCCACCAGGGAGGGCCTCATTGGACCATTTTCAATCCAAAGTGACTAACTGAACCAGTTAGCACCAATCAGCTCATTCTTTGATCTGAATAACTAATGATCTGGGCTTGAACCTGATTGGTTAATTTAGGTCACACCTGATTGGTCCATACTACAATCAGGGTGCCAAATTTAAAAAACTTGCTTTCTGGGCCCTCCCTGGTGGCGCAGCGGGTTCGCGCACAGCGCTAAGAAGCTAAAGCCACTTCAACTTGAGTTCGATCCCCGCCCCAGGGATTAAACTCGTATTGAAGTTGCTGCGGATAGCTTCATAGTGCTGCTCTTTAACGTTGCACCACCAGGGAGGGCCCTAAAGTCTCAGTTTTAAGAACCCAGCAATGACCTCAAGTGAGGACTTACTGTACTTCTTGTCAGGCAACCAGAGGAAATCTGAAGAGGATTTCTGCTTTCAAGACACAAGGCAAAAAGAGGAAGAACATTCAGCACTAGTTATGCAGCAACCTTCACACAGGCAGGGTCTGTGCCTCTCCATTCCTGCTCCCACTAAACGTGGTTTTAGGTGTTATTTGTTATTTGGTGCAGTTGGTGTTGTTGATATTTAAATAATATGATTCATGGATTTTGTTCTGGAGAGTTCTTAAAAGTTTTCTAGACTCCATGGGTAAAGGGTTGGAAAAATCCAGTTTTGTAGGTGCTGAAGTTGGGGGGACCCCAACTGGACCTGCCAAAGAAAATACAAGTTGGCTCGAGCTATTAGGAAGAATAAGACTCAACCCAGGGTGATGCCTCTGACTGGGTTAGAGAATAGGAATTTGGGGAAAGGAAGGATTTTTTAAAATCCCTTTTGGTATTTTAAGTTTCTCTCTATAAAATTGAAGGAGCCAACTTCTGGGGGAAGGTTTAGTTTAGTTCTGGAATGAATACATACTCATTAGTAAGATAAGCATCTTTGTCTTCAACTTCTTAAAAAAGATTTATTTATTTATACATACAAGATGGGATACAGGCCAGAGGTACAGGGGTAGGGCAGTGAGAAAATTCACCAGAGTGGGGAGCAAAACAGGCAGATAGACTGAAATATACAACTGAGGGGAGCAACAGGGAGGCAGGAGAAGTCTGCTGCACCATGTGGGCTAGCTCACTGTGCAGGAATTGAACTCATGCTACAGTGGCTACTGATTACTTGATAGCACTGTCTTTAAACTCTGCACCATCAAAGCAGCCATAATTCTGGGAGACAAAGAAGAATTACAAGCTTCCATGAAGTGTGTAAGAAAACCTGTGAATTGGGAGCTCAGAGCTCCGAGAGTGAAGGACACCAAAGCTGAGATCTGCAGCTCCAGTCAGGTCAAGAAGAGAGGCGGCATATGTGGGGTCAGGAGGGTTTGAGTCCAGGATGCCAGAACAAGATTAAGGCTAAGAAGATGTCAGTCGAGGCTGGAGAGGGGAGCAGGAGAGCCCTCAGCAAGGGCTCATCCACCGGTGCAACTTCAAACATTCAGAGAGGGATGTGTGCCATTAAAGGCTTTTAACCTGGGGTGGATGTCATCGTCCAAGGTTTTAAGGAGGGGTTGTGACTGTCACAATGGCTGTATCGATTAACATGAAAACTTGTGAGTCACTTCCCTGATCTGGGATTGAACTGGTACTGCAGTGGGTGCTGATAGTTCCCTAGTGCTGTTCTTTAAACCCTTGTGCCACCAAGTAGGGCCTGACTTTATCATTTTTGATTGCTGAGTAGTATTCCACTTTGTATATAGACCACAACTTTTTGATTCACATGAATTAACTTTTATAAAATTTGCCCTTGGACAGAAACACCCATACCTGAATGGAGCTAAGGTGGGTGGTTTTTATTGATGTGAGAATAATGTTTAAAAGTTGACAGAAAAGGTGTCAGGGAAATAGAAGGGTCAGGGTGGGCAAGACAGAAGAGATGCTCAGAGAAAGTTTCCAAGGCAGCAGGAGGGATGGAACACACAACGGTAGGAAAAATATGTTGAGCCTGACAAGTCACCTCTCAGATTCTAATAGAAAGACAAGAAGAAAGAGTGGGTAACACCTAAGGAAGGTATGCCAGTGGCAGAGAGAGAGGGAAAATTTTTGTTGGGAACTTTTGTTTTCTCTTGAAATGGGGAATGAGATTGCCTGTTGAGAATGAGAAGGCAGGAGAAAGAAACAGGGAGCAGGAGTGAGAAGTAGGGAGGGCGCTTCAGGAATATAACAGAATTGCTAGGTGGTATTGAAGTACTTTTGAGACCAGGCACCTTGAGTTGCAATTCCACTAACCTAGGCTGTCTGCTTTTCCTTCTCAGTCCATGTTTACCTATTTTTTTTTTAAAGATTTGTTTTATTATTCATACAAAGGCTCAGGTGATGAGGGGGCCAGAGATGAGGGGGGTTAGAAGATTCACCAGAAACAGAGTGAGGAGCAGAACAGTCAGATCTACTGAAATATACTGCCTGAGGGGAGCGGTGGGTGAGAGAGGAGAGGTCTGCTGTGCCCTGTGGATCAGCTCCCTGGCCAGGGATCAATCAAACTCAGGCAGCAGTGGCTGGCGATAACTTTGATTAGTGCCGAGACTTTAACCCCTATTCCACCAGGGTGTCCCACACTTACCTAATTCTTTATAGACATGAGATTTTATTTTCAACTGTTAAGGATTATACAGATCTATTTTACTTTCAGGAGCCCCGGTTGGGTGAGTATTTATTACTTCAGGTCTGGGTGTGGCAAATTGCAAGCTGCAAATCAAAGGCCAATTTTTAGGTGAGCAAAGTAAAAAAAACACTTGGGGATTTCATAGGGATGGCATTTCCTTGGGTAAAAATTGTCCTTGGACATGAAGTTCCAGATAAAACAATTTGAGGTTATGAAACTGAACTCATTTCACGGTTTCAGAGACCAGTAACCCTTGAACTGTTTTATCAAAGTATCTGTTCTTGGGAAAGAACTAGGTGATTTTGGCTTTATTTTCCTAGATGAGATCATAGGTCATATCTATAACTATCACATTTGTTATAGAATTAAAGGTGTTTTTTTAAGATTTGTTTATTTATTTATGCATACAGAACTGGGGTACAGGCCAGAGATGTGGGGTGTGTGTGGAGTAACAGGATTCACCAGAGACATACTGGGGAACAGAACAGGCCTACTAACTGAAATAGACTGCTGAGGGGAGCAGTGGGCAGGTCAGGAGAGGTCTGCTGCACCATGTGGGTCAGCTCCCTGGCCCAGAATCAAACTGATGCTGCAGTGGCTGCAGATCGCTTCTTAGTGCTGCTCTCTAATCCATTGGGCCACCAGGGAAGGCCCCAGAATTAAAGTCTTGAAAGAGACAAAGTGAATCTGCTCCTAGCCAGACTCCTCTTTATCTGTGTTTATAAGGACAGAAAGGAAACAGCGTAGTCACACATGTAGAGAAAATAGAAGTGCATTATGCAAATATCAGAAGTAATTATCTTTTAGGTAAGAGGATAATGGGCATTTATTTTCATTTAATTTTTTTTTTAGGAAGGGCTTGTCTATTTAATTTTTTTTAACAGGCAGGGTATAAGAAATTGTATTTAAAATGTTAATTGGACACTGTACGTGGATCAGAAGAACAAAAATTAAAATTCTGATAACACAAATACTGGTGAGGATTTAGAAAATAGTCACACTTATTTATTGCTGATGGGAATGCAAAATGGTCTGGTCACTTTGGAAGACTGTCTGATGGAATCTTACAAAATTAAATACATTTTTTATCCTACAATCCAGCAGTTGCAACCCTTGGTATTTATCCAAAGGAGTTGAAAACTTATGCTCATAAAGGATGTTTATAGCAGCCTTCCTTTCATAAAAAACAAAAATGGGGCTCTCCCTGGTGGCACAGTGTGTTAAAGCACAGCACTAAGAAGCTAAAGTCACTTCAGCATGACTTCAGTCCCTGCCCCAGAGGTGACCTCTCCTGACCCTCCTGCTGCTCCCCTCAGCAGTGTACTTGTCAGTCAGCCTGTTCTGCTCCCCAGTCTGTCTCTGGTGAATCCTCTCACCACCCCTGCACCTCTGGCCAGTACCCCAGTTCTGTTTGCATAAATAAATCTTTAAAAAACAAAACCAAAAATGGATGCCTCCAAGTTGGCCTCCAGTAGATGAATGGTTCACCCAGGGAATGGGATATTATTCAGCTCTGAAAAGAAATGAGTTACCAAACCATAAGGAGACATGGAAGAATCTACAATACATATTGCTAAGTGATATAAGCCCATCTGAAAAGGCTGCTTACCATGTGATTTCAACTGCATGGCGTTGTGGAAAAGGTTACACTAAGAACACATGAGGAGTTAGAAGGGAGAGGAAGATAAAGAAATGAAACACAGGGGATTTTGTATACTGTATGATACAATAATGGTGGCAGTATCTGTCAAAGCCCACAGAATATTCAACACCAAGAGTGAGACCTAATGTAAGCTAGGGATTTGGAGTGATTAAAAAATGTATAATAGGGCCTTCCCCAGTGGCACAACAAGTTAGGATGCAGCACTTGTAAGCTGGCCGCAGCTGCTTCAGTGAGATTTTGATCCCCTCCCCAGAGGTGATCTTGTATCCCCGCTGCTCCCCTCAGCAGTGTCCTTCGTCAATCTGCCTATTCTGTTCCCTATTCTGTCTCTGGTGAAGCCTCTCACTGCCCTTGCGCCTCTGGCCTGTACCCCAGCTGTGTATGCATAAATAAATAAATCTTTAAAAAATGCAAAACGTATATTAACAAAATATTTGATGACTATATATATTATTAATATGATGTATTATATATATGTATGTGTATGTGTGTGTGTGTATATTTGTGTGAGTATCTCGTAAAACCACAGGGTGTCTCATAAATGCAGGATATAGCACACATAAAATGCATGACATGTGATTCATATAAAATATAATAATAATTATCACATACATAATTACATATTTCTCCACTGTCATTCTATTCAGCATGTTTACCTTCAGGGACATAGTGAAGATAACAATATAAAATAAATCTTGCTTGCCCAAGGATGTAGCATATTTCTTCAGTCCTGTCCAATTTGGTCACTTGTGAGTTCACTGGGACTAGCGTGTGTCTGTATTTCTGCAGAGACAGGTGTAATGGGGTGTGACACCCAGGATGTCCCTTGAGTGCACTGGCTGTTAGGTGAGCTGTGCTCGGCACAGGGACTGGAGCAGGCCCATATAGGTGCAGGGGTGGGTGCCCAGGGAAGACTCTCTTGTAGGTCTTATTTCCTAACTGTGCCTGTTCAGTTCAGCCTACTTATGAAACACAGGACAAGAGTGACCAGATGCCAGGCCCCTGCTTTTTCATGAAGATATCACTCCTGCCTGCTGTGACAATGCAGGAGCCTCTCCTTTTCTTTTTCCTTTTCAACTTTTGTATTATTTATTTACTTATACATACGAAATCTGGAGAAAGACAAGAGATGAGAGGGGTGGTGATGAGAGGATTCACCAGAGACGGAACAGAACAGGCAGATGGACAAAGTACACAGCTGGGGGAGCAGCGGGGAGACAGGAGAGGTCTGCAGCACCATGTGGGTCACCTCTCTGGCCGGGGAGAGAACTTTTGCTGCAGTGGCTGCAGATAACTTCACAGTGTTGGGCTTTAACCCCTTGTGCCAAAAGGGAGGGCCCAGTAAACCTGTCCTTTAAAAAAAAAAAAATGAGACAACAGTCATTACTAGGATTTAAATATATATTTACAAATGACCCTCAAGTACATACGAGTTTTGACATCATCTGAATAAAAAAGTCTTCGAAAATACACTGCTCAAGAAATATTTGAGGGCCTCCCTGGTGGCATAGGGATTAAAGTCTCAGTGCTATCAAGCTGTCACCAGCCACTACGGCATGAGTTCAATCCCCAGTCAGGGAGCTGACCCCCATGGCACAGCTGGCCTCTTCTAAATCTTTTTTTTAAAAAGAAGTATTTGAAACTTGTTCTTTCCCTTGCTAATTTTTTTCTGAAAAAAAAAATTATGCAGTCATGCTATTCAGGAAAGCTTTCTGTAAAAGTCACATTCAAAAATTCAGGTTTTTTCCCATGTTTTAGTTGTTGAGGAAACTTCCCTTTCTTGGCACTAAATGTTTATTGAGGAGTAAGTCAAGTTGGAGAGTGTGTGGATAAAAGGCGCTGTGTACTTCATTGGATGAGGCTTTGGGATTTTCTTGGAGACACGTTGTATTGCTGGATCCTGTCCTTGGATTTCACAGAGGTGACTGCAGCTCGGGGGACTATCACTCAGGATCCTCAGGCGTAGGCAGTGAACACAGACTCCAGCCCACACAGCTAAGATGCCTGTCCAGAAAAAGCTTTCATTCTTGCTTGTTGCAGCAAGCCACCTAGTAAGTCATCCTGAAATATTCCAGCCATGCTATTGTTACTATCATGGTTACTGTCATCACCCTAGAAGCTTTATAGTTTAATTCATTATGCTCACTAAATTGCATGTCTTATGCTATAAGTATGATTGTTTTTAAAAAGATTTATTTATTTATGTATATAAAAACTAGAGAGTAGACCAGAAGTGCAGGGGGGCGGTACAAGGATTCACCAGAGACAGAGCAGGGAGAAGAATGGGTAGACTGACTGGAAAACACTGCTGAGGGGAGCAGTGGGAGAGACAGGAGAGGTCTGCTGAGCCATGTGGGTCAGCTCCGTGGCCGGGGATCCAGTCATGCTGCAGTGGCTGAATATAGCTTCATAGTGCTGTGCTTTAACCCCTTACACCACCAGGGGGGCCCCAAGTACGACTAATTTTGTCTTGGTACCCTGATGTTCAGTCTGCGGCTTTCTTGGTACAGGTCATCCTGTCATTTTGATCACCAAGCTGGTAAGATTTAGTATATTAGTTTCATGAGAGGGGCAGAAGCAATAGGAGCTATGCATCTCTTTTTCCTAACTCCTCACTTACCTATCCATCCATGTAGGAAAGAGAGGTTGAGAGTTTTTTTTTTTATTAGGAATTGTGTCACCTGGTTATGAAAACTGCAGTCCCAAGAATGCTGATGGTAGTCTTGATTCTGAAAAGTAGCAGTCTCCAGATCCAACACAAGCCAAGATTTCAGTTCAAGTTCAAAGGAAACAAAACACTGATGTTCCAAGTCAAAGCAGCTAGGCAATATAGATGTTTCCTCTTCCTTAGACTTTTGGATCAAGGTAGATCTTCAGCTGAGTGTCTGAAGCTTACCACATTAGGGAAGGCCATCTACTGTACCCCTACTTTGCAGTTCAGAGGTTGAACCCATCTGGAATCCTTTAAGGACTTAGCCATCGTAGTGTTTAGTGTATGAGCACTTCATGACTCAATCGAGTTGACATAAAGTCAGCCCTCATACATGAAAACGCAAAAGGCCTGGAAGCTTCCAGTGATAGGCGAAGAAAACACATTATAAAGTATTTGCCTGGCTCTACAAGCAGTCAGAATGACCCTGCAGCATTTGGAATGTCACATTGGTGAGACCCTGGGTCAAACCATTTTTGAGGATGAACTGAAGCAAAGTGTGGGG
Organism: Condylura cristata; assembly: GCF_000260355.1. Classification (NCBI taxonomy): domain Eukaryota; kingdom Metazoa; phylum Chordata; class Mammalia; order Eulipotyphla; family Talpidae; genus Condylura; species Condylura cristata. The sequence goes on from NW_004567122.1 coordinate 4,309,484, forward strand.
GTGGAGGAGAGAGAGGTGTTCCTTCTTGCTAGTGGGTAGCAGTGGGGGTGCCAAGCTAACTCACATGCAGCTGTCTCTGAGGAATACCTGTGTCAGGACCTGCACTGGGCTCAGAGGAAGCCTGCTGCAGTGGTGTGCAGTGAAGAGGGAGTCAAGAGGTCCTTTGTTCCTCTGAAAAGCACCAGCTTCGCACCAACATGCTGGAAGACAATTTTGTAACTGTACAAAATGAAATAGAATATGAAAACTTGAAGGGCTTCCCTCATGGTGCATGGGGTTAGAGCACACCACTGTGAAGCTGCCTACAGCACAAAGAATTTGATTTCTGGCCAGAGTGTGACCCACATGGTACAGCAGACCTCTCCTGTCTCACCTACTGTTTCCCTCAGGAGTGAATCTCAGTAGATCTGCCTGTTCTGCTCCCCACTGTCCCTGTGAATTGTCTCACCCCCTGCATCTCTGGCCTGTACCCCAGTGCTTGTATGCATAATAAATAAATCTTAAAAAAAAAAAAACATGAGAACTTGAAAACCCAATAGGACTTAGAGTAGGTAATTGTGAGCTATAAGCTGTGGCTCTTCTAGGGCAGAATCCTGGATTTTCCTTTAAGCTGCAAGTATTATTAGTTTTCTCGGACAGCTCTAGCAAAGTAAATGGGGGACTTAATAGAAATGTATTGCCTGACAGTAATAGGGAGGGCCATATACTATATCCCACTTGGCAGTTCAAACGTTGGAAGTCTCAGATCTCTGCTCCTTCGGCTTGTTTTTAGGGCTATGAGGGTGGGTCTGTTCCAGATCTTTCTCTTAATTTCTGATAACCTTTGGTTTTCCTTATTTTCTGCTCACTCACTCACATCTTTGCATTTTTCCTTGCCATTCTCACCATGCACAACTATCTCCAAAGGTGCCATTTTGTAAGGATGCCAGTCAGATGGTATTAGCTGTTCAACCCATTCAAACATGACCTCACCTGCCCTAATACACCTGCAGTGAGCCTATTTCCAAGCATAGTCATGTTTGGAGATAGTGGGAGGTAGGACTTGAACACAGGCAATTTTGAGGGATACAGTCCAACCACTAATTGCCTGTGAGCAAAGGCATCTCTGTAGATCATCTTTATGTCACTGGCCTGTCTCCTGCTCTCCCCAGTCTCCTTACTCATCCTACACTTGAGGAGGAAGATGGTGATTCCTGCAGAACTGTGATGTGGTTGGTGCCACTGAATATTTATTTCTTTGTAGATATATATATATATTAAGATTTATGTATTTGTTCATACAGAACTGGGGTACAGGCCAGAGGCTCAGGGGCGGCGAGAGGCTTCACCAGAGACAGAGTGGGGAGCAGACCAGGCAGATCTACTCAGATACACTGCTGAGGGGCACAGCAGGGAGACACGTTCTATAGGCTGCACAGGAGAATTCACTGTTTAATTCCTTAAACCAACCTGGTTCAAAATATTAGACTCCTGAATTACCTTTACTTCATTTGATCCATCAGTCGGGAAGCCACCTTACCTTCTCAGCATCTCCCTTGAACCCTTCCTCTTCACATTCACCCTGCTTCTTACCTCATTCTTGTCCTTAGACCCTGATGTGTGGACTAACAGCCTTTCTTTCCATTTCCTAACCTACTGCAGATGTTGCTCTCATAACATCATTCCCTGGTCAAAGATCTTTAATGGATTCTTGCAGCAACCCACACAGGGAACCTGGCATGCAAGGATACCAAATGCATTTTCACCTTGTTTACTCAAGCCCTGCCCTCTTAACCTGGACAGTTGAGTCTGGTGGGGAAACAGTGGAATGGGCTCGCTCAGAACTCATTATCATCTCTATCCAAGCCCATGACCTTTCTATAGCATCTGCTGATACTCACCTTTCCCAGCTCCACTCTTCAAGAATTCTAAATTTCTTCAAGCATTAACCCCCCACCTTTATCCTTAGATGGCTGTCTATTTCCTCTGGGAAATTGAGAAATTGGGTGTGGTTGTTCCCAAGTATTTATCCTTCTGCCCACAAGCTTACTGAGGCCCACTCACTTTTAGAAATCCCTATAGTATTTGTAACCTGTTCAGTGACACCCTTGAGCCTGGCATTGCTCCCTTGACCTCGGGGCACTTTGCTCTATTAGTCAACTGTCCCTCACTCCCTCATTCAGTGTCACAAGTCTTTCTCTTTCTCCACTGTTCACGTTTTCTCTTCAGCATAAAAGACAAGTATTTTCTATGAAAAAATTTGGATATAACAAGATGAAATAATGATGCTCTGTAAATTTGATGGAAGTACAGCTGGGTTCAGAAATGTGTAAATGTTGACGTTTGCAGCTATCATCAGAATTATTTTGGAAATAAACATCTTACAAAATTTGTGGAATGAAAAATTTATGAATGTGATACAGTTTTTTTCCTAAGATGTGTTGTTCTTGCATTGGGTTTAACAGATGAATTTGGGGCCTTAGAATAATCAGCACTTCTGGTCAAAAACTATATGTTATCCAAGCATATGAAAAAATGTTCAACATCATTTGTAATAAGGGAGATGCAAATTAAAACTACAATGAGATACTGCCTCTCACCAGTGAGAATGGCACATCTTAAAACAACTAGCAGCGGGCCCTCCTGGTGGCGCAGC
>NW_004567122.1:4313542-4318568 GCF_000260355.1 Condylura cristata
GGGGGGGTAATAGAACTGCTACAGTGGCTGGCTATGGCTTGACAGTGCTGAGACTTTAACCCCTGCACCACCAGGGAGGCTCAGAATCTCCCTGTTCTTAAGAGCATGATAGAATTATTCTCTGTTTCTCCTGCTTTAGTTTTCTCCATTGAGCATTATCTTTTGATTTTATTTGTCTGTTGTCCATCTTCCTGAGAATTTTTTGTTGTTCTTGTTCACTGCTTATCATTTGTTCTCAAAACAGTGTCTGGCACATTGGCGCCCTCATTATACATTTATTTAAAATCCTATTGAATGACTGTGTCTGTGCTTTCACTCTTCTTTTCAAATAGGAGCAAAGTATATTGTGCTTAGATGTGGGAGCATGCTATAAGGAGTAGCTTTATGCCTTATAAGGTAAGGTATTATATAACAGCTTATGAGATAAGGGTGTGGAGTGTGGTGTTAAGGCTTCAGTGGAAATGTGTGGAAAGTTCTGGGAGGACTCAGATAATTCCATGTGAGGTCCTGATGTCAAGTCAGTTTCCTCCCTTCCAGCAATGTCCCTATAACGGTAGTTGATGGTAGCTGCATTTTCGAAGAGGACTGCTTCCCCCATCAAAAGGAAGCTTAGAAAAGGCATTTGTTTTCTACAGCTGCTGTCTTTTCAGATGTCCTCCGTGTAGAGTAGACTTTCTGCTGCTCTGGTGGGGTGAGTGTTTGCATTTTCCCTAGACAGGGAGGCCTGCTGACTGTGAATCAAGGGTAGACCTTGTGCTTCCTGGGAGGTTTCCTGGTGCCAGTTCACCCCTCCAGGGGTGGAAATAGAGAGCCCGTCACAGACCACTGTGCAGAATGCGTCCAGCAGGTCTTTGCACTGGCAGGCTATCCCCTGCAGGCAGGCTGTGCTGTGCTGTGCTGTGTAGATGTTAACTTAAGCCGCAATCAGACTGGTTAGTTAGTACATTTTGACCTGTGTGAGTGTAGGCATTGTGCTAGAATCGTTGAAAGAGCAGTTGAAGCAAGAAGCATATTGAAAAGGGAGCTCCTAGTGGAACAATAGAGGGAGATGTAGGTTAAGACAGGCAACCTCCAGCCAGTCTTTCTGCAAATGAAAGAATACTTTTGTTTACATTTTTATGTTCGAGAATTTTCTAGGTTAGTGAGGGGACAGGTTGCGGGGAAAGATGAGATTCGTGAATTAAGGTCTTGGAGCAAGCTATCTGCTTTGTGCTGTTAAAAGTGTGCTCAGAGGAGTAGGCTCTGGGTGTCTAGTGAAGGTGAGTCATGGGAGGATGGGGGGTGATGGTATGGATCTCATGTGGTGTCTCCTGTGAATCTAGGGGGAGTTGTAGTTGAGGATGGTGTAGGTGGTCAGTGACACTGTTGTTCAGGGAGGGGAAGAGAGAGGACAGGGCTGCTGTCACCCAGGGGCCCTGGGGAGGTGAGAGAGGAAATAGCAGAAATCTATGAAGAGGGGCTGTGCTGCTCCACACGAGCTGTTTGTCCAAAAGGAAAAGAGCAGGAAGGTGGTCTAGACTGCGTTTCCCCTCCTGGCCACTCAGGACTAGCTCTCACTGTGGAAAACACTCTGACAGCCCACAAGCACAGGGACGGCCAAGAGTCAGACCTGGAACCCTGGAAACGAGGGATGTTACCAGCACAACAAACATGAGCCAGCTGCCCCTCCAGCACCTTCATACCGTGGCTGGGGCTCTTTCCCCTGAGAACTCAGTAACTGTGAAACAGCTGTCAGTCTGTCAGTACCTTCTGAAACCACCAAGGGTGAAACCACCTGCAGGAAAAGTAAAAATAGCTCAACTCTTGAAGTTACTGCTATAGATATTGTTTCTTAATTGGGGCATTTCAACGAACAGAAAAGGACAGAATATATATATACAACACATGGAAATTTGAGACCTCAAGGGAATATGGCATCACAAAGAGAAAACAACTCTCCAGAATCCAACCCCAAAGACATGGGTGGTTATCTCTCTATCAGATAGAGGGTTCAAAATAGCTATAATAGGCCTTCCCTGGTGGTGCAGTGGGTTAAAGTCCTGTACTAAGAAGCTACTAAAGCCACTTCGGCGTGAGTTCAATTCCCACCCCAGAGGTGACCCACATGGAGCGAGAGACCTCTCCTGACCCGCCCACTGCTCCCCTAAGCAGTGTACTTCGATGATCTGCCTGTTCTGCTCCCCTCTCTGTCTCTGGTGAATCCTCTCATCACCCTGCACCTCTGGCCTGTACCCCAGTTCTGTATGAATAAATAAATAAATCTTTAAAAAAATAGCTGTAATAAAGGAGCACAGGGACATAGAAGAAAACACAGAAAGGCAAGTGATATAAGAGAACTCATGAAAGTGAATCAGAGAGACACAACAAAAGTCAGAGAAGCAAATTAATGAGTGCCAAAATAAAATTAAATAGAAGTTAGAAATAGGAGCTTTAAGTTAGACAGTAAGTTGCAAAAAGCTCAATAAATGAGATAACTCTATGGAAGCAGAAGAGATCAAATGGAGGACCAAATCAGTGCCTTCAAATAGAGCAGCGTACAGGTGGAAGAAGAGAGAGGAGATGTAAGGAAAATGAAGAAGCTTCTTGAGAACTGTCCATCCCCACTAGCACAGGTAGCACAGGACAATGGGTGTCCCCGGTGGGGATGGAAGTGGATGAACAGAGTGTTCGCTCAGAGAATTCATGGACGGGAAACTTCCCAAACATGGGGAAGGAGCTACACATGCACGCTTTTACAAGGGCTCCTGATAGGTCAGCTTCTTTGTTTTTGTTTTGTTCCATTTAATTAAAATATTCAACTCATGGCCCTCCCTGGTGGCGCAGTGGTTAAAGCACAGCACTGAGGAACTGGGGCCACTTCCGCATGAGTTCGATTCCCGCCTGCCCTGGAGGTGACCACATGGCGCGGCAGACCTCTCCTGGCCCGCCCACTGCTCCCCTCAGCAGTGTACTTCATGGATCTGTCTGTTCTGCTCCCCACTCTGTCTCTGGTGAAGCCTCTCACCACCCCTGAGCCTCTGGCCTGTATCCCAGTTCTGTATGTACAAATAAATAAATCTTTAAAAAAAAAATTCAACTCATGCAATTAATTTATATGGTTTAAAAATCAACATAGAAAAGGAACCAGCAAATATACTAAAAAAAAAAAAACCAAAAACCAAGAAGTTATAATGCTGCTAGCAGCACTGACGTTGCCAATAGTCAATGCTTTATTAGCATTTTTTTGTTTGTTTTTTCTTTTGTGTAGAAGAATTGTGGAGCAGGCCAGAAGTGTGGAGGTTTAGAGGATTCACCAGAGGTAGAGTGGGGAGCAGAACAGGCAGATCTACTAAAATACACTGCTGAGGGCAGCAGTGGGTGGGTTAGGAGAGGTCTGCTGCGCCCTGTGGGTCAGCTCCCTGGCTGGGGATTGAACTCAAGCTCCCTGTACGTGTAATGCTGAGACTTAACCCCTAGGCCACAGGACACCCCCAACATGATCTCTCTCAAGACTTATTCATGATGTAAACTGTATAACTATAATCAAATATTTTACCTCCTTTTTCTAATAAAGCTAAGAGTTCACTAAAATATAAAAAAAAAGTAGCTAAAAGAAAAAGAATAGTATAAAGTGAATTGTCAGAGGATTATTTAAATTTTTGACTTATTTATTTGGAGATTAAATCTGCTTACACATTAGGAAATTATTTAGCTTTTTTTTCCCTACTGAAAGGAAGTACAGTTTCTAAAAGGGAGGAGAAAAATCCTTCCATGCATTTCTAATCACACGACTAGCAGTTGAGTCATAATTCTGGTCATTTGAAATAGGCTCATTGGGACTGAATTTTGTGGGGAGTGTTTTGTACAGTAGTGTTGACAGTTTGAAATTGGTTCCATCAGCACAGACCTGAATTATTTCAATAGTTTATTTCCTTCCTTGATGCAGCTAACCAAAATGAGGAGATAATATAGGCCCTGCATGGACTCTGAAACAAGTCCATTATGACTTTGGGGGCAGAGCTAGAGTTATCCCATAAGTGGACTGAGTTTTATTTATTTATGCATACAGAACAGGGGTACAGCCAGAAGTGCAGGGGTGGTGAGAGGCTTCACCAGAGACAGAGTAGGGAGCAGAAGAGGCAGATTGCCTTAAATACACTGCTGTGGGGAGCAGTCAGGGAAACAGGAGAAATCTGCTGTGCCTTGTGGGTCATCTTCCTGGCGGGGATCGAACTGTTGCTGCAGTGGCTGATAGCTTCATAGCGCTGTGCTTTAACCCGTTGTGTCACCAGGGAAGGCCCTCTTCCCACCCTTGTTTTAACCCTCTCTCCCTCCTCTCCTGTGGTGCACCTGCAATCTCTGGTCAGCTTGTAAGTTTGCCTCTCTCCTCACCCTGTGTTCCTTTTCCCTGGGTAAACCGGTAAATGAGACTGTCCGATGTTTTCTTTTCCCTTCTTGTTTATTTCACTTAGCATATTCCCAGCTCACTCAGAATACATGATCTAGTGACTGCGTTCCTAAGTATCTACCCAAAGGACACAAGCACATTAATTTGGAAGGATACCTGCATGCCCGTATTTATTGCAGCACTACTGACAATAGGGATGCTTTTTGTGTGGTCAAGGTTGGCACATGAAACGCCTGTGGTGATGGAGGGGCTGCGCAGGGAGTAACACTTTGGTGCCAGTCCCTTCCAGTCATTCTGCATTCTTGGAGTAACAAATAATCCTGTCTTGGATGGGGCAGGGAGGGTGTCCCAGGTTTACTGGAAAACTGCTGCTTCGAAGCTATTAAATGATAAAGTATTTGCTGCAGTTTATGCCAGTGTCATACTTTGGTTCATGTTGAATGTAAGGCTTTGGAGTATTAATCAAAAAAATCAGGGAAAAAATTCTGAGGCCCTGTTTTTGTTTTTTTATTTTTATTTTTTTATTATTTTTTATTACAAAAGTTTATTTTTACATCATTTTGTACATTTTTTCCCCCCATCTCAATTGTAATCCCCGTGGGTTTCCCATCACCAAGTCACCCGTGTGCCATCACCATA
>NW_004567122.1:4319443-4356591 GCF_000260355.1 Condylura cristata
CTTCTGCCCATTTTTTGATGGGGTTGTTTATTTTTGTTGAGTTTCATCAGTTCTCCGTATATTTTTGTGATCAGTCCTTTATCACTACTTTTGTGTGAGAAAATGTTTTCCCAATTAGTGGGTGTCTGTTTGTTTTTAGTAATGTCTCTGCGGCCATGCTTTATAGTGAATAAACTATAGGATTATTTGTTTCTCCAAGAATGCAGAATGACTGGAAGGGACTGGCACCAAAGTCATTCCCTGGGCAGCCCCTCCATTGCCACAAGCGTTTCATGTGCCAGCCTTGACCACACAGAAAACGTCTCTATTGTCAATAGTGATGCAATAAACACAGGCTTGCGGGTGTCCTTCCAAATTGGCTCTCTGAAGTGGCCTGATCAGAGCGTGACTGAATGGTGCTCATTTAATGTGTAATAATGGCACGTTGTGAGGCTCCTGGGCCTCTAAAATAATTTCTGAACAGGCAACACAATTTTAGGTAGATTTCAGTGTTTATTGACAGTTCATGATTGTTGTTTTCTGGGTCCCATTCCATGTTGATAATCTCTTTATAAAGTTTTTCTGACACTGACAAGAGTATTGTACATTTGTGCTGTGCAGTTTGGTAGCCAGCAGATACATGTGACTATTACATATTGCAGTGTGTCCACTCCAGGGCCTCCTTGGTGGTACAAGGGTTAAAACCTCAGTGCTATCAAATTATCACAGCCACTGTGACCAGTGTTCCAACCCCAGCCAGGGAGTGACCCACATAGCCCAGCAGACCTCTCCTGTCTCACCCGCTGCTCCCCTCAGCAGTGTATGTCAGCAGATCTGCCTATTCTGTTCCCCATCCTGTTTCTGGTGAATCCTCTTTCTCCTCCCAACACCTCTGGTCTACACCCAAGCTCTTGTATACATAAATAAATTAAAAAAAATTAAAAAAAAATATGCCTAGTCCAGCTTGAGCTGATCTCGAGTCTCAAACCAAAGAAAAAGTAAAGTGACTATTCCCCAAGGATAAATTATCGGATATTTGTCTACTACAAGATACAAAAAAATAAAATCAAAAAGCAATGTGAGTAGATAACAGGGAAAAAGTGATAGAATAATAAATATATAAATAATACAAGAAAATTAGATGGCTCCTGATCTATGTGGGTTTGGAAACACTCAGGTGGCAGAAATGTCCTTATCAAAGGAAGTGTCTTTTTTTCAGATTTTCAAGTAATTCTGTGTCAGAGTTAGTCCATGTTATACTTAGTCTTTTCTTCTAATGCTCATGTTAGGGACATGCTACTCAAGAGACAGGTGGAGAGAAAAAAATTTGAGAACAAGACTGGTGAGAGAAAAAAATGATTTCTTTTAGAATCATATTTTATTGTGAGAGATGAGGAGTTTTATGAAAACCAGTGATCTCAGTGTGTGGTTGCTCTGAATAGCATGTTACTACATGCACAATTTTTTTTCCTAATAATATAACAGTTTATTTTTACATCATTTTGTACATTTTTTTTTCATCTCAATTGTAATCTCCGCGGGTTTCCCATCACCAAGTCACCCGTGTGCCATCACCATAGTCCTGTGCACTTCCCTCCCTCCTCCACCCCACCCCCGGTTTTGATCCCATTCCCCACTCCACCCCCACAAAATGTCTCTGGTATATGGCTGTTCATTATTCTTATTATTTTCTTGCCTGGTCCATTATACTCCTGCTATGAGCGAAACCATTCGGTATTTTTCTTCTCTTTCTGCCTTATCTCACTAAGCATGATCACTACTACATGCACAATTTTAACACCTTTTTTATTTAATGTCAGAGATTCTGTTCCTGGAAGAATAACTCGCAGACTAGCATTCTGAAAATAGACAAGGAATTAAATGAATATCTGCTCAGTTGAATAGGAAAAAGGATATAAGTTTATGTTTATGGTTTATGCATGTGTTTGTAAGTTAAACGTGCCCATCTGTAAGAGGGAGTTGGTAGCTCCCTTAGGCAGTTAACACTTTTAGTTTTGATGAAAAAGGTTTCCCACCTGGCTTTTTTTGCAAGGTGAGAGATGCTTGCCATTTACCGCAGTAAAAGAGGGAGTGATTTATCAACTTACTGAAATTTTCATTTGCATTTGATATGGGAGAGTACCTGAATATCATCAAAAGGAATTTCACAATTATCAACCCCCTTAAAATCAAGTAAAAAAACAAAGTATGTCTTGTAAAAATGTACTTTATAAGCTTAATTCAAAACAGGGAGTTATAATGTCTAGCCTGGTTATTACAAAAGAAGACTGAAGTATTTTTTGGCAGTTGCTTACTACAATGCTAAATTAATTTTGAACTCCATCTTGTAAAATAGTCAAGTCACCCCAAATTCTTTGTTTTAAATCTTATCCTTCGTTTGCTTTATTCAGAGACTAGTATGGTCACATGATATTTCCTGTCACTATGTTTTCTCTAAGGTGTGTCAAGATCTAACTGAAGAGTTAAGGGTTCTGAATGGCAGAGAGCTGTGCAGGCTTTGTGTTGGTCCATCTAGTTGGGGCAACACCCCATGATCAGATTAGTGCAGTGAGACGAGGGAAGGTGGGAGAAGGAGCTGGCCAGGCAGGACGGGCCCAGAGGGTGCAGGTGGCCAGCCGTGCATCTGGGCAGGTGAGGGGGCTCCGACAAGCACAATGTGGAGGCAGGTGTTGAAGCAGGAGGTTTGAGGGGGCCCCAGGAGTGGATCATTCTTGCCAGGAGAGCAGTATATTCCAAGCAAGGAGAGAGGAGAAAAATCAGGGGGACATAAAGAATGAAAGGTTTGGTTCAGAGAGTGTAATGTCAGTGGGCAGACTGAGGGCTGCTACAGGACCCACCCCACAACCTGCATACAGCTATCTGTGCACACAAAGAAAAAACACTTGAAAAAGGACTTTAGGGCCCTCTGTGTTGGTGCAGCTTTAACCAAAGCACAGCATTATGGAGCTGTCTGCAGCCACTGCAGCGTGAGTTTGATTCCCGGCCAGGGAGCTGATCCACATGGTGTGGCAGAACTCTCCTGACCCTCCCGCTGCTCCTCTCAGCAGTATTTCAGTCAGTCTGCCTACTGAGCTCCCCACTCTGTCTCTGGTGAACCCTCTCACCCCCACACCTCTGGCCTGTACCCCCACTCTTGTATGCATAAATAAATAAATCTTTTTTTTAAAAGATTTATTTATTTGTTCATACAGAACTGGGGTACAGGCCAGAGGCTCAGGGGGCAGCAAGAGGATTCACCAGAGACAGAGCGGGGAGCAGAACAGGCAGATCGACAAAGCACACTGCTGAGGGCAGCAGCGGGCGGGTCAGGAGAGGTCTGCCACGCCATGTGGTCACCTCCGGGGCAGGTGGGAATCGAACTCATGCTGAGGTGGCTTTAGCTTTTCAGTGCTGTGCTTTAACCCGCTGCGCCACCAGGGAGGGCCTAAATAAATCTTTTTTTAAAAGAAAGAAAGAAAAAGAACTTTAGTGGAATTAGTGTGCATAAGAAGAGGAGAGAAGTAGGAATAATAGTTTCCCAGTGAGACACCCAAAGTTACCCATTTCCTTGTGGGTGAATGCCCAGCCAAACAGAGCAGCCAGAAGCAGGCCCCCTGGGCCTGGCTGCTGGCCTGTGTCTAAGGCACCTCCTGGCGGGCAGCCATCAGCAAAGGGCAGAAGGAGCCAGGCAAGCCTGGGCAGAAAGAGGCAAAATGAAAGTGCAGATCAAGATAAAGGCTGCTATTGTCAGCCTCACGCCTGTTTCTCTCCACCTGTCTCTTCCAAGTACCGCTATGTGTTGCAACTCCATTTGCTTCCTCCCAGCCCCTTGGTAAAGTCCAAACCCATGAGGCAAGCAAGTCCTTCTCCATGTTGCTCTGCTGTGTCCCCAACAGTCTCTCTCCAAGTGTCTTCCCTGCCTGTGTCTTTTCTGTATCTCAAGACCCCTGCTATTATTGTAACCGAGTAGAGGGGGAGCCCTGTAATTCACAGGGATGAGATCAGGAGGCATCAGCAGCTTTATGAAAGAGGAAAACTGTCCTTTTCCTCAAAAAAATTTCTTTCTTTCCCAAATGGAATGAAAGAGCTGGAGTAACATGGATATAAGATACCTAATGCCTCATTTCTGCAAACACTCAACTGGAATAAAGATGTCTCGTAAGAGACTCTCACTGCTCCTGTATTTACACTGGAGAATTTCACTACTTTCTACAAGGTGTTTTGTACAAGGTGCATTAAGTAATACACATGACAAGAAATAATCATCATGTAGCAGAAGGAAACTAATTTTAGAGAAAGCACAGTGAGCTCAAGCTGAGTTTCCAATTAATGATTAGCAAAGAAATAGTTACAAAGAAAAACACTGAAGACATTTGCATATGTAAGATGTGACAAGCCAACATCATTTTTGGCACTTGACTTAGACTGTGGGCTTTGTGTTGGTCTTGGGTTAAGTTTTTTGTTTGTTTGTTTTTAAGATTTATTTATTTATGTATACAAGAACTGGAGTATAGGCCAGAGGTGCAGGGGGTGAGAGGATGCACCAGAGACAGAGTGGGGAGCAGCACAGGCAGACTGGCTGAAACACACTGCTCAGTGGAGCAGTCGGGAGACAGGAGAGGTCTGCTGTGCCCTGTGGGTCAGCTCCCTGGGCGGGCATCAAACTGGTGTGGCAGTGGCTGTGGATACTTCACTGTGCTGGGCTTTCTAACCCTTTGTGCCATCAGGGAGGTCATGGGTTAAGGTGTTTTGACCTTGCCTCTAGCTGACTGAACCTTTGAGAAAGCCAATTCCTTAAAGCTTCAGTTTCCTCCTGTGAAAAAGCAGGGTAATCATAATACTTCATATGGTTGTTATGAGTATGAAATGAGAAAAATCTTAGTAAAAATCTTGGTATAAACTCCAGAAATAGGCCATATTTAATAAATGATAGCTAGGCCATATTTAATAAATGATACTTATTCCGTTGGTCTTGTCCAGTTATTTTATTTAGTATTTACATTGTGAATCCTCTGGCACCTTTTCTGGCTCTAATCTTACTCCTTGAGGCTGGTGGTTATCAGCTGGTAGAACAACTGAATGGAAGTTTGACTCTAAAACTAATAGAAGTAATGACCTGCTTCTAGTATATTCTGTCATAAAAATCTAAATTAAGGCATGGTGTTACGGGGTGGCCAGTACACCAGTTAAAACTCAGAAGGGCAACAATATTTACAGACATTTAGTATGCAGAATTATGTAGGTCACAGCACTGCAAGTCTCCGATTCTCAGCCTCCTTGTCTGTAAGGTGTTGGACTAAAGAATCTCCAGCAATTTCAAGCTGCATTCGTCAGAATTAGATGCAGCTATAACTGAAAATGAAAAGCTGTAAGTGGGCAGAGTTTATTTCTCTCTCACAAGGGTCCAGCATGATCTGCTTTGCAAAAACCTACAAGGAGATACCCAAAGGTATTGAAGCAATACAGATTTGAATATTGATGGCTTGGTCTGCTGAGAGCCAAGTGATTACTTGTCCTGTATCTTCAGTGACAGGCACACCCATCTGCATTTAGGACAGTTACTGGTACTGGAAGACCAGAAACCTGGGTGAAACATGCCTGCCTTTGCAAGATAGGTTCATCACCCAAGACTTCCTGGCAAGGGGTTTTGAGGGTCCTGTGGGCAGAGAAGGCTGTAGTGTCGTGACCATTGCCTCACACATTAGCCTATGACAACTGAAGGGGGCACCCTGTTCTGTTTGGTGTTCTGCACAAACCCCAGAAAAGTGGGGATTGCCAAATAGAGGAAGGATGGTTACATAGCAGGGCTGGAATCTGCAGTGTGCTGACAGACACAATTTAGCTCTACCTCAAGCGGCACCAATGCTACCCAAGCATTAAGTAATTCTGGAACATAGAACTGCTCTTCCCAGTTCCCTCTGAGGCAGCAAGTGCAGACTGTATGTACTGGTGATGTCCTCCTTCACTCTGCACACCTCTACCTGTCTGTCTTTTTCAAAGCCACAGAGGGAGTTTGTCTCCATTCATTTTTTTTTTAGATTTATTTATTTATGCATACAGAACTGGGGTACAGGCCAGCGGTGCAGGGGCGGTGAGAGGATTCACCAGAGACAGAGTGGGGAGCAGAACAGGCAGATTGATGAAGTACACTGCTGAGGGGAGCAGTGGGCAGGTCAGGAGAGGTCTGCCTCACCATGTGACATGTGGGTCACCTCCAGGGCTGGGGAGCAAACTCATGCTGAAGTGGCTTTAGCTTCTTAATGCTGTGCTTTAACCCGCTGGGCCACCAGGAAGGGCACTCATGCTTTTTTTTTTTTTAAAGATTTATTTATTTATGCATATAGAACTGAGGTACAGGCCAGAGGTACAGGGGCGATGAGAGGATTCACCAGAGACAGAGTGGGGAGCAGAACAGTCAGATCGACTAAGTACACTGCTGAGGGGAGCAGTGGGCAGGTCAGGAGAGATCTGCCGCGCCATGGGGGTCACCTACAGGGCTGAGGATCGAACTCGTACTGAAGCGGCTGCTGCCAGCTTGCAGTGCTGTGTCCCAGCCCACGTCCAGTTAGTAAGGTAGGAGAAGAAATAAATGGAATGGCAGGGCCACAGTCAGGCACAAGATCTGCAGGTTTAGCCTCAGGGTGGAGATAGGGAAAAGTGGGCAGAGCACGCACTGTGTCGCCAGCCAAGGTTGTGCAGGTTCATGCTGTGTTCCACTAGTCAGGATCTCTCACCAGCAGTTCAGTGTGGGAGTGAGTGAATTTAGTCTTTATCCTGGGGAATCAGGTGCTGACGAAACACAAATGACGTGCTATGGGGTGGCCATTCATGTTTCTGTCACTGAAGGGAAAGGGCAACTTAAGTTTGGCTCTCAGCTGGCTAGCAGCGGCTAGCCATGGATTGCACAGATCAGTTCTTACTGCAGTTGGAAAAAAAATTTATTTTTAATTTCCCTTGTGCCATCACTATAGTCCACCAGTGCACTCTTCCCATCCCAGTTCTGATCCCATTCCCTTTTCCACCCCCATAAAATGTCTCTGGCTTATAGTTGGTTGTTGTCTTCTGTTTTACTCTATTACATGTGTTTCTCTCTCTCTCCCTTCTCCCCCCCACCCCCAATCCCTTTCACTCCTGCTATGAATGAAACCATCTGTTTTTTTTTTCTTTCTGGCTTATTTCACTAAGTGTGATCCCTTTCAGCTCCATCCATGTTGCTGCAAAAGACATGTATTTATCTTTTTGATTGCTGAGTAATATTCCATTGTGTATATGTACCACATCTTTTTAATCCAGTCATCCACTTTTGGGCATTTGGACTGATTCCATATCTTCCCTTTGTAAATAGAGCAGCAATAAACATGGGGGTGCAGGTGTCCTTTTGAATTGATGTTTTTGTGTCTTTTGGGTAGATACCTAGGAGTGGGATTGCTGGGTCCTACGGAAGTTCTATTTTTAGTCTTTTGAGAAACCTCCAAACAGCTTTCCACAGTGGTTGTATCAGCTTGCGTTCCCAACGGCAGTGTAGGAGAGTTCCTTTTCCATCTGCACACTGAGAAAGGAGGCCAAGTGGAATCACTTCAAACTCAGTGCCAGCGTTATTGTATATTCTGAAGCAGTTTGTGAATTGAACCTGCTGTGAATGTAGCTCCCGCCCTCACTTCCACCCACGGAATCTTGTGCCAGTGGGAACTGGTTCCCACTGCCCAGCCCCTGAACCTGGGCATGTCCCAGTGTCCATCTTTCCCTCTTCCCCACCCAGGTTCTCAGCAGGTCACGGTCCCTCCCCAACCCCCAGGCAACCTCCTTGTCTCTTACTTGGAAGTCCTTTTTATGGTTTCTATCTTTTCATCAGTTCCCACTAAGTTTGTGTGAGCTACACTGTCAATATATCACTCAAAGCGCTTATCTTTTTTACCCCTGTACTTTGAAGATTTATTTTTATTTATTGATGCATACAAGGACTGGGGTTTAGGCCAGAGGTGTCGGGGGTAAGGGAATTCACCAGAGACAGAGTGGGGATTGAACTGAATAGGCAGAGCTATGAAACACACTGCTGCAGGGAGCAGCCAGCAACACAGGAGTGGTCTGCTGCGCCCTGAGTGTCAGCTTCCTGGCTGGGGATCAAACTCAGACCTCAATGGCTGGCGATAGCTTGAGAGCACTGAGACTTTAACACCTGTGCCACCAGGGAGGCCTCCCCAAGGTCACTTATTTAAAATAAGTATTTTTTTAAAAGATTTATTTAAGCATACAGAACTGGGGTATAGACCAGAGGTACCAGGGCGGGGGGAGGGGGGCTGGGAAGATTCACCAGAGTCAGAGTAGGGAGGGAACAGAACAGGCACATCTACTGATTTCAGTAGCTGCAGTGGCTGCAGAGAGCTTCATAGTTGTACTTTAACCCTTGCACTACCAGGGAAGCCCCTTTTGGAGGTTGTGTTTTTTTAAATAATATAATAGTTTATTTTTACATCATTTTGTGCCTTTTTCCATCTTACTTGTAATCCCCGTGCGCTTCCCATCACCAAATCACCTGTGCGCCATCACCATAGTCCAGTGCATTTTCCCTCTCACACTGTTTTTGATCCCATTCCCCACTCCACCCCCGTAAAATGTCTCTGGTATATAGTTGTTCATTATTATTATTATATTCTCCCCTGGTCCTTTATACTCCTGCTATGAGTGAAAGCATCTGGTATTTTTCCTTTTCTTTTTGGCTTATTTCACTAAGCGTGATCTCTTCTATCTCCATCCATGTTGCTGCAAAAGGCATGAGTTTATCTTTTTTGGTAGTATTTGGCTGAGTAATATTCCATCGTGTATATGTACCACATCTTTTTAATCCAGTCACCTATTTTTGGGCATTTGGGCTGTTTTTCCATGTCTTTCCAATTGTATATAAAGCAGCAATAAACATGGGGGTACAGGTATCTTTTTTAATTGTGTTTTTGTGTCTTTTGGGTAGATACCTAGGAGTGTGATTGCTGAGTCCTAATGGAATCTCCATTTTTAGCAGTCTGAGAAACCTCCCTTTTGGAAGGTTTGAACAGCAGTTCTGTTCCATATGTTCTTCTAGTGTCTGGCCTTTCTTGCCTTACAGCTTCTCAGTCTGATCTCTGCTGTGTTTACGTGGCAGCCCCTTTGGTGTGTCCTTTCTGTAAGGACATCGGGCACATGCCTTAAGGGCCTACCCAACTCCGCTGTTAGCTAGCTACATCTGTAGCAAGGCTGTTGACATACAGGGCCACTTTCCGAGGTCCTTGGTGAGGTCTTCAACATAGGCATCTGGTAGACGGGTACAATGTAACCCCTGGCAACCTTCACCCACCATCTATTTTATTTATTGTGCTTATTGTTAGCTTCCTCCAGGTGACTTCCAGCTGTCAGGAAGGCAAGTCAGCAGGCACTGTCAACTTCCACTCTCCCACCTAGCTAAGCAGCAAATTCATAGCCAGCCATGTCAGTCACTTGAAGCATGACAGTCGCTTGAAGATAGATGCCACGTTTCAATGTTGAATCACCTATAATAAATATCTGTTGGCACAACTAAGGACAGAGTCAACTTGACCAAGCTTACCTCTACTTAGACCTTTATGATAAACAGGCTGATCCACATAGGACAGTATGATGAACAATCGCTTCCGGAGGAAAAAAAGGAACATCTGCATTTCTGTAAATCAGGATATGAGAAGGGTATTTTCACTAGGAAGAAATGTTCTTTTTCCATGACAGTTAATTTTGACGTGAAATTACTTAATTTTCCAGACCTCTGAATTTTCCTGCATTGTCATAGATGAATCATTTCCTTGCTTGGATTGCATTTAAGTCACAGTATCAGCTGGGCAAATTTTTTGGTGGTAATTACAAACAAACTGATTTTTTTTTATAGAAGAAAAGATAAAAGTTAGATGAGTGGATCATAAGTCTTGCATAATAATGTGGGTGCCAGATCAGGACAAAGTTCAAAAAGCTAACTTAGAATGTTTTAGGGAACAAACTGTTCACAGAAAGCGCCGAGGAAGTCATTTCCTGGCGATCACCAGGCTGACAGCAGAGGGCGCTGTTCTGCTTAGGGCCTGGGAAAGCCACAGCCGATCTTGGACACAGTTTCCCTTTCAAACATTGTTATTTGCACTAGTGCCCTAGAGTTAGAAATGCTTTCCCTGAGATGCCTGTCTTTGTCTGAGTATTTGCTTTCCATGAAAACGGTTTAAACATAAATAGTCTGCTCATTGACTACAGTCTAGCAAATTAAAGTCGTGAAGCAGGAGATAACAGGATGGAACTTTTTTTTTTTTTTTTTTACAAAAGTTTATTTTTACATCATTTTGTACATTTTTTTTTCCAACTCAATTGTAATCCCTGCGGGTTTCCCATCACCAAGTCACCTGTGTGCCATCACCATAATCCCATGCATTTCCCTCCCCACCCCATTTTTTTTAACATTTTTTTTTATTAAAAAGTTTATTTTTACATCATGTTGCACATTTTTTTTTATCTCAATTGTAATCCCCACGGGTTTCCCATCACCATATCACCCCTGTGCCACCACCATAGTCCCGTGCATTTCCCTCCCTTCCCCCCCCCCCTTTTTGATCCCATTCCCCACTCCACCCCCACAGAATATCTCTGGTCTATGGTTGTTCATTATTTTTGTTACAGGATGGAACTCTTTAAGTGGGTGTTTAATTGGCGTGCCCAGAAAGTTCATTCTTCCTTGGTCTGCACTGAATTAATTCAGTTTGTGACAAAAATGTTGAATTCTCACAATATATCCAGCTTATTGTACTTTCATGAACACAAACAGATAAAGATTTCTGTATTTGAGGGGCTTCTGTGGCAGCAGAAGGAGAGCAGAAGGACTTAGAAAACTGTGCAGTATGTCAGGAGGTGTTTCAGGACAGTCACCCTGAGAATGTAAATGTGGAGCAAGATGAGGAGGCTGAGGAGTAGTGTTGTGTGGGGGGGTTGTATGGGGGGGAGGGTTAATTTTATAGATTAATTTTATAGATTTTGTATTTATTCACTGAGAAAGGGAAATTTCAATAAAAATATGAAGGAGATAAGGAAGACAGCCAGATAAAATGCTGGGCGAGGCGTCATCCATGTGAAGCAAAGAGCTTATACAAAGACCTTGGGGGGCATGTCTGGTCTGTTCCCCAAGTTCCCCCATCCACAGTGGTGTGAGCCAGCAGAGCAGGAGGAGCTGAGGTCAGAAAGGTAAGGTGAGAACAGGTCCTGTCTCTTGCAAACCATCATAGGAAATTCAGTGTGACTGACTGTCAGGTTTTGAAGAAAGAAGTAACAAATCAGATCCATTTTTTTTAAAGAGGTTTTTTTCCTTTCCTTTTTAAAAAACATTTATTTAGGCCCTCCCTGGTGGCGCAGCGGGTTAAAGCGCTGCACTGAGAAGCTAAAGCCACTTCCGCATGAGTTCGATTCCCGCCTGCCCCGGAGGAGACCACATGGCGTGGCAGACCTCTCCTGACCCGCCCGCTGCTCCCCTCAGCAGTGTGCTTCGTCTATCTGCCTGTTCTGTTCCCCACTCTGTCTCTGGTGAAGCCTCTCACCGCCCCTGAGCCTCTGGCCTGTACCCCAGTTCTGTATGTACAAATAAATAAATCTTTAAAAAAAAAAACATTTATTTATTTATTCACACAGAGCTGGGGTGCAGGGGCAGTGGGAGGGTTTACCAGAGACGGAATAGGGAGCAGAGCAGGCAGATTTATGAACTACACTGCTGAGGGGACCAGTGGGGAGACAAGACAGGTCTGCTGTGCCATGAGGATCACCTCCGGGGGATCCACAGGTCAATAAACGGGCTGCGGCTAGCTTGCAGTGCTGTGCCCTAACCCATTGCGCCGTAGGAGGGCCACAGATCCATGTTTTTATTTATTTTTTAAGATTTATTTATCTGTGCATACAAGAGCTGGGCTACAGGCCAGAGTGGGGTGGGGGTGGTGAGGGAATTCACCAGACACAGAGTGGGGGCAGAACAGGCAGATACACTGAAATACATTGCTGAGGGGAGCAGGGGTTGAGTTAGGAGGGGTCTGCTGCACCATGTGGGTCAGCTCCCTGGTCAGAGATCAATCTCGTGCTGCAGATAGCTCCATAGTGCTGTGCTCTAACCCGTTTTGCCATCAGGGAAGGCCCGTATACATGTTTTTAAAGGACTGTTCTGTACTGAGGTGAGAACAGTGGGCTTTTGGATGCCAAGGTTTTAGGGGAGAGGCTTTTGATAGAATATTACACAAATGTAACCACATAGTACATCACTTTTTGAAACGTAGAAAAATACCTGTGGGCGCTAACCAAACTGTTGTGTGTGTTAATGGTCTTCATTGGCTTGTTGCTAGGTATATAATATTCCATAGGTGGATAAGTCCTCATTTGTTTCATCTATGTGGGGCCTTTTGGTTGTTTCCAATTTTTAACTATTATAAATAAAGGTGCTGTGTATTGTCATGTACAGGCATTTGTGTGGGCATAAATTCCCAAAAGTGTAGTTGCCAGGTTTGAGCTAAGTACATGTTTAATTTTTTTTTTTTTTTGGGAAACCACTAAACTATTTTTCCAAGTAGTTATATCACTTTATGAGAAACGTGTGGGAAGATAATTTTTAAGAGGGTCATGTCTGCTTAATAATGACTTTAAGCTGAGGAAGTGTGTACCTGAAATATGTTACTGAATCACATTGCTGAAACACTGTCTCTCCTCTGGTATGGCTTTTGGAGCCTGAATCTTTGCTCTCTTTGGCTTTCTGTTGTTGTTGTTTATTTTTCTAGTGCTGTTGGGTTTAATCCCAAGGCAAATGAAAAAGTTGGACTGTTTACTGCCAGGAGCAAAATTCTTTTTTTTCAATACTTATTCATTTATGCATACATGAGCTGGGTTGTTGGCCACAGGTGTGTGATTTCTGATGTCCCTCTCTTGCTTCTGCAAGAACTAAAGTTATCTGTGAAGATGTGCATTGAGTCAACTCACTTCTCTCAAAACCCTTATGGAATCCTCTAGTGCTTGTTAAATTAAGCTCAGTCTTGCAAAAGTAGCCACTAAATTCCCTGCAGTTTTTCTTCCGGAAAAAATGAGACAAATGGCTCTCATGAGCATTAACTTGAAAATCCTCAACTGAATATAGGTAAATCAATCCAACATTGCAAAAAGAAATTATACACCACAACCAGATGGGGTTTACCCAAGGTACACAAGGCCATTTGAACATTCCCAGTCCATTGATGTAATCCATCACTTCACAGCTTAGCAGGAAAAAATCACACGATCCTATCAGAGAGAAGCAAAAAAAAAAAAAATTCTTTCCCAAAATTCAGTAGTGATTCATGATAAAAACTCAATAATCTAGGAATAGTAGGGAACTTTCTCGGGTTAATAAAGAATATCTACAAAATCCCTACAGGTGCCATCACATTCTTGAAAGCAACAAATTAGCAGATGATTCAATCGTGATATGTGTTATAAGACCTGCTTTAGTTGCCCTTTTACAGTAACCAGGATGTTCTCATCTGTGAGACTGTGTTGTAGATACTTTTTTCTAAATGTATGCAATCCTTGAAGAACTGTATAAGCCCATTGTTGAGGGATTCCTAATTTATGTTGGAGTGTAAAATGTAATGCTCTAACATGTTTAATACTTAACTCCTGGAAGTGCAGATTGGGTGATATTAATTAAAGTAAGTCAGTTAAGATGCAAGTGATATAACTAAAATTTTTATTTTACTGTTTAAAAATGTTACGTTGTTGGGGCCTCCCTGGTGGTGCAAGGGATTAAGTTTCTAACTTCATAGCACCATGAAGCTCTGGGCAGCCACTGCAGCACGATGACCAGGGAACTGACCCCCAAGGCGCAGCACACCGCTCCTGTCTCCCGCTGCTCCCCTCAGCAGTATTTTCCAGTAGATCCATTTGTTCTGCTCCCCACTCTGTCTCTGGTGAATCTTCTCACCCCCATCCCGCACCTCTGGCCTACACCCCAGTTCTTGTATGCATGAATAAATAAAATAAATCCTCAAAAAAAGTATGTTTTAGAATAATCAGTCTGTCATAAATTTCAAGGAGAGATTTGTAGGGGTGGAGTGGAAAGAAGACAAATTGTGGAGTAGTAATTCAGAAGATGTGCGGGCTCAAGTCAATGGGGTTTGAAATGCAGATGTGGGGGTGAGTGTGTCAGATGTGGGAACAATGGCTTTTGGAACCCTGTGGACTGCCAGCTCAGCTCAGTGTCTCTTGGATGGAAATCTGAGGATATCTGTAGAGTAAAGGCTCATTACATTTGCCCGCCTCTTTTAGGAAGCAATTTTGTGCTGCCCCTGTCTGAAACGGCTGTTTCTGCAGTCGGGAGCATTTGTCCATTTCGCCTGGGAGTGGCAAACCAGTGCCATATTTTCCAATGTGGTCATCTGGTAGCTTTGTCTGAGATTGGATGTCCCCCGGAGGACTGGATAAGGACATTTAAGATACGAAAATTAGGTGTCAGCTGCCGTTTTAGATTTTATTACATTGGAGGAAAGAACTCCCCAGCTTCTTGTGATTATCTGCCTACCCCCCTTATGAAATGGCAAAGATGCTTTCCCTTGGTGTCATATGTCCCTTCAAACCAGGGGCCACACAGCATTGCAGCAGTGGTGTTGATTTGGACTTGACCTAGAAATAGACGTCATATGAAGTTCCTGTTGCTTAAGAGATTGTTAGTGTTTTCTCTCCTTTGGGAGAACTTTTTTCTTTTTTTAAATTACAGACCTTGCCCTTTGGCCTCTGGTTCTACCAAAGCATCAGTCTCTGCTTCATTAAGTGATCCTATAGTTCAAGGAAGCTGACATGGTTTGGGATTCTGTGGTCACCAACTCCAGCCTGTTCAACTCTACCTGTGTTAGTGATGATGGTTTGATTCACGTGAGAATGCATAGTCCTTGCACCCATGTTTTTGAGCAGTCGGCACACATCGGTCCTGCCTACAGCTTTGCTATAACTCGGGATGCCGTGGACAGAGAGGGTTGATCAAAATAAATCACTTTACTTTGCACTGTATTTTGAAACAATGATTTTTTTCAAAGAAAATTCTTTTTTTCTTTTTTTAAAAATAATATAATAACTTATTTTTACATCATTTTGTGCTCTTTTCCATCTCAGTTGTAATCCCCGTGGGCTTCCCATCACCAAATCGCCCATGTGCCATCACCATAGTCCAGTGCATTTCCCTCTCCCACTGTTTTTGGTCCTATTCTCCACTCCACTCCTGTAAAATGTCTCTGGTATAGAGCAAAGAAAATTCTTTTCCAGGAAGACAAATACTGGCTATCCTCTGGATCTCTTAGAGGTATATTTAAATAGAAGAGAATTAGTTAAAGAGACATTGAAGATTAAAAAATAATAATAAGAAGGGAGACTGAGGTCACATGGAGAAGAGAAGAATTGTTATAACCTTAAAAGCTCAGAGTCATGGACCTCCCTGGTTGCCTAGAGGTTAAGTCTCAGCACTTTCACCTAAGGCCAGAGTTTAATCCCCAGTGAGGGAGCTAACCCACAGGGCATAGCAGACCTCTCCTGTCTCCCTGCTGCTCCCCTCAGCAGTATTTTTCAGTAGATCCATTTGTTCTGTCTCTGGTGAACTCTTTTACCCACCTGCACCTCTGGCCTATACCCCAGTTCTTCTATGCAAAAACAAACAAACGAACAAATAAATAATATATATTTTCAAAAAGGCTCAGAGGCAGGCCCTGTAGAGAGCTAGAACTCAGGAAGACCTCAATGGGTTAAAACAAACAAACAAAACCCTAGAAGTTGAGATTCACAGCAGCTTGAGAGACTTGAGAGGGAGAGTGGGGAGAGGAGGGGGAAGGCTTTTTTTGGAGTGACCTGACAGGAACAACAGTAAGCACAAGACCCAAGTTGCTGTCCTAACAAGAAGGCAAAGGGTAAGACAAGAACAGGCAGTGGTTGGAGGGAGCACACACTTCACAAAGCCCCTCCAGGGACAGTCTTTCTGATATATACCTCTCTGAAACAGACCCGTCTACACAGTACCTTCTGATGAATTGCTTGAAACACTTCTCCAGTGGATAATTTCCACTTCTGTTCATGAGTGGAAGGCATCATGTTGAAACAATTGAACATGATTTTGTCTATATCACTGTTTGGTTTGGATTGATATCTCAATCAGTAAATTCAGCATGCGGCTGTTGCATTCAGATGGCACTTTACCTGATCTGATTGCTGCCCTGAAGTGGGGTGATCCTCTTTGTACCTCAAAGTAATGGATAAAGATTACTTCTATGGTGAAGGAACATCATTTCCCTTTGCCTTTTCCAAAGTCTTGTGCATGGTTATGTATTTTCATCATGATTCCCAGCAATAGGAGATTCATTCCTGAGACGTCAGACCCCTCTGGATTTGAATTCTGAGAGGCAGTTGTCTCTCAAGACCTGGTTTTCCTTCTCACGAGCACATGAATGCCAGTGTTGCATGGGACTCTGATGTTCAGGGAGATACTTCTGAGTGGACATGTCCTCTCTTAGTGCTTGATTTGGTATGGACCACCAGTCCTTTCTAGTCCTTCCTGTCCTCATCCATAAGATGGGAATAATGCCATTCTGTATGCAAGAAAAGAAAACAAATGAAAACTTTTCTGACAGAGAGTAGACACTCAGTAAATATTAGCTTTTCTATCAGCTCTTAGCCATTATTCCTCATTTAGTTCCAGGAGCTTATTGGCAAAAGGAGCCAGGAGAGGCTGATGGGGAGACATGGTGAGATTTCTGCTGACAGAGAAGCAGGAAGCATGATGGCAGTTCACATGCATAACTGCTCTTCAAAGATTCAAGCCATCTGGCTCAGTGTGTGTGATGTTAGTAAGGGGGTGGTCAGGGCCAGCAGGAGGGCCATGTAACTCAGATGGTGTGAGCAAGGAGGGGCCAGGTGAGACCTGAAATTGGGAGGCAGACCAGGAGACCAGGAGCACGTGATGTTAGTCCACACAGATCACAGTCAGGACTAGAATGTTGAGGTAGATTTGAAGGCAAGTCATCGGTGGAGTGTAGGAGTCCGCTGTGATCTGACTTAACATTTTCACAAAGATAATGTCAGATCTTCCGTGGGGAAGGGATCCACAGGGAAAGGCAGATGTCTAAAAACGAGCGAGGCGGCTGTGGCAGTGAGAGGAGGGAAACTGGCATGGCCTGGAGTGAGGAGGGGGTGCTGCAGTGGGAGTGAGTTACCTTCTGGGATGATTGGACTTCCTGGTGGATAAAATTAGAGTGGGAGAGAAATTAGACTCGGACTTTTGATCCACGGTGCCGAGTTGATAGGAGTGTCAGGAATTGCAGTGAGAATGGGGACGACTATGAGGAAGAATATGTAAGGAACAGATGTTGGGGAGCAAGGTCAAGAGTGATGCGTGGTTGTGAGGTGAATGAGACGTGCTGGAGCATGCCTTCAGCTGGGATGACACATGGCTAGATGTAGCCTAACGGAGACAAGGAACATGTTTTTCTCCCACAGAGGTCTAGAGGGAGGCAACCCCAGGCCAAAAAAGCAGTGCTTGTCCCCTCAAGTTCCTAGACACTGTGACTGTTCCCAGTTTTCTGGTCTACCATCCGTTGGGCATGGCCTTCTGTAGTTGAGCTTGAGTTTGCATCATCATAGCCATGGATTAGGAAACAGCATGTAGGAAGCTGGAGGAGATGACAGCATCTCTTTGGAGATGCTGCTGATGGCTGGCTATGACCTTACCTCTTAGTGCCTTAGTCAGCCTCATGGCCATTTAAGTGGTTCGATAGCTTGGGTATTGTAAATAGTGCTGCGATGAACATAGGGGTGCAGGTTTCTTCTCGAATTAGTGCTTTTGTGTGTTCTCTGCGTAGATTCCTAGGTGTGAAATCACTGCGTCACATGAGATCCATTTTTAATCTTTTCAGGAACCTCCATACTGGGAACTGACATTCTTGTCTCTGTTGCTGGAGAAGATAGCAGTCATATGACTGATATTATGCCCAATTCAATTCCCTTCTTCCTCTAGAGAATCCCTCATTGTTCTTGAATGAAACTTGTGACCCTCCAGACCCTGATTTTTCTCTGAAAAATGAATTTCTCATGATCTGTCCTAGGCTCATGATGGTTCATTTCATCTGAATTCTGGGTAACCACAAGATACATGAGATTGGGAACCTTACCATGTGACAAGGAAAGTGAGGCTTTGAAAGAAAAAAGAAGCCTGCTGTCATCTGTTACAGAACATATGAGCATCATCTCAGAAACAAATATGTATCTGTTGAAGGTGAACCATATCTTAGGCAAACATACCAATTTAGAGGTGAAAATATTTCAGTCCCCCAAATACATATACAACCTAGAGAGGATACCAGCTATTGTTCCATCAACTTCAACTCTATGGTTTTGGGGCTCTTTTGGGGCACATGCTATAGAATCATCATAGACGAGCATGATTTGAAATGAAGTATTGCAAACCCATACCCCAGCTGAACACAATGGGTGTTTTTGAAGTCTCATTGTTGAGGCTGCATCTCTTTGTGTCACAGACGTCTAAGACAGCTATTCCATGGTGAGGTCTCTGGAGCAGATTGCTCTTGCCAGCAATGTCAAAGTACCTGGACAGTCCCCACAACATGTCTGCAGACCTGCTCAGCTGTCCTGGTTTTGTCAACCCTTGCTCAGTGACCAGAGCGCTACCTGTAATTTCTTTTCATTAAAAAAAAATTATGCATACCAAACTTGGGTACAGGCCAGAGGTGTGGGGGTGGGGGTGGGGTGGTGAGAGGATTCACCAGAGACAGAACGGGGAGCAGAACAGGCAGATCTACTGAAAGACACATTTGAGGGGAGCAGCGGGGAGACAGGAGAGGTCTTCTGTGTTTCTGTGTTATGAGGGTGAGCTCCCTGGCTGGAGATGGAGCTCATGCTACTGTGGCTTGATAGCATTGAGATTTTAATTCCTGCACCACCAGTGAGGCCCGGAATTTTTTTTTTTTTTTGAGATTTATTTATTTATGCAGAACTGGGGTACAGGCCAGAGGTGCAGGGGCGGCGAGAGGCTTCACCAGAGACAGAGAATGGGGAGCAGAACAGGCTGATCAACGAAGTACACTGCTGAGGGGAGCAGCGGGCGGGTCAGGAGAGGTCTGCCACGCCATGTGGTCTCCTCTGGGACAGGCGGGAATCGAACTCATGCGGAAGTGGCTTTAGCTTCTCAGTGTTGTGCTTTAACCCGCTACGCCACCAGGGAGGGCCGAGGACCGGAATTTTTCAATTTATTTTAAAATCAGAAGAAAAGGAACATAACATGATGAATAGAGTCTAGATTATATTTGCCTTGATAGCAATACAGTTTTCAAATAAAAGTGCTAATAATTTTTTCATGGAAAAAGAGACAAGATCTAGGAAAGCATAAATGCCTAGGATCTATGAAAGTCATATGTAGCCCAGAGGGAGAAAGGTGAGCAACACTATTTTAAAATAAAGTATGTAGTGTACTAGAGAAAAATAAATCAAGGAATGGGAATTTAAAGTGTTAAGGAGGGAGAGAGCTGGAATTTAGGTAGGGCCTCAGGAGCAAAGGTTTCCAGCAGGTAACATCTGAGTAGACCAGAAGGAGGTCGTGAGTGAGGTATTTGAAATATATAGACAGATTATTCCTTAAGGAGGAAAAACAAGCACTTAGGCCCTGAGGCAAGAAGACGCCTGATGTTTGAATGACAGCAAGAGGCCAACATGCCTAGGGTATTTGAACAGAGAGAAAAACAAAGGGGGAGAGAAATGTCAGATGATGTCAGCAAGAGGATCATCTGCTTTCTTCATCCAAATCAATCAGATAACCTCAAGTCAACTCTACGCCCCTGGTGGGTTAGCGCCACAAAAATAGTATAATATTTCTGGGTGTTATACGTGCAGTTCAGCATGACTAATGAGCAACCACAGTCTATCAGCTCTTTGTTGTTCTTGCCGAAAGGAAGGACTTAGCAATCATCAGGCCAGCTCTGCCTTAGAAGAAGCTGGTCTTTGATGCTACTTTAACAGATGCTTTTCCTACGCCCCTTAAATCCCATTTCTTAGAGCAGGGTTCTTCTGAGTCAGTTTTTGTGGTTCAGACTTTCTGCTGAGGCCTAGATGTTGCATTCCATGGAAAATGAGCTTTCTGGGATTTCATCTGGTGTGAGTTTTCAGTAGTTTGGGACCCCACGTCACAAGGGTCATACCGGTCATTTAAAACCCCTGAATTACAGGACCCCTTCCAGCCTCTTCTCACGCTCAGGAATGTGAACCCCATAGAAGGCAAGACGCAGGACTAGGATTCCAGTGGGAGGATTTGCATGTTTGGTGGGGCAGGCTCTGGAGAGAAAGGGAAAGCCACATGGGTGTGCTGGCAGCAAGGAGGAGGACTCTGGTCACAACAGTAGGTGGCGCAAAGCACCGAGTCCAGGGTGAATGGGTGGTTGTTGTTACGGCTATTTTAGCCACCGCTAGAAGTACATTTACTCTGTGTATAATCATGGCATACATTTTATCATTCAATCCCCAGACCAAGCCTATGAGACATAAGGGATTTTTCCCCCTACTGTATACGTGAGGCGACTGGCTCTTTCATAGTCTGAACCTGCAAACAGAATAGCAAAGACGTTTACTCGGATCTTGGCGTTTGTGCTCCTCATGGTTTGCTGGGGCCTTGCTACCGAAGCTGCACCTCCGAGCACAAGGATGGGGATCCTTGAAAGGACACAGGTCCTGCTTCTCTGTTTTTGTCGCAGTCGGTCCTATACCTTTCCCCAAATGAAACAGGGGAGAAACAGACTGGTGTGAATGACAGCTATTTCCAACACCTCGGCAGAACCTGACCAGCAAATGCTAAACAAACGTGTGGAAGAAAGAAATGACTTACAACCAGATGTTCCAGCTGTAGCTTTGCACTAATTTTTCTGTAAGATTTTTTGAAAAAGATTTATTTATTTATGCACATAAGAACCTCTGGGATATAGGCCAGAGGTGTGGCGAGTGAGAGGATTCAGCAGAGACAAAATGGAGAGCAAACAGACAGCTGTACTGAAACACACTGCTGAGGGGAGCAGTGGGTGGGACAGGCTAAGTCTGCTGCGCCGTGTCAGCTCCAGGGCAGGGAATCAAACTGGTGCGGTCCGGGCTGCAGATAGCTTCATAGTGCCGGGCTGCAGATAGCTTCATAGTGCTGCAGTTTAAGCTGCTGCACCACCAGGGAGGGCCAGATTTTTATGAAGGCTTTGGTGGCCTTGATTTAAGAAGAAAAGCGTGTAGTGGCTGACTGTGGTTCCCTTAGGTCGCCCTGCTCAGGGCATAGGTCTTTTCAGGAGCTTCCCTTCCCTAACCTCCCAGGTGACCCCCGTGCTCCTCAGGGACAGGCTGCCCTCTGCCTTTATCCTGAACCCCACCTAGCACGACACACTGAAGGCCACAGGTTTCCACCCTCGAGGAGTCTAATTGTCCACGAGGAGCTGAAAAATTCCTGTCAATAGGGCTGAGTCCCCTGGAGTAAGAGAATCCCAGGCCTGCCTGACCTGACACGTGTGTGCTGTGAAGTGACAGCACCCAGACTCCGCGCGCGCGCAGGTGTGCTCCACACTGCCACCTAGCGGGGCTTCCTCCCCGGCTCCCAATGGCTAATGATCTGCGGTCATGACCACAGGTGCCATTTCAGTAAGACTCCTAAGTGGAGTCACCTTGTTTAGACATTTAAGCTCTGGGCCCTTCCCGGTGGCACAACGGGCTAAAACGCAGCACTATGAAGCTATCCGCAGCCACTTCAGCAGGAGTTCGATGCCCCACCAGGGGGGTGACAACAGACCTCTCCTGTCTCGCCAGCTGCTCCCCTCAGCAATGTTATTTCAGACAACCCGCCTCTTCTGCTCCCCAGTCTGTCTCTGGTGAATCCTTTCACCCCTGCACCTCTGGCCTGTACCCCAGTTATGTATGCATAAATAAATGCATCTTTAAAAAAATAAATATTTAAGCTCTGCACTGAAATGAACGTCCACCTGGTTTACCCATGATGTGAGTTACTACTGGGCTAATGGTCACGCAAGTGGTGAACGGTTCTCTGTAGTTGTAAACATTCTGGCAGCGAACCCCAAGTTTTTGATGGTCTCTTCTGGTAACTCTGACCTTGCAGGAACACTTTCCCATCTTCCCTTTGTTCGCAGAGAAGTCTCTAGAGCAGTGATTCTCAAATGGAAATGATTTTGACCCTCAGGGGACATGACAATATCTGGAGACATTTTGGGCGCCTGCCGAGAGCGTGAGGCTGTCCTGGTGTTCACCAAGGAGATGTCTGTGTTTTCATGGAGATGAAACATGGAGATGTTTGTGTCTATCAGATTTGATTGCATTGACATTAAAGTGGCAAACATGGTGTTTGTTAGAGGAAGACATGGGCAATTAATAGAAATTACAGAGATGAATTATTAAGTGACTACTCTGTGCTAGGCATTAAAAAAAAGTATTGCTTTTGCTCCCTTTTTAGAGGATGGAAGCGAATTTCGGAGAGGTTAATAAACACTCTTACGGTCTCACAGATAGAAAAGAGCAGAGCCAAGATTCGTGTCCTGGCGTGATTCCAAAGCCGATGCTCTTTCCGCTAGGCTCCTTCACATTGGAAAGGAAGCACAGAAATAAAATTCTCAAAATTTTCAATCCTGTCCTCAAATGACTCTGCTCATTTTCCCAGATTCCTTTTCCACATCTTGTCAGCACAGGAATCATCTCCTTTCCTGGTGTCTCCCTACTACTCCCTAAGTACAAGCTTCCCTCACACGGGAATCCTGGGTAAAGCAGGGGTGCTGCAGAGGAGCCGGGGTCCCCCTCTGATGCACCCTTGGGAGTCCTGCTTCATTTAATCCTTCTGGTAACCCTGCAGAACAGGTGGGACATTTTCGTGTCCTGTTCAGGAGTGACAAAAGTCAAGCTTGAGAAGGCTGCTCAAGGCCTGGGGGTTTGCAAGGAGCAGGAAAGAAACAGATTCTTGTGGCTTTTATCCCAGAAAACATCAGAGGCCACTGAGTTAGCCTTGAGACGTGGGTTCTGTAGCTACTTAGCATTACTGGGTCCAACTGGGTCTCTCTCTGAGCCTCACAGCATCTGTAGAGTTGGTCTGAATATATATGTAAAACCTTGGGTTCGTTTGGAGCTGCAGCCTAAGGAGGCGCACTTTTCACACAATTGTGCGTATTTCTCTTGCTTTGTTCTGGTGCTAGGCAGCCGCCACCGATCTTTCAGGACAGCACTTTCCTTTAAACTAAAACCATGCCTCTTGGGCTATGCAGAGCTGACAGTGATGTAACTGGCTAAATCCTCTATGTTGTGGCCCCTGGGAACTTACAGTCTTATAAAGCTGGCTATTTGGCAGGATAGTTTCATGGCAGAAATTATCTACTCTTAGGCTGTTTTGATAGCTGTCACTTTATCTAAGCCTTGAAATCAGTAGTGTGTTTCTCCTCCAGTATTGTCTTGGCCGTTCTGAGTCTTCTGTCTTTCTGTGTGAACTTTGTCAACACCCACAAGATGATCCACTAGCATTGTGATTGGGGTTGCATTGAATCTACAGCTCTGTTTTGGGAAGAAATAACATCTTGACAATATCATGTCCTCTTCTGCATAAATAATAGCTCTCCATTTATTTCTTTTTGATTTTGTTCCCCTAATCATATCACTCATGATATTGTATTTTCAATTTCAATTTCAAATCGTCCTTGTTCATTGTTAGGACATGGGAAGGCAATTGACTTGTGTGTTAAAAGATTTTTTCTTTATTTGTGCATACGGAAACTGCGGTACAGGCCAGAGGTGTGGGTGCTGAAAGGATTCATCAGAGACAGAGTGGGGAGCGGAACAGGCAGATTGACTGAAACATACTGCTGAGGGGAGCAGTGGGGAGCCAGGAGGTATCTGCTGTCCCCTGTGGTCAGCTCCCTGGCTGGGGATCCAACTTGTGCTGCAGTGACTATGGACAGCTTCATAGTGCTGAGACCCAAGCTCTTGTGCCACCCAAGGTCTTGACTGACTTTCACCACTGCCTTTCCTCGTTCCCCAGCTTGCAGGTGATGGATTGAGTGACCTTAGCCTGTGTGAGCCTATTCCTAGAATACATTTTCTCATATCTGCTTAGATCTGGATATAGATAGATATCCAGCCGCTTCCGTTTCACTGGAGAACCTTGACGAAGACACAGAGGTTATGGAGGGATTTCAGAGAATTGACACTGGCTTCCAGGAGCCCAGCATTGCC
Organism: Condylura cristata; assembly: GCF_000260355.1. Taxonomy (NCBI): domain Eukaryota; kingdom Metazoa; phylum Chordata; class Mammalia; order Eulipotyphla; family Talpidae; genus Condylura; species Condylura cristata. The sequence continues at coordinate 4,343,699 of NW_004567122.1, forward strand.
GATCTTGTTCTCTCTCATGTGATTAAGCAGTTTTGGTTTCTTTTGTAAAGAGGTTTCTATAAAATCAATTTCTGGATCTGCACAGTGGGGAAAGTCTTAGAGAGGCATTCCCCTCTCCCCTTGTAATTATTGTTAAAACTGGTTGGCAAGTTGTTTAACAACATTTTGACATGAATGGATCAGACTGAGAGCTTTGCTTTTCAACTTTAACTTCATTGTATTTGCTGTCAACTAAGATGGTAGATAATTTCCACGTGAACCATGGCATAGATGGCTGTCCCCATCCTATATTTGGTGCATTTGGATTTTATTGTTATCTGGATGACAACCATTTAATGAGTTCATGGCCTTATAATTTCCTTTACAGCAAGTCTGCACTAAACATCAACCATGGTTTCTTGGAAACTGGAGACCTTAAGCAAAAGGAGGTAGAATGTAGCAGCTTGTTCTGTTCAGCACTGCCAACTGGGATTTCTTTTTTTCATTAACTTTATAAGGACAACAGCGCTGGACATTATTCGAGGACCTGCTGTATTTGTTTGGATAATTATTTTTTCTTTTTATTTATTTATTTGTCATTTTAATACAGTGTTTACTCCCCCCCTCCTTCAAGTGTAGACCCCATAGACTTTCCTCTCTCAATTCACCCCTGAACCATCACCACAGTCCCACATGTTCCTCCCTCCCTACTTCCGATCCCTCTCTCTCCTTCTCCCCTGCAGGCTGTGTCTGGTTTATAATTGTTTTTGGTTTTTTTTTTTTTTTTTTTGATTCATCAGAGACAGAGTGGGGAGCAGAATAGGCAGATCTTCTGAAATACACTGCTGAGGGGAGCAGTGGGCAAGACAAAAATAATTGCACAGTTATTTTTTCTTAAAAAATAATTTAAAGTCTTGGGCCTCCCTGGTGGTGCAAGGGATTAAATCTGAGTATTATCAAGCTATCACCAGCTACTACAGTGTAAGTTCGATCCCCAGCCAGGGAGCTGACCCACATGGCACAGCAGACCTCTCCTGACCCGCCTGCTGCTCCCCTCAGCAGTGTATATCAGTCAGTCTCTCTGTTCTGTTCCCCCCTCTGTCTCTGGTGAATCCTTTCACCCCACCCCCACACTTCTATTCTACACCCCAGTTCTTGTATGTATGACTAAATAAACCTTTTTTTTTAAAGAGAAAATGTTAAAGTTTTGAAAAGATAATGCAATCTGATAGTGAAGATAATGCAGTCTTATTTTACTATAATTTTGAAGCGATTAAGCATCATTGAATATTTAAGAGTCATTTGACAATTGTAAAGTATCTGCTCATATTATGCCTGTGTTTCTCATGGACAATTGGTGTATTTTCATGTACCAAAGAAATTAGCTCTGTGATAGTTGCTGTAACCAGTTCGCTCAGTTTTTTCTTTATATTTTGATAGAAATTTCTATTTATATGTTGTTCAATTTGTCATGTTTTTTTTTCTTTTTTGACTATTGAGTTTTATAATATACATGAATTGCCTTTTCCCTGCTTAAAGTCATAAGATGGATATTTCACATTATTATTTTCACACTTTTTAAATTTTACAACAGTTTATTTTTACATCATTTTGTACATTTTTTTTCCATCTCAATTATAATCCCCGCGGGTTTCCCATCACCAAGTCACCCGTGTGCCATCATCATAGTCCCGTGCACTTCTCTCCCTACCCTCCCCCCCGTTTTTGATCCTATTCCCCACTGCACCCCTGCAAAATGTCTCTGGTATATGGTTGTTCATTATTTTTGTTAGTTTCTCGCCTGGTCCATTATACTCCTGCTATGAGTATTTTCACACATTTTTTTTTAAAGATTTATTTATTTGCATACAGAGCTGGGGTACAGGCCAGAGGTGCAGGGGTGGTGAGAGGATTCACCAGAGACAGAGTGGGAAGCAGAACAGGCAGATCGACAAAGTACACTGCTGAGGGGAGCAGTGGGCGGGCCAGGAGAGGTCTGCTACGCCATGCGATCACCTCCGGGGCAGGCGGGGATCGAACTCATGCAGAAGTGGCTTCAGCTTCTCAGTGCTGTGCTTTAACCTGCCGCGCCACCAGGGAGGGCCTCACACATTTTTTTTTTAACTATCATTTAGTCATGTTTGGTGATGGCCTCTAAATGAATCTCCTCCTTGCAAATTCAGAGACCGATGAATCCATGTTTCATGTTAGTCACAATGATCTTTAAAGTACAACTTAAACCCTATTACTTATTGTTCACAATAGCTGATGTTTGCTATAATACACAGATAAAGATCAACTCCTTGACATGCACACTCAGTAATATGACCATTTTCCTCCTAATAGATTATTCGTTTGATTAATCTGTTCTCTCCTTCATGACGGTTCTATCAGTTCTACATGACTTCAGTCCCACCCCCTTAAAAAAAAAAAAGCATGTTAACCCACCACCACACTACTCAGCTGTCACGTCCTCCATGAAACCTCCCCTAACCTGCTTTCATAAGTATTACTTTATCTGGCTCCAGCTCCTTGGATGTACTTCTGCTATGTGTCCTCATAAGGTAGGACTGACTAGTTGACATAGCTCTTCGATTGACAGGGCAGATTTATTGATGATTGTATTCCCAGTGAACCTACGATCTTGGAACATAGCAGCAGCTCAGCCAATAGTTTGCTGGGATGAATGAGATTTCTTGTTTGATTTAGTGTTACTTCTAGTACTTATGGGAACATATCAGAACAACGTGGGTGTCTATTAAAAAGTAGAAATTAGGCCCTTCCGGTGGCGCAATGGGTTAAAGCACAGCACTACGAAGCTAGCCACAGCTGCTTCGGCACAAATTCGATCCCCAGCCAAGGAGGTGACCCACCTAGCACGGCAGACCACTCCTGTCTCTCCCGCTGCTCCTCTCAGCAGTGTATTTTGTCAAATGCCTATTCTGCTCCCTGCTCTGTCTCTGGTGAATCTCTCACCACCTCTGCACCTCTGGCCTACACCCCAGTTCTGTATGTATAAATAAATAAATCTTAGAAAAAAAAAGTAGAGATTATTGGACTCCCCAGACCTACTAGGAATGAAGCTCAGAAACTTCATTTTACTGAGTTCCATAAATGATCTAAAGTTTGACAATCACTGTTATTGCCTAGACCTGCAAATGGTTTTTGGCTTTTAAACATGATGCATGAGAATGGAGGCCCTTGAGGAAGAAACATACTACTAGGATGAAGGAAAAGTAAATATATTTATCAAGAAGTCCATAAAGTACAATATTTTGTAGCTATTAGAATTCATGAGCTGGATATATTTTTTTATTAAAGTTCTGCAAGAGCTATTGTTAATTAAAAAAAAAAAAGGCAAAAGAAAGGACCAGATGGTCATGCATATGCTCAGCTCCAGAAGACCTTCTGGAAATTTACACAGACAACTATTAATATTGCTTATCTCTAGGGAGCGAGACTGAGAATCTGGGAGACTGACTGGCTCTCACGTACCCTTACCTGTACCTGTACCCTTCTGTTTGTGCTGTGTGACCTTTCCATGCACCTGTTTTACTTACATAGTAATATTACTTAAATATAAATTTAAAATCTTTCTTGTTGCTTCGTGAATTAAAGGAATAAATTGCTTTGCTATATATAATTAAATATATAGCAGAATGTTACTGATTTTTTTTTTCTATCTTCAAACTTGGCAAACAAGTAAATCAGTGAAAGAAACTCAGGGTTTTGAAATTGAAAGACCTGGCTATTCCTTTTTTTTGATTAAGGGGGAATTTGCATAACACATTATTGACCATGTCAATGGCTTTTACTCATAGATCACATTATTCAGCCCCCACTTGAACTACTTCCAAAACATTATCAGCACCCCAAAAGCAAACCCCCTGTTTCCTTTAGAAAGCAGTTTCTGGGGCCTTCCCTGGTGTTGCAGCAGTTTAAAGCACAACAATAAGAAGCTAAAACCACTGCAGCATGAGTTTGATCCCCAAATGACCCACATGGCGCGGCAGACCTCTCCTGACCTGCCCACTGCTCCCCTCAGAAGTGTACTTTGTCAGTTGGCCTGTTCTGCTCCCCTCTTTGTCTCTGGTGAATTCTTTCACTCCCTCCCCCACACACCTCTGGCCTGTACCCCAGTTCTGTATGCATAAATAAATGTTTAAAAAAAAAAAAAGGAAAGCAGTTTCCCAGGCAGCCAATAACCTGCTTTCTGTTCCCAGATTTATTTATTCTGGTCTTTCATGTAAGTGAGCCCCCTCTGGTGTCTGGCTTCCCTCACTGGGCATCACGTTTTCCAGTCTAACCCCACTGTGGCAGGTGTCAGCCCTTCATGCCTTTTTCTGGTTGCAAACTGTTCTTCTGGGTTTGAAAACAGACTCCAGTTTGTTCAGAGGGGCTTGGACACCGTTACAGAGATGGATGTATGGGATGAGGCAAGAGAGAGTGGGACAAGAGAGAAGGACTGGCAGCTCTCAAAAGTGGGGACAAGAGTCCGTGGGTGGACGCCCAGGGAGATCAGCAGAGGGTAACACAGCATCAGGGAGATCAGCAGAGGGTAACACAGGCCCCAATCTTCCAGGTCTCTCTGAACTCCCACAGTCCCCTTAACAGGTCAGGGTACACCTGACTGGAACAGACTTCCAAGCAGAGCTCACCTCTGCAGAAGCAGATTTGCGACAAGTTACCAAGTGAGAAGCGTCAGGAAGAATGGCACCCCATCTGCCTGACTCTGGGATTCTCTGCCGCCAGAGTGAGCTTGAGTTTGCTTCCTTGCCCAGGGGAGAGGCTGATCCCAAAGTTTATGGCCTCAAGCAGAGCTGGGGCCTTTGTGCACTTTTTTTTTTTAAGATATATTTATTTATGCACACCAGAACTGGGGTGCAGACCAGAGGTGCAGGGGGTGAGAGGGTTCACCAGAGACAAAGTAGGGAGCAGAACAGGCAGATTGACAAAGTACACTGCTGAGGGGAGCAGCAGGCGAGTCAGGAGAGGTCTGCCGCACCATGTGGGTCAGCTCCCTGAATGGGGATGGAACTCGTGCTGCAGTGGCTGCGGAGAGCCTCACAGCGCTGCACTTTAACCCATTGCACCATCCGGGAGGGTCCCCATTTGTGCATTTTCTAATGTGATAGGGAGCAGGTCTTTGTCCCTTTTGGCTTCATGCAATTTAGATTTAATTAGTCAAAGTAGGTCAATAAATCTGGTTACTCAAAAACGAAACTTATCTAAGGATTTTTCATTATTTAGCAATTCCTTTCGAAGCACAATCATAAACTAATAAAAAGGCCTATCATTCCTTTAGGCTATCTAGTGGTTTATGTCCATGAAGAATGGTAATTATCTTCACCAGTCCTCTGAAACCCACAATGGAACGGAATGTCAGGAGGGGATGTGGGGGGGCAGGGAGGCCCTGATTCCCTCTCCCCCGGGGAAGCTTATGTGGAGTGTTCCCGCCTGCCGGGCTTGCTTTCTCTTCAGGGATGAGAGGTCCGCAGTGGAATTTGCTGATAAAGAACAACTTGGCTGCTACGGGACTTTGCTTTCGGGACAGTTAGTGATATCCTGTGCCTTCCTCCTCCTTTGTGGGACAGGCTGCTAGGCCCAAATGGAAGGCCTCTGTGCTCCACGCTGCTTAACTGTACTCTGTGCACCCCAAGAGGTGAGCGAGCCTTCTAAATCACCCCAATCTTGTGACACAGCCTGGACTCTTTGTCCCCTGGGTGTCCCTTCTCCTCCAGTCACTGGTGCTTAAGCAGCTGGATGCGGTCAGTGTTTTCAACAGAAGCTGCCCCTGAGTGTTGAGCCAGAGATGCTCAGCGTAGCCTCAGACCCCCAGCATCTCACCAGCTTTTCTGCATCCTCCACTTGGTTCAACTTGCTCATTGCTGGAGGCCCCAGATACTTATGACACCAAAATGTCAGGTCTTCAGGCTTATCTCCCAGCTGGGAATGGACTCCAGGCTTCAGAGGCAGCGCTGAGCCCCGGCCCACAAGACCGCAGGGCTGGGTGTCTCATGAAACCACCAGCAGGAACTTCGCAGATGCTCAGGCAAGCAAGCAAGGAGACAGACTTGTTTAGAAAAAGAAGAGAAGGAGAGAAGGAACAGAAATGCAGTGGGACTCATACGCTGGTGGAACAAGGCAAGGGGAGGGGGGTAGTGGGGAGCCGAGGTGGGGGCCCGTCTCCGGAATATGGGCCTTCTTCCCCTAATTCCTCTAAGCTCCACCAGCCTCTCTGGTTGGTTAGTTCTTGGGGGTCTCACTCACTGACTTACTCCAACAAGTCTCTGCCTGCTCTGTAGGTTTGGTGCTGCTGTACGTTTGGTATTAAAGAGGGCAAGGCTGGTACAGGGAGGTTCAGTAACTTTCCAAGAGCATATGGCTCGTCATCCTAAAGCAAGGTTCAAACTGGCCAAGTGTCTGGATGCTCAAGTTGCCCTTGACTGTGTTTTCTCTGGGGAGAGGACAAAGGTTGGAGATGGTCAAGAGAGCATATTCGTGTTCCATAGCTTAATATTTACATGTGGTAAGTAGTTCTACATGGGTTGTATAATTACTAAACTCCTAACTTTAGCACTTATGTAAACAAATCCTTTTTGTTTAAAGATATAAAGTCAGGCCCTCCCTAGTGGCGCAACAGGTTAGGACACAGCACTGCAAGCTGGTCGCAGCTGCTTCAGTGCCATTTCGATCCCTGCCCCGAGGTGACCCACAGGGCGCGGCAGACCTCTCCTGACCCGCCCACTGCTCCCCTCAGCAGTGTGCTTAGTCAGTCAGCCTGTTCTGATCCCCACTCTGTCTCTGGTGAATCCTGTCACTGCCCCTGCACCTCTGGCCTGTACCCAAGTATGAATAAATAAACCGATCTTAAAAAAAAAAAGATATAAAATCACATTCTAGCTTCTGATAGTTGAAGTCATCACTGAAACCTCTTGAAAATATGATTCATTCACTTAACAAATGTTTATTGAACGTTCTGTATTGGTTGTTCTCACCAGCTAACCAACACCTGACTAATGGAAATCGAGCATGTTCCTAGTTTTATGCATAATGTACAGAGTTGTCATGAGTGTTCATGTTCACAGGTTGGATATTCACCCCTGGACATGGTCAAACTGTTTTCCTAGAATCACTGGATCATAGTGTGCTGGAGAGAATGCACTATGGAGTGTCATTGCATGATCACCAGCTTGCCTCCTGTTCGTTTGACCAGGGTAAGAGAGTTTGGCAGTGTGGTGGGTGGAAAATTATATCTCAGTTGTCTTAAGCTGCAAGTCCTTAGTGGTCAGTGTGATGGAGACTGTTATTCTTTTGAAAAGGAAATAATGTGGCAGTGTAACAGTCTTTAAAATGTTTTGGGGGTGCATCAAATGAAACTAGCAAGGATGTATGAGCTATTTGTACACTTTGATAATTGTCCATTCGAGCGTTTGATTGTCTTTTCCTTAATTATCCCAAAGTCTCTAGAATACAAAGTTAGCCAAGTGTTTTCAGAAGTGTCTGTTGATATTTTCTTATCACTCCAGGCTGCAGCCTGGGAGCTCGGATGGTAAAGTGAGAACTGTATTCTAGGCTTGGCAAGGGCTGGCAAGGCTCTGTGACTGCATGATAGCACCTGGGCCACACAGTAGAGTATGGGGACCTGAGTCCCAACAGAAAGCTTCTCCTGCTCTTCCCTGGAGAGAGAGATGAGTTCATAGTAATCAGACACAACATTAACATGTCAGCCTTTTGCTGCCTTTGGAAGCACGGGGCTGATTATGCACTTTCCCGATATTTTAAAACATTTCTCATGAAGGCTTAAAAGTCACACTTTTTGGCTAGGTCTTGCTAAGTCCTCTGAATTCCAGCAAATTTCATATTGCTGTTTGAAATTAATCAGGATTGTTTAGGTTGGTTGCAAGTGACAGAGAATTCACTTGAATCAGCTGAGGTAAACAGAGGCAGTGGGGAACATCATAGGGCCAGCCACCTCTTCCTGTCCTGCCCACAGTGGACTTAGGGGCCTCACCACTGATAACAGCCTTCAGCACTTGCTCTTACCTCTCACCTGGATTCTCTCCTGTGAGATCACCCCTCCACTAAAAGGTGCAAATGGAAGTCAGAGTCCCTGATTTCTCCTTGATTCCTATGTGGAAGGAGGGCACTACCCCCTTGGCAGAGGATTAACATGGACTCAGCCTCTGTCTAGTGCCCACCACCAGACTAAAACAACATGGCAGCACAGACTCCGGCAGTGTGCTTGGTGTGTGGGGAGGGTCACTAGGGGAGAAGCAGAAGGGGAGAGCCCGTGAGCAAAATGTGGGTGCTGCCGTTACCCATTCTAGGTGGGCTTGGATGCCAGCAGCCTCCCACCTCCAATATAAACACCATCTACAACTTGTCCTCACCTAACTGAACTTAGATTTCATCAGGGATTATTTTTAATAACTTTAAATGGGGTGACCAGAAAGAACAAAGTACCTAAGCAATCGAGATGATGAGATTAGACGAGGGGACAGATTAGAAATCTGCAGTTGACATCAGGTTAAACACCTCTTGGCTCCTTTTCAGCTACGACACCTTGTCTGTAGAAGCTTCCCTGTTCAAGACTTCATTGAACTTGACTGTAGCGTAAGCATTGCCACAGCTTTCCATTTCCTCCAGCAAGTACCCTGGATAATTGTCTAGAATGTGAAAAATACAAAACAATAAACAGTGCTTTAAAAAAAAAAAAGCTGAACAGGGAGAACTGTTTGTGGAAATTAAAATCTGAGTGTTTGGCATGTAAGCTGTGTCCTGATGGCTGCTGTGGGTTGTGGGTCTGCCTCTCTTCTGGCTTCCCACAAATGCACTTCTGAAAATTATGAATATAGCCTGAAGTTGTAAAGGAAGGTGGTGGTTGTGTAATGGAGAGAAAAATCCATGTGGACCAGAGCTATGGCTGAATTCTAGCATTGGTGCTTAAAAGCTATTTGGTCTCATCTAAGTCACTTTATTACCAAACAGAGGTATCGGATGTTGGGGTTTCTACAAGGATAGAGGCACATCTTCTTTGTATGGCTGCCGTGAGAGCCAAAGGGAATGCTATGATGTCAGTTTTCTTAATAGAAAGTACTATCCACTGGAAATTGCTTCACTGGTAGAGCATATACAAGTTCTGTTTTTAAAGTTGCCAGGAAGCCTGGTTAACAATGACAACGTACATGGTTATCCAAGCACTTGGTGTGAGCCAGTGCGCTGGGTCAGCTGGGATTTCTGGGTTTTCAGAGGACAGTCCTCTTTCCCCCTCTCTTTCCCCACTCATTACCACTAGTGACTTCACGAATTCTAATATCTCTCCTGAATTGTCCTCTAAGAGTGTTGAAAAACAATGTTTCCTTGCAGAGTTATGACCAAATAAAAACCCTGCATTTTTTGATAGAGACCACACATATGCTAGGGTTCCGTCATCAGTGCGTCCAGAAAGTCTGGGATTAGGGTTTCCATTGTCCTTGCTGGGGTTCCATAGTCCCGTGTTAGGGTGGGGCAGGTAATGAGTGACAACTCCCAGAGTGAGAAAATTTCACTTTCTTCTTCACTAACAGCAGCAAACACACCTGTATAAGCTTGATAGTAAATGTCCTGACACATCAATTGATCAGGAAAGTTATGTGAGTTGTTATAAAATGAACTCTGATCCCTGTGTACAGGAGGTGGGTGCTGCTTGTTGGGTATCAGTTGTAGGCAATCTGATTTTTTAGGAAAGACTAGCGACATACCTTAATTTTCTATTTAAATCCTGCAGTTTGAAAGTGTTGGTGAATGAATCCAAATCGAAAAATCATTGCGAAGACCAATGACAGTTGTGAGGGACGAATGGTCTGTGCTGGATGCCAGTAGCTAGCTAATGTTGAGGGTTAGAGGTGTGGTGTTGGGGTAAAATGCAGTACTTTGGCCATGAGTAAGAATCTCACATTTCCTGCCAGAATTCTCTCTCTTTTTTAACTGTCATAAAACTGAACCTGTGCGTCCTCCCTGGTGGCACAACAGGTTAAAGCACTATGAAGCTGTCTGCAGCCACTGCAGCATGAGTTCAGTCCCAGCCAAGGAGGTGACCCACATGGCGCAACAGACCTCTCCTGTCTTGCCTGCTGCTTCCCTTAGCAGTGTGTTTCAGTCGATCTGTCTGTTCTGCTCCTCACTCTTGTCTCTGCTGAGTCTTCTTACCCCCCACACCTCTGGTCTACACCCCAGTTCTTATATGCATAGGTAAGTAAATCTTAAAAAAAAAAAAAAAACAAACACTGAACTTGTAGTTTTTCTTTAAAGATTTATTTATTTAGACATACAGAACTGGGGTAAAGGCCAGAGGTGCAGGAGCAGTGAGAGAATTCACCAGAGACAGAGTGGGAAGCAGAACAGGTGGATCGATGAAGCACACAAATGAGTGAGTAGTGGGGAGACAGGAGAGGTCTGTTGCGCCATGTGGATCACCTCCGAGGCCAGGGATCGAACTGGCACTGAGGTGGCCGCAGCCAGCTTGCAGTGCTGCGTCCCAACCCGTTGTGCCTCCAGGGAGGGCCCACTTGTTGTTTTTCATTGGAAGGCCATTGTTTCATTCCGTTTTCTTGTAATTTGGACTCTTTAGAGAACCATTCATACTTGCCTGCTCCTGGGTAGGGGAAGGCAGAGATCCGGAGTTCAGCACCACTAGTGCTGCACACACAGGGAGTAAGGGTATCCTTAGTATTAGAAAATGTGTGTTAGGATGCCCCACCTCCAATGTCAACAAAAGTCACTTCAGTTAATGTCCCTGAGGACACCAACCTCACAGAGTACTAAAAAAAACTTTAATTTCACTTAATCCCTATTATTTCAGTAACCTATCTTTCACGTAGGAACCTACAGATTCCATACAAAGCTTTTCTCAGGTCCTATACAAATTTATTTATATACTGGCCCTGGCCATTAACATGAATGACATTTGTACTGGTTGTTATTTTCATAAGTCTGTAAAAATAGTACATGTTTGATCAAAATGACCAGCTGCAAGATTTCGAGCATGTCTCTATTCAGAACGGGGCACGCCGTGCCTTTTATTCAGTCTTTGCGATTTGTACAATGGGACAGTGTCCTCTTCTGCCCTTGGGTGTCCCTGTCCCAGCACTAGTGCCACAAACTCGTGACAGCGGGGCCACACAGACCCCCTTCCCCACCCAGGGGGACCTGATGGAGTGGTGTCCCCAGGGGTTGGGGGAGGTCTCAGGCTCCCTGGGAAATTGGGGCTGCCTCGTGATGGGAGTCCCTTGGTTGCTGGCAGCTGGAGGGTCCATAGCAAAGCGCCGCCACAGGGAACGAGGCTGCAACTGCCCCAGATGGCTCAGGGGCAAAACTCCCCGGCACGCCTTCACCCTCAGCAATTCTTCAGCCTGTAGGCGGAGGGCACAGGCATATTCCTTCCAAAGAAACGCCCCAACTTGAGCCCCCAGGTCTGTGACTAGGGCCATCCCTAGCATGTCTGTGTGGGCTCTGGACCATGACCCTTTTCTCCTGCCCTGGCTGGAGCCCAGAGGTGCTTCGGGAGCTGGCTCTGGCAGGCATCAGGTGTGGCAGCTGACGAGGACTCTGCTCTCGGGCTGTCAGGGCACTCCTCCCAAGGAAGGTCAGATGAGGAAAAGCAACCAGCTGTCAGGATGGTGAATTCCCACCTGTTGTCTTCTGCCCTCAACCTAGGCAGGGCCTGCTGACAGGAAGGAAAGAGGCAGGAGACTGCCAAGGCACAGCTTCCTGGTTCTGCTTTTGGGCAGTGCTGCAACCTGATTATTTTATCTTCCTTTCTCTGACTTTGCTAGCCCAGGATATCTCCCCTGAGATTTGGAAGTCACGTGTTACAGAGTGAGCTTACATCAGCCATGCTGGGAACAAGTAGGGAAAAGAGGGTTTTGCTGGGATTTTGCCCCATTTACCTCACTGGCTTACTGAGCTGGGCTATCTGAAGAGGGAGAAAAAAGTCGATAAAATACTTCTTCATTCTTTTGTAAGAATTACCCTTTTTTTTTTTAAGATGTATTTATTTATGCATACAGAACTGGGGTACAGGCCAGAGGGACAGGGGCGGTTGAGAGGATTCACCAGAGACAGAGTGGGGAGCAGAACAGGCAGATGGACAAAGTACACTGCTGAGGAAGCAGCGGGTGGGTCAGGAGAGGTCTGCTGCACTATGTGGGTCACCTCTGGGGCAGGCGGGGATTGAACTCACACTGAAGTGGCTGCCATGCGCTTGCAATGCTGCGTCCTAACCCGTTGTGCTACCAGGGAGGACCCAAGAATTACCATTTTTAAGAGATTATCTTGTAAGAAAATATAGATTAGCGTCCTCTACATGTGATGTTTCTAGTCTCTTCCTCAGCTTTTCAGAGGCCACACAAGGTATTCTGCGCACCAGACACCTATTACACAGCAGAGCCAAGGTGTCCAGTTGGCCATGAGGGCTGATTTGTTTTGCCATTACCATGTGTTTATCCCAATATATAAACCTATATATTTTTTCACAGTTAATATCACTAAGTGGTTCTTCCATCTTCGTAACTGCTTGTTCCGGCCTTGTGTTCCTAATATCTAACTTCCCTTTATAAAGATATCTATGATACTAATTAAAATTTTCCATTCCGTCTGCTCCAGTGGTTCTGCTTTCTTTTGAATAGGATACTGTGGATTGCTGCTATATGGCCCTTGTTCTTCAGGTATCACACACTTCCCCGCTGTGAATTCCTCTTTATTGCTTTAGGGGAAGAATAGCCCAATCACATGCAATACTGTATTTTTTTTTTAAAGATTTATTTATGCATACAGAGCTGGAATACAGGCCAGAGGTGCAGGGATGTTGGGAGGATTCACCAGAGACAGAGCAGGGAGCAGAACAGGCCAACTGACTAAGTACACTGCTGAGG
>NW_004567122.1:4357911-4378580 GCF_000260355.1 Condylura cristata
GAGAAAATGTTTTCCCAATTAGTGATCTTTCTGTTTGTTTTTAGTAATGTTTCTTTTGCTGTACAGAAGCTCTTTAACTTGATGTAGTCCCATCTTTTTATCTTTGCCTTCACTATTGTGGCGTTGGGTGCTCTGTCTTTAAAGATGTCGCTGAAGTGTATGTCGTGTAGTATGTTATCCTGTTTTAACTCTCACATCTGAAGATGCAAGAAGAATCCACTCACAGGTCCATTCAAGGTGTTAACAGAATTTGGTTTCCAGCAATCGCTGGATTGAATTCCCTATTGCTTTTCCTGCCCGCTGTCACCTGCCTGCCCTCCGCGCTAGAGACTTCCCTCCATTTCTGGACACCTGATTCCACTCGTCTCTAAGCCTGGCAGGCATCAGACTATGCCATCCTTTTGTTTAATTCAGAGCCCACTGTTTAATGTATTCACTCGCTACGGTTCCTATAGCAAAGTACCAGAAGCTGAGTGGCTTGTAGAACAGAAATGAGTCCTCTCACAGTGCTGGAGGCAAGATGTCAAAATGAAGGTCTAGGTGGGCTTGGTCCTCCCGGGGGCTGGAAGCAGACTCCTCTGTGTCTCCACCCTGGCTGCTGTGGAGGCAGGCACACCCTCCTGGTTAAGCCACTTTCTTTCTTGGCCTCACCTCATCTTGCCTTTGAGCATCTCTCTGCGGTTCTAAATCTACTTTCCTTTTATTTATTTTTAAAGTTTTATTTATTTATGTACACAAGAACTGGAGTACAGGCCAGAGGTGAGAGGTGGGGGGGAGGTGAGAGGATTCACCAGACAGTGGGGAGCAGAACAGGTGGATCTACTGAAATGCACTGCTGAGGGGAGCCTCAGGGAGACAGGAGAGGTCTGCTGTCCATGGGGGTCAGCACTCTGGCTAGGGATCAAACTCGTGCTGCAGTGGCTGCAGACAGCTTTGTAGTGCTGAGATTCAACCCCTTGTGCCACCAGGGAGGCCCTACCCTCCGTTGATAAAGACACACTTTAAAGACCTCCCCTTAATTTGGTTATCCTTAAAGACCCTACTTCCAAATAAGTCACATTCACAGGCAAAACAGGTTGGAATTTCATTCTGTATTAAACCTACAGAATCCTTTTTAAATCACATAACGTGATATCACATAACGTGGTAACTGGAGTAATTCTAAGGGGTAAGGCTCCCAGGGACAAACTTCAGATGGTTACGAACATTTTTCTTTCATTTTTAAGCATTTATTTATTTATACATACAAGACCTGGAGTACAGGCCAGAGGTGCGGAGTTGGGGTAAAGGGCGGAAGTGAGAGCATTCACAAGAGATTGAGTGGGGAGCAGCAGGAAGACAGGAGAGGTCTGCTTGCTGTACCATGTGCGGATGGACCTCCGTAATCAGTGGCTGCAGAGAACTTCATAGACTTAACCCCTGCACAACCAGGGAGGCCCCATTTTCATTTCGTGTAGTTACCATCTGTGAAAGACTTCAGACTCTGCTCAGAGCCTTTCTTATTTTTTTTAGCAGATTTTATTGATATGTCTTTTGTTTACTAAACTATGTAACTTCGGAGGATGGCTTCACATGGACACGTGCTTTGCTCCTTCCATCAAGGTTCCTTCCCTCCTCTTGGGAAACTACTATATTTTTCACCAGGCCTAAGAGCTTTTTCTGTTGTGTTTCCCAGTTTGTTTTCTTTGGTTATTTATGTTACACAAAACACTTCTTAAGGACAAAATAACAATCTTCCAGAGATAGAATCTAGAGAATGTCTAGTTCTCAGTCATGTCAGGGACTAAAAGATCTGGGGAATTAGCACCACCAAAGGAAATGGTACTAAATGTTGAAACTATTAACTCATGTTCCACGGTCTACACTTATTGCTGATGTGAAAATATTATACGCTGCTTTACAAGTACTATTTTTATCTAAAGAAATATGTATTCCAAATATAGAGTAGTAGAAAACTAAGATATTCAGAGTTATGGTACTTACTGTTATAAAGATCCTTTTTTATTGTTCATTGAGTTTCAGTCTATGTGGATGCCAATTGCACTGGCTAGATTTTCAAGAGTGCATGATGCCCACATATTTATTACCTTTGACATTAGTGAAGCTTCGTTTTTTAGATTTTGGGACCTGTATGTAGACCTGGCAATAATATTCTAATATCAGATAAAGGTAGTAATGCTTTGGGCCTCCCTGGTGGTGCAGAGGTTAAGTCTACCCACTGTGAATCTACCCACAGCCACTGCAACATCCCCCTGGTTCAATCCCTGGCCAGGCAGGAGACCCACTTGGCAGTGCAGAGCTCTCCTGACCCGCCCGCTGCTCCCCTCAGCAGTGTACTTCATTGATCTGCCTGTTCTGCTCCCTGCTTTGTCTCTGCTGAATCCTTTCATTCCCACGCCTCTGGCCTACACCTCATCTCTGTGATAATAAATAAATAAAAATAAAAAAAAGAACGAAGGTTTACAATGGTATTTTGCAGAGTTTGGGGAAATCAGGTGCTCTAATAACTGGAACGAATTGGAAGACACTAAATGCTTTTGGCACAAACTCTGTCTAAAAGGTTAGTGGCTGCAAGCTGGGGACAGGGACCTGGGGGATGGAAGCAAATGAACTGCTGAAAATGAGAAAGAAATGAGGACAAACTGGTGCACCAGCCAGGCGATACTGCTAAGAACAAGGAGTCACCCAAGCTCCCAGTGGGCCTGAGCTGAATATGGAAAATGCCAGGAAATGAGCTAACCAAGTGTCCACAGCTTCCCTCCATACCCCTTACCCACGCTTCCGGTAGTCGTACTCTCAACAGGCCAGTGGCCTCTGACCTGGGACCGCACAGGACATGCCATCAGCAGCTCAACTCAGAGCCGGGTGCCATAGCCCCTGGGGGAGGACCCCTTGATATATTCAGCTTTCAACACCTGTGAAATGGACTGGAGTCTACTAAAAAGATGTGTTGGCATCTGGTGGCTCAGCGGGTTGAAGCACAGCACTGAGAAGCTAAAGCCATTTCAGCACGAGGTCGACCCCCACCCCAGAGGTGACCCACAGGCAGTCCTCTCCTGACTCGCCCGCTGCGCCCCTCAGCAGTGTACTTGGTCAGTCAGTCTGTCCTGCTCCCCACTCTGTCTCTTTTGGTGAAGCCTCTCACCGCCCCTGCACTTCTGGCCTGTACTCCAGCTCTGTATGCATAAATACATATTTTTTAAAAAACTGAAGGAACAATGCCAGGAAATTTAGAACTTCTAAGAGCCAGAATTGTCTTCATCAGATTTGATCTGAACACTGCCACTTACTGAACAACCAGGGGCTGGAATCAGGCCAGGTGACCCGGGTCAGACATGTGGGCCCCGCCCTTTCAACCTTGCCTCCTTAAACTTGCCGCTTCATGACCACAGACTCCATTTCCCTATTAATAAGACTGGGGTAGTATAGTGGGTACAGGCCGTATGGGGTTTCTGTAAAGGTTAAATGAAACCTATTAGGAAATGATAGCTGGAGTCATTATTCTCCACCTCATTATCCTCTGAGTTTCCTCCAGCCCAAATTGAACATTTTTCAGAACTAATTTTTGAAAACAAAAATCTATCTTGCCTTTGGAAGTCTGAATTTGAATATAAAACTTCTAGTTTCATGCAACGTTTGGGTCTGTTGCATCAACTCTGCTAAATTATGTTGATATTTAGAGAAATTTTGCTTTGATTGAATTTTTTACATGAATATAGTAAATTCTCTGAGTATGAAGGCAGCCTGATTGAGTAAAAGGAGTATTAAATCTGACCATCTGGAAACCTAGATTTTATCCAAGAATATTCTCACTGACTGGTTGGGTGTCTTCACAGCTGCCCTTAGCTTTTGGTTTTCTTATTTATTTACTTATTTAGTAACTCAAGAGGCATCTCTGGGGAAGCCAAGAGGATTCAAAAGAAGGCAGGATCTAATCTGAATGACAGTGAGCATAGGAATACCTCTAATCAAAATATGGACAGTGGAATGACAAATAGTGTACTATAAAGAAAATGAGCTTGCATTTAAATATGTCAAGTTTGAGGGTGGTGGTGGATAATCTGAATGGAAATGTCTAGAAACCGGCTGGCAATTTATAACTGCATTTCTGTAGCAAGGTCAAGGTGGGGAATGTCAATGTCAGTACCATGTGTAATGTTAGGACTTACAGCACTTGATATTAGGGTGACTGATGATGTTGATGATAAGTATATAATGTGGAAAACCTAGAAGATAAACCAATCGTGGAATTAGAGGAATTACTCATGGTTATAAATGTGCTTGTATTTATGCTCAGGCAGTGGTGTATAACACTGCAGGTGAGGACTGAATAAACTTTTGAGCCTGAGAAAAGCAAACAAATGCTTTGCTAACACATCATGCTGACTCTCCCTTGGGGGGTGAAAAAAAAAATCTTCTGGACCTAATTGGGCTTTAAGTAGGCCATCTGTTTCTTCTCATTTCTGGCATCAAGGGAAGAGTTCAAGAAAAATCTGGTAAAAAAAAAAAATTGTCTTCTAGAAAATGTTGATAAAATCCTAAGTGTGAGACTTAAGAGTGAGCATTCATTGAATTTCAGCCTAGACATAATTGTTGTGACCACCAACAGTGCTGGTTGGTGGAGTGGGGTGGATACAAGCCACTGTGTTAGGAACCAGCAGGAAGGACTGATGAGGAAGGAGCGAGGAAGCTCATGCGTTCAGGAGAGGAAAGACTTGGCATGACGGTCAGAAGCAACAGAAGGGGAAGAAGAGGGAAAGCTTTGAACTGGAGGCTCAGGGAAGAGCCATATGGGGCGAGAGCCAGGGCACTCAAGTCAAAGCCTTGGCATGTTTGTCTGAACTGGTGATAGTTCCCTATTCAGTTGGCAGAACCGCTCACTAAGAAGCAGCGTCTGGCCCTCCCTGGTGGCGCAGCGGGTTAAAGCACAGCATTAAGAAGCTAAAGCCACTTCCTCATGAGTTCGATCCCCCCCTGCCCCGGAGGAGATCAACATGGTGTGGCAGACCTCTCCTGACCCACCTGCTGAGGGGAGCAGCAGGTGGGTCAGGAGAGGTCTGCCACACCATGTAGATCTCCTCCGGGGCAGGGGGGGATCGAACTCATGCGGAAGTGGCTTTAGCTTCTTAATGCTGTGCTTTAACCTGCTGCGCCACCAGGGAGGGCCTGAAATAAAGAAATATTTAAAAAAAAAAGCAGAGCTGTTGGGACTTTGTTAATTTGCATGAATGGCCTCCTCTACCACCCACACGTTGTTCTTTAGCTGTTTCCCAGGGCACAATCCCCAGAGAACCTTGTTTGACTCCACAGTCGGGCCTGAGGTTGGCATTCAGCGATGCTGTGCCAGCCTTCTGCATCTGCCCTTTCTGAGAAGGGGGAGTGAACAAGTTAATTACACTGGTAGCTTAAGAAAATATAGATGGCAGGAGTCATCCATGCCAAAAGGCTTACACACACAAAAATCGAGGGGCGGGGCCTGCCCAGGCCTCTCCCCGCTAACCTAAGCTTTTCTCTATTGCACTTTCAAAACCAGTTTTGTTTCAGCATGTTTTGTACCTTGACTTCTTATGGAGAAGCTTGACAAAGTCATGAAATAGAAACTGCATTCAGAGCAATGAATGGCACGGATGAAATCACACATGAGATTAGGATATATATAACGCAACCATTGGTCCATAATGGAAATGTGAAAACTTGCAACCCTACTTTAGCTGGTGGGATTTGGAGGACAGCTTCAAAAAGGTTAACTTTTTAGTCCTCTAAAGAAAATATCCACATACATCAGTAGTTGCCACTATTTTCTGCGCAGTGACCATTAGAATGGTCTCTGCTGAGCCAGCTATATTAGTGCATTGTGGTTTTGAGACCTGCAGAGAGCCCGGGAGTTCTCAATCCACTTTTTTAAAATTTTATTTTATTTTTGAAGATTATTTATGCAAGAGCAAGCAGTCACAGTAGGAGTCAGAGCTGAAGGGTTTTTCTAAACAGAACTAATCGCTGGCTACTAGCTAAACTAATCATGCCGAGGGCCTGTTATTTCTCATTTCTCACAGCCAGTGAATGTGTGTTATCAGATTCTTTCTATGGAACTTTCTGTTTCTCTTGAGGTGTTATCTAAGGACATGAGGTGTCAGCCTCAGTTCATATTCCTTCTTGTTCTGCTGACAGGTCAACGAAAGCTATTCTGTGATCTAGCACAGCCCAAGGGAGAGGTGCAATGGCTTGTGAGCAGCAATGCCTGTATTGTGGCTCTCGGGTACTCCTAAGGGGTTCCTCCAGCGGAGGGAACTTAATTATCCATTATGGGGAGCAGAGGAATCAAAGTCCTTTCCAGCTGTCCCAGGTATGGTGGGTCACCTCTGCTACACCATGAGCTCTTGAAAAGTATAAAATCCTAAAATGTGTTTATGTTTTGCACGCCATTCTATACCTGGGGCTCTCATTCTGTTAAGCTGGTCTCGTCTACAAGAGGGTAGTAGTAAACACATACTAGAGCACCATATTATGTTCCAGGGTCTGTCCTGACACTATACAGAACAGCCTCTTAATATAACAGTAATTTGGAGGTAGTTCCTGCTTCAATCTCACTTTATAGATGGGAACGTGAGAACCAGAGGAGTTAAGTAAATGCCCAACATCACACAGCTATCACTTTCTGGAGCCCGGATTCAAAAGGAGGCAATTTGGTTCCAAGGTTGGCGCTTCAAATCACACTGGGGAGGTTGGGAGTCAACATATGGATGTTGAAGGAACCCAAACACCCCATCTACACAGCAGGAGAGCTGCACGCACAACCAAAATCAAGAACTCATTGTGCAATGTTTGCAGAGATGTAAAACGTTCTTACTTAGTCACACAAACGTTACCTAAGGTTCTCGTTGAAAGAGTCAAACAATATAGGAATATACAGAGCAAAACATACAGACATGTCCACTACCTCCTATGCTCTTTCACCCTACCTGAGGGATTCTTAGCACACAGTCTTATATCTGCTGACTGAAGTGCTTCTGTGATCCAGGGGCCTCCCTAATGGCACAGGGGTTAAAGACAGTGTTATTAAACTATGGCCAGCAGCTGCAGCAAGAGTCCCTTCCCCAGCCAGGGAGCTGACCCACATGGCGCAGCAGAACTCTCCTGTCTCCCTGCTGCTCCTCTCAGAAGTGTATTTCACTCCATCAGCCTGTCCTGCTCCCCACTCTGTCTCTAGTGAGTCCTCTCACACATACACCCCAGTTCTTGTATGTATAAATAAATAGATCTTTTTTTTTTTTTTAAAGTAGTTCTGTGGTCTAAGAAACAGGTTGTTTAAAAGGGAATGTAACTAAAAGACCTCGTTTGGGCCACCTGTCTCCACTGAAAGCCAATAAAGCAGAGACAGGAATTGAATCTTTAAGGTGAACTCGAATCAGACAGTGGCAATCTGAAAATGTGGGGCTGAGGGGTCGGAGGACGGTTAACAATCTAAAGAAATCAGCTTCCCATTTAATTTCCAGCTGCCTTTTTATAGGAAGTTGAGCAAGACAGTTAAGCAGTAAGTGGACCTTCTCCACTGCCAGGAGCCACGATGTGAGAGGAGCAGCTGGCGGGACAGGAGAGGTCTGGTGCACATAGGGGCCAGTTCCCTGGCTGGGATCGAAGTCGTTCTGCAGCAGTAGTTGATAGCTTCATAGTGCTGCGCCTTAAACTCTTGGGCCACCAGGGAGGGACCTCTACCTGTACTTCTATAGGATTATTACATATCAACACTGTTCTAAGCACTCACAAAATAATGTTATTTAATCTTCATAATGGTATGTAACATCCTGGGAGACGATCCAGATTCCGATGCAGACGGCAACTCCCTGTCCTGTCCTGCTTGGCAGAATTCCCAGCCACCATGCTGAGGGGCTCCAAGCTCCTGCAGCACATTGCAGATGGACCCTTAAGGGTTAGGGTTCAAGCCAAGCCACTTGATCGCTGGAGACCTACTAGTTCATGCCAACTCAGTGAATTTTGCCCTATATGTCATTCATTCTATGCTGAAGAATGTCCTTTGGTACAATTTTGTAGTGTTTCTTTAACCAGCAATATTCAACAAAATCAACATAGATAAACTTTTGAACTTCTAAAAAGACAAAGAGGCTGAAAGTACTAATATCTTCATAATAAGGCAGGACAACCGAATGAGGGATATTTTTCTATCCCATGGAAAGTCCCAAACTAAGTAGGAGATTTTGTGTCTCCTGAGATCCACCTTTGAGCTGTGGGCTTTTTTTTTTTTTAAGATTTATTTATTTGTGCTTACAGAACTGGGGTGCAGGCCAGAGGCTCAGGGGTGGCGAGAGGCTTCACCAGAGACAGAGTGGGGAGCAGAACAGGCAGATTGACGAAGTACACTGCTGAAGGGAGCAGCGGGCGGACCAGGAGAGGTCTGCCGCGCCATGTGGTCTCCTCCGGGGCAGGCGGGAATCGAACTCATGCAGAAGTGGCTTTAGCTTCTTAGTGCTGTGCTTTAACCCGCTGAGCCACCAGGGAATGCCGAGCTGTGGGCTTTTAAATGCAGATGAGCTCTTCCCGGACCTCCTCCAGCTGAGGGCTCCTTCCCTTGCCTTCTCCTGTTTATACGCTGCACTTCACCAAGGAGGGGGAATCAGCAGTTGTGCCAAGAACATTAACAGCTAATATTTACTGAGCACTTACTATGTGCCAGGAAGTGTTCTGAGTGTTTTAAGAGCTTGAGCACATTTCCTCTTTACATTTACCATACGAAGGAGGAGTTGCCCTAAATCCAGCACACGTAATCTTCTTTAATGCTCAGAACCAATATTGTCACAGAAATCATCAAGATTTTCTCTAGGGAGTGTAACCGGCCCCTGAAAACATGTGGTGCAGTAACAATAACCCGGGTCAGATGTCTTCGGGGAAACAGGAACATGTGTCTCCATCATGATAAAGTTAAAAAACATAAATCTCTTGGTTTTATTTTTAAATCACCAATTTTACATCCTCATAATGGAACTATATTTGGTATTAGTTTTCTTCTTTAACACACCTTGTATCTGATGTTTTTACTGAAAACTATTCAATGCACACTGCCAGATGAAAACACTCGGCGCTGTGGAATTCCAACAATTAGACATCTTGGAAAAGGCAAACCACAGAGACAGCAAAAGAACCAGCAGTTGTGAGGGGATCTGGGGTAGGGGCTGAGAGAGGGATGAGTAGAGCATGGAGGATTTTTAGTGGGGTCAAACCATTGCGTGGTTACGTTTCATTATACACTTGTCAACTCCCATACAACGTAACAGTGAATGCTGATGTAAACTGTGGACTTTAATTACTAATAATGTGTCAGTATTGGCTCATCAGTGACAACAAAGATGCCACACGAGTGCAAGATGCCAATAAAAAAGACGGGGGTAAGCATATGGAACTTCGACGTGCTCTGCATTCATTTTTCCTTAAACCTGAAACTATTAAAAATGTCTTTTAGTTTGATAGTGCATATGTATATAGATATGTTTAATCCCGTTCGCAGAAAAAAATGAGTGCAAAGTACATAGAGTGCACACTGTGTAAAGCACGTTGTCAGAAACTTGCCAAAAGCATGGTAAATTTGGTGTGACTGAACTTTTCATAGTCACCTTCCTTCAAAGAGGTCCCTAATAAACCCTTTCAAGAGAGCCACCACCAGGGAAAAACATATCCTAGAGCAAGTCATGCAGGCGTTTCATTCCCTCTACAGAGAAGGTTTGCATTAGGGACATACATGTTGCGGGGCTGAGGGAAGTGATCCCTGAGCTCCTGAACTCAAACAAAGCAATGGGAAAACTGCTTTTATTTTTTTAGCTTAAAGGAACTGCTTATTTTAGATAATGTAATTTTTTTTTTAATATTTCTTATGCATACAAGAACTGGATACAGGCCAGAAATGTGGGAGTGTGAGGATTCACCAGAGATAGAATGGGGAGCAGGACAGGTGGATCAATTGAAATACTGAGGGGAGCAGCAGATGAGACAGGAGAAGTCTGCTGTGCCCTAGGGCACCCCACCCTGGCTGGGGACCTAATGGTGCTGCAGTGGCTGCGGCTGGCTTCATAGTGGGGTGTTTGTTTGTTTGTTTGTTTGTTTGTTTGAAGACTCTTTTATTTGTAATTGGGATACAGGCTAGAGGTGCAGGGGCAGTGAGAGGATTCACCAGAGACAGAGTGGGGAGCAGAACAGGCCGACTGATGAAGTACACTGCTGAGGGGAGCAGCGGGCGGGTCAGGAGAGGTCTGCCGCGCCATGTGGGTCACCTCCTGGGCAGGCGGGGACTGAACTCATGCAGAAGTGGCTTTAGCTTCTTAATGCTGTGCTTTAACCCACTGTGCCACCAGGGAAGGCCCTGATAATGTAAAATTTCTACCGCTCTTAGTATGTTTTGATATATTAAATGCATCTCCCAACCTGAATATGGAATCTAGTCATTTTCAGAATTAACTGTTTTAAAAAAAAGTTTCCCCTGCAAATATTGTCTCTCTGTATATTTACATTGTTCATTTTTGCACAATGTATACTCTCTCCTCTCAGGTGTAGTACCTGTAAAATTCCCATCACCAATTCACCTATGCAACATTACTATAGTCTCTTGTGCTCTTCCCTCCCCTGTTTTGATCCCTCTCCTTCCCCTTCTTCTGCAAGATGTCTCAGATTTACTTAGTTGCCTGTTAATTTTTTTTTGTTTATTATAATTATTTTCCCCTGATCCCTTATTTGGTTCTGCTATATTCCTCCTATAAGTAAAACCATTCAATATTTTTTCTTTTTACTTCTGTCTTATCTCACAGAGCATGATCCATTCCAGCTCCATCCATGTTGCTGCAAATGGCACACGTTTTTGAATGGCTGAATAGTATTCCAGTGGTATGTGTGTGTTGTGTGTGTGTCCGTGTGTGTGTGTATACACACATTACTTCTTGAAGAGTTGGGAAAACCTAACTCTTCACCCTCAGTGCTGACACAGCATTGGAATAGTCCTGCTTGCAGTTCAACCCAAATTTCTCCCTGTAACAGCAAGGGAAGACCAGGCACTCCGGAAGGGAAGTCCCCACATCTGCACAGGCTTGGAGCTCAAGACAGGAATAATCACCAACAGAAACAGCTTGTTGGAAAAGCTGGTTGGGGTTAAGGCGGAGCTGGGGAGTGGAATTGCATTGGAGGTGGATGTTGGGCTGTAGGTGGGGAATGGGAGCAAAGTGGGGTTTTCAGAAATAATCTGTTCCCTCCCCACCCCACACACACATACATGCTTAGATGCCTGGAGCATGGAAAAGTTTCTCTAGGGTATATATCTTACAAACAAAATTGCTGGATCATGGGCTATGCAAATTAACTAAAGAAAGTCAAATCATTTCTAAGTCTTTGTCTTTAGCTTACTTTGTTGTATTTTTTGTGGCATATTTTGAAGAGCAGAGGTATAGAATGAAGTGTAATTTATCGACTTTTTCTTTTCTATTTAATGCTTTGAGTCCTAAGAGGACTTTGGCTATCCCAAGTTATTTTCTTCTAATACTTTTATAATATTAATTTTTCAGTTAGGTCTTGGACAAGTTTAAATTCATTTTTATATGATGAACTATTATTCATTTATAGAACTAGTGTCTTCTATCTAGCTAATTCAGTAGCATTTGCTACCACAACTAAATAAAAAACTATCCTTTCCTCTTGAGTTGCCTTCACATACTTACCATAAACATAACATACATCATCTCCAGTCTCTTGATCCTCCTTCATTGTTTTACCCATAAGTGCCTCACCTTTTTGTCACTGTAGATTAATATAATACAGCTTGGAATCAAGCAGTATGAATTCTTTCACAGTTGTTTTGAGTCTCTTATGGCTTTTTGTTTTGATATTAAATTTTATCTGGATTATAAACTTCTATCAAAAAATTCCATTAGAATTCTGATTGGGATTGAGTGGAATGCCAATAACAGTATCGAAGAATTGCTATCTGTAAAACAATCTGGAATGTGTGCTAGACCTATTCATTTCTTTGTCAACTCATTAATTTCTGCAAAGTCTATAGTATTCAGTGTATGGTATATGCATATATTTTGATAGAAAGTTATATACCTTTAACTATCTGCGTTGTGTGAAAGCTAAAGAATGGTATTTTTATGTGATTTAAATTTTCTGCCCTTCCTGGTATATAGACAAGAACTAGCTTCTTGTTTGTTGGTGTTATTCCCTGCACTAGGTTGATTAATTTATTAGTAGTGCCTTAATCCACTGCTCTCAGTTATCCTTGGTCTGCTGTCTGGACAGTCAGCTGTGGGCTCTGTGATATCTTTCCTTCTTGGTAAATAAACAAGCCTGTGTTTATAGCTGAGTAGCCTTCTCGATGGAATTTGTGCTTCCCACTTTCTGAAAATGGATGTGCAAAGGGCCTCTTTTTATTTTGACCTTCCCATCTTTCCTTGTTTATGCCAAGTGGATGGTATTTTCTTCCACACAATTCTTCTCAAAGCCTCTCGGTGGGAACTCTTACCATTCCTGCATCATGGTTACTACAAGGCAGTCTTGTGAAGTTGTAAAGGATGTTTCCTTTTACTTCCTTGTAACAGCATCCAGTGTAACTGGAGTGTCTTCCCTTTTCTGTGCCATTATAGTTCTTTGTCCTTTTCTGTTTTCTAGAGAGAAGGAAGAAGCAGCATGGAAGTCCTTTATACTCACCCATTTAGTCACTATTCCTGATGTTCACTTCAGTCTGTGCATTTGAGGCAGTTTCTGAGCTAACATGCACCCATGCATGGTACTCTCATTGTCATAGAGATTATATCTTTATGCAGTAGTAACCCAACAGTACATTTTATAATCGTAGTTGTGCATAGTCATATTTTAAATCATTAAGATAAAAAAATAACAAGTGTAATTTATTGTGACTTTTAAGCTCACCTCTGTAAAGTGTTCTTTATTTATGTGGTTTTGAGTTACTACTTGCTGTCATTTCCTTTTAGCTTGAAGAACTTACTTAATATTTCTTGCAAGTCCGGTCTGCTAGCAACAGAGGTGCTCAGTCTTTGTTTCTCTGGGCATGTCTTCATTGAACCTTAATTTTTGGAGTCTAGTTTTGCTTGGCACAAAAACTCTGCATGTGAAAAAGCAAAATTCACAAATTTTGAGTTATTAAATTATTTAAGCATTGGTCAGCCTCCCATGTCGATGCCACAGGAGTTACCCACCATGTAAGGTATTTATGGACAAACAGGGTGTGTTGAGGTCACCTTCCTGTAGGGGAAAGCCAGGGGTCTTATGCAAAGGACTACACTTGTCTGATTAGGAAAGTTCCAACTGACTGGTTTGATTGAAACTGACCAGATATTAGCTCTGGGTGGAGGCCCAGCATGGAGGGCTTTGTTTTGGGATTCTCCTCAAGGTAGCTTCTAGGTTAAAACAAGCACAGGGACATTCCAATTCAGTTCAATTCAAGGTTCACCAAAAGGTAGTCAGTCCAGGCAACAGTTCTTAGCATCATTCTAATCATCATTCTGTAACTGCAAGGCCTCCACCCCACCCCTCCAAAGTGGATGACTAGTTTGAGGTTCTAGAGTCTGCCATGCAGGACTCTCAAATCTTCAGTCCACTTTAGTGACCCACTTAGAGTGAGGACCAGCTTACCAATTCCAGCTCTTTCTCCCCTCAGGAGAACTCTTCTTCAGGAGCTTCCTCGACCTTCCCTTACCTAGTCATGATTTGGGGTGTATTCCATCATCATGCCTTCAAATTCACTAATCTTTTCTTCCACAGTGTCTAAGCTGTCATTAATTTTCCACTGAGACACTACAGTTTTCACATCTAGAAAACTCTCTCTTCCATATCCACTTCTCTTTTTGAACATGTAGTGCTGATTTTAATGTGTGTCACTTCTAGATTCACTTGATTCATTTTTCATCTGTCTAGGGATATGATTTTCCTACTCTTTGCTTGTCCAGTGATCTTTGAAAAGATGCCAGACATTGAATTTTTTTTAAAAAAGATTTATTTATTTATGCATACAGAACTGGGGTACAGGCCAGAGGTGCAGGGTGGTGAGAGGCTTCACCAGAGTCAGAGCAGGGAGCAGATCAGGCAGATTGACAAAGTACACTGCTGAGGGGAGCAGCAGACAGTCAGGAGAGTTCTGCCATGCAATGTGGGTCATCTCCCTGGTTGGGGATTGAACTCTAGCTCAAGTGGTTGTGGCAAGCTTCACAGTGCTGCACTTTAACCCATTGTGCCACCAGGGAGGACCCAGCCATTGAATTTTATTGAGAGCTGAATATTTTTGATTCTTGTCAATAATTTTGAAGTTTTTTTGGGGAATGTTTAAAATATCAGGACACATGTAGATACTCTTGGGTCTTGCCTTTAGGACGTATTGGGTAGGACTAGTGCCAGGTTAATCTTTGTCCAGTTGTTCCCTACTGCTGAGGTAAAACCCTTGTGAGCCATGTGTCTAGTGCCTTATGCATGCTAAGGTTTTCCAATCTGGCTGAGTTGAACAGGAACTATACCAGCTGTGTGTAATGCTCCCTCTAATCCTTTTGGGTGATTCCCATGCTTCTGATATTTCCTCGTGTATTCCTCTTTCAAGTAGATACAAAGCAGCCCGGCATGTGTCCACAGGAAATCTGCATGATTCTCCAGAGTGTGGCTGCAGGGACCATGAGAAGAAGACTGAGAGCTTATTCCTCTGTCCTTGCAGGGGAACTCACTGGTCTAGACTACTCTGCTCCCCACCAGTACTTACTAAGACTCCTACTTCTGGCTAAGCAGATATCGTATTTTTCAAGAAGCTATACATACCAACATGGAAATAAAATCATCTAATTTGTAGCATTGCCTTACAAAAATGATAGTTTTAGATGTTGCCAAAGTTATGGAAATGTCTCCAACACAAATGTGGATGAATTAGTGGGGAAATAAGTCATGTATTTATTAAAAGGATCATGAGGGAAGGAAAGGCAAATAATAGGTAAACAGCAATATAAAGTAACAGGGGAGCCGTTTCATGCCTCAGACCTAAGCAGAGAAAAGAATTGGATTTTTGAGTTCAGAGGGATGAGTAATCGCTAGGTGGGATGACTTAAAAGACCTCACGAAAGAAACAGAACTTGAGCCTGATAGGATTTCAAGGCAAAGGTTTTGAATTTTGTCCCCTAGAGGATTCATTGTGTCTCATTTCTGCACAGCAGTCATTTCTCAAAACCATCTTTAGAGGTAAAGAAAAGTTTTAAGAAAGGGGAAGAGGTGGGCCCTCCCTAGTGGCGCAGTGGGTTAAAGCGCAGCACTACCAAACTAAAGCTACTTCAGCACAAGTTCAAGTCCTCACTAGGGAGCTGACCCACAGGGCGCGGCAGACCTCTCCTGACTTGCCCGCTGCTCCCCTCAGCAGTGTACTTCACCAGTCTACCTGTTCTGCTCCCGCTCTGTCTCTGGCAAATCCTCTCACTGTCCCTGCATCTCTGGCCTGTACCCTAGTTCTTTATGCATAAATAAATAAATCTTAAAAAAAAAAAAAAAGGAAGGGGAAGAGGTAACAAATGCAGTTCAGCTTTTCTTACTGTAGAAACTAAAGCACTGCAATCTAGACTCAGCTGAATCCAAGTTGCCCTCACTCTGCAGCTGTGGGAGTCCAAAACACTGCTCCTAGCCTCATGAGGTGGGAGGAGGAGACATCCTTCACAGAGTGGGCACAATCATTGAGCATGTGATGGTGTGTAGCATTGGCCATTGTTCTGATCGTTACCTGATCCAGTGAATGTGATGCATACACATAGGCAAAGCTGTTTCAATACCTCAGTGTGTGTTCAGGCAAGGCTGAGAGTGTCATTTTTCTGCTGTCCATAGAGGATCTTACAATCTGGCTGCTTAGGAAATTGCTGAATGTGCAGCCACTTGCCAGTGAAGCCGGAGGAAATATGCTTTTACACGGCTCCACCCCGTATACAGAGGAGCGAGAGGACCCTGTGTAGCTCCAGAGAGGTGTGAATAGAGCTGGTAACGGTGACACGCTGGGCATCAGATGAGTGGCAGTTAAACCCACAAGGAAGGAAAGCACAATTTTCCGTGTGCTCTCCACAGAGCCAAGATAAACCGAGGGTGAGTTACACAAACCTAAGTGATGCTGGTGAGGACGACACGAGGTAACAAGGGTCACTACAGCTGGCCAAGGACAGTCTCCAATAGTTTACCCGTCACTGTCTGAGGTCTTTACCCGTGTGCACAACTGCAAGACCACTCAGGTTCAGAGAACAATAATAATGGGATTTATTTGACCAACAAGGGAAAACAAAGAGTCACTGAGGCCACAAGCGGCTGTTTACCTCACCTGAAGCAGGGTCCAGTGTTCTGAAGTCCTAAACAAAAGGCATCTCGGATGGCGTCTTCCAGATATCATTGAATGGCCTCTTCCCGCCACTGGAGATCTGGAACGCATGGCAGCCACAGAAAACATACTGGGACTCTGCTTAAGGTGACAGCAGAAGACCTTTACTGGAGCCACCAAAATGCGCCTGAGGCAACTCACAGAATTAGACAAGTAACACTGGAGACAGCTTCTGCTGCAGCCCAACAACCAGGCAAACGGCCACTCAAGCGGCACAGCGAGGCGCCCAGCTCCGGGTCTTCGCCTTCCCTTCCAAGCTGCACGAGCAAGCGCAGAGCTGGGAGCAGGTTCCATCTCTGGGCCGCCTGCAAGGCCTCTGCCTTACCTCCTCTGAGGCTGACTTCTGGAAGCCTCCTCATGTCCTCAGGAGGCCCACAACAGTCTTCTGGAAGATCGTGTGGGGAGGCTGAAACCCTGAAATCCCGAAAATGCTGAATCCTCCCAGATGACACTGACTCCTGCAGCCCCTTGAATTTGCTGACGGAGTCTCTGCACTCAAAGATACTGTGTATTTCAACGGGCTGACCATCTTCTGCTGTGCTGCGCTCCCCTCCAGGGACGCCACCTGGCATAGCCCATGGTTTCAGCCCCCAGTAACAAGGGGAGCTGAGAGCAGGGGCCACTAGCGAAAACACCCTTTCGGTTATGGAACTGTTTCCCAACTTGGCTCATTTGTGTTATTCAAAATAGAAAGCGTGTCTTGTAAACATCTTAAGGTTTGACATTTTATAAAACAGTGGTCATAATCACCATTGTAAGTACTCTTCGGGAGGAAAGTTTAGGAAGCTTTTATTTCATTTCCCATTTCCTACCACATCTGTTTTGGAATACCAACTTGGACATTTTTTCTCACCATGCTGTGAACACATCACACAAATCCCCAACAATGGTGAGTGCATGAAGGGAGCATTCAAAGATGGTTTAATAGCTCTTACATTAAGCCTTTGTTTTATTATTTCATTGCCAATTAAATATTTTAAAACCACTTCCATGAGAAGAATAAGTCTTGATAATTCAGTTCAGGAATCTCATCTTAATTGTTTCACTTTAGAAGTAACTACACATAAATAAACCAAATAACATTTCTGGACTATTCCTCAGAAGTGGAATCATGTTGCTGTACTGTGAACACCAAGATGAACCCACATCCTGGGGTGTGACAGCAGGCAGAGGTGGCCTGTACAGTAGCGTGTGAGAGCGAACCATATCAATTGGTGCCATGTAACTTAAAGCCAAAATCCATGGCAGCTCCTCTGAATTGGGAGACTTGGTATTTCTGTGATTTTGACGTGAAGGATTTGGGGGAACAAAGACTTTCATAGTCAGGTCAGTTGAGGTGCAAAAAATTATTGTGTTGGTGTATCAGCAAGGCCAGTTCCTCCAGGAGGTCAAAAAAGTGTTGTAGGCAGCAGCATACACAAAGATGTAGAGACCATGAGGGAAGTTGGTGGCTTCAGAATCTGGAATACGGTTTGTAAGAGAACATGAAAATAGAGCAGTTCAACAGTATCTCGTATCATCAAGGAACTTTATTGAATAGGATAGAGTTTGTGTATTACCCTTTAGGTCTGGGGGACATTTGAAGGTTTTTAGGTAAGCAATAGCGTTGTGCTACTTACAGGTTATAACATCTATCAGTAATGTGGCATTCGATTTAGTGAGGCTCACAGGTTGTCATTCAATCTGTGGAGACAAGACGCCAGCCTATGGTAAGGCAGCAGTGAGAGGAGTGGTGAGGCTTACAATAGGAGTCAATACTGTGTCATCTGGTAAAATTCGGAGGATCTGGAACAGCCTGGTGACATGTTCTGGTGGGTGAGGTCTTCTGGCCATAATCGTCCTTATCAGATGGCCCAGGCATTTCTACCAAGTGGACCGGGCATTTCTTCTTTCCCTGCCAGTCTGCAGAATTAAACAAGCCCATCACATGCCTCTGGGGAGGCTCGGGGTCCCCTCAATCTCCTGGTGCCAGAACCCCTGGGTGTCCACTCATTCCTAAGAAGAGCCACTTGTGGCCTGTCCAGGCAGTCATGTTCTCCTTTCCAAGCTGAAGCTATGTGGTGAAGAATCTGCTGTAGATTAAAAAGAATTAATGTTATTTAAGTCAATGTGCAGAGAGATGCACTCATGCCTTTTGTCCTGCAAAGACGAAGATGAAGGAAAAGCACCAAGACATTAGAATGACCATTCCAAGTTGGTCTTCAATCTTGGAACAAAAAAAATATTTTTTTTAACATCCTGGGACTTTTTCACTCAGGTGTTGCCAGTTTTATTGGTTGTCTTCCGTGGCAAGCACTATGACTAAGGAGAAACTCTGGAGTATTATCATCCAGTTAATTCTATAACTGATAAGCATTGCCTTTCCTTAGTAGGAGTGGAAACACCTTGGACAGGGTGTCTAAAGGGAGCTTGGCCTTCATCTGCACAGTGACCTTTGGAAGGTCAGCCACCCTGGGTTTGATTTTTATCTGTGAACACTATTGCACTGAAACTTGAAATTTCAATGTTTTTATGAATGATAAATGGGTGCTTATTTTCGAATCAGTGAAACTGTTATCACTGAATCAAATTTGGGGATGAATTAAAAAAACCGGTTAGGCTGCTATGCTACCAGAACCAGGTTTATTGTTCCCATTTGGACCTAAATTCTCAAATAGAGTCATATCAGATCCTACTGACCAGTCTGCAGTAAAATACTGATTCAAGGTTAGGACATGGGTGTGATAGATAAGAGACAGTTCAAATGTGAGCACTGCCCCTCCTGAATGTAGCACATAATTCACCCCTGTGGATCAAAGGACACCACTGAGAGCCATTGATTATTCAGCTAACTGGCCCCTGCGGAAGTGAATAGGATCTTTCCAGGAACTTTGTAAATGTCAGACGGCAGAACCACACTCAGAATGGTCCTCTACTGGTGGCCCAAAAGGCACTGGCGTGCCTTTGGGCACGTGTTTGAGAATGATGCCAGAGGAGCCATCTTTATTTAGGCCCTAAAACAAGAGGGATTTATTCGGTATCTACCCTGTACCAGGCACACTTCTAGGCACTGGCGGACAAGGGAAAGAGTCCCCCTGCTCTGTGGAGCTCCCATGGTAGTTGGGGAGGCAGCTAGGAAAACAGGAAGCTGTGTTGTGACACGGAGTGCTGAGTGGAGGAGGGAGAGGCAGACACAAGAAAGGCACACTCTGCAGGAGGTCTTCTCTGAGGACATGGCAGTTCACAAGCAAATGCTTGGGAAGCCCTGCAAAGATTTGGGGAAGATGTTTTAGAAGGGAATAGGCCAGAAATTGGACTGAGGAGCCTCGGAACAGAAAAGTTCCTAGAGTGAACCTAGGGGAAACATAGACAAGACATCTTGTAGGTACTTGGAGACCACAGAAAAGTGTTTCTGTGTCATGGACTTTGTGTCAGGAAATCTTTGAGAGTTTGGAGCAGGGGTGTAAAATGATTTCTGGTTTTATAATACCACTGTGGCCAGTGTGGGTAGCATATTGATGCAGAATGAGAAAAGGTGAACTACGCAGGTAAGTTTTCTCAGCTTTCCTTTAACAAAAAATCAGATTAAAAAAGGGAAACATTTGCTTTATCTGCAAATGTTCTGGCAGTAAGATGTCATCAGTAAAGGCTTAAGAAGGTGTGTTTGTTATATAACTGATCTGTAAGCCCTGTTGTAAAAACAGTGTGTATGGGGAAGAATAATGCTTAATACTGTCCCAAAGCAGCCCCAGTTTGGGGTTAAGGGGAGGAAGTCAGAACAAAGGGCCCGGGCGAGTGAGTATCACAAGAAATGGAAATTCCATCATAAACAAGAGGTCGGCAGTGAAAACCATGGTGTATGGAAAAATGCAAAAGGGCGAACCAGAGAAATAATGTAACTCATTTTAGTAAACTGCAGTATGGAATGATGGCAGCAAATGTAGGTGTATTTTCTAGAATCAGCACAAACACCTTCCCTTAGTTTTTCTTAATGGATCAAGATTCAGATGGAACATTTACTACCACCCAGGGAAGTTCCAAGTGCTAATAAACATCTACATTTTTTCATGAAGGACTTGAACCAGTGTAATTTATGTATATGTCTGTGTGTGTTTTGCTGTCATTACATATCAATGTAATGTGTCTTCAGAAAAATACACAAGATAAAATAAAAGTAACACAAAACTGCTAAATAATTTTCCTATTATCTCATGGGTACCAGAGAAAACCACTGTTTTAACATTTTAATTATGCTTTCCAGTATTTCTCTATGCATGTAATTTTTTTTTAAGATTTATTT
>NW_004567122.1:4379280-4379980 GCF_000260355.1 Condylura cristata
GTTTCATCCCGTACATGTCATTTTGTTGTCTGCCTTTCTCACTTGATGTCTGTATACATATAATACATTACATGTGTTTGCTTCTCTCTTTTTTTTTTTAACTGTATGCCTAGTTGATACTTAAAATAGTTAAGTATAGTATCAAAATAAAATTGACTAATGGGTTAGACAGAAGAGCTGATAAAATACTATTAAGTAAATGTTATAGGGCACACCCAGAAGGAAATGGGGTGGCCTGGGTGTGAGTCTTCACCCAAGTGAGGGTGCACATAGGAAAGGTTAATAAAAGATTTATTTTCAAGGGAAATGAAAACAGGGGTAACCTATAGAGGGAAGGGTGGGAAGAGAGAGAGAGAAAGAGAATGAACTGGAGTACAGGCCAGAGGTGCAGGGGCGGTGAGAGGATTCACCAGAGGCAGAGTAGAGAGAAGAATACGCAGATCGACGAAGCACGCTGCTGAGTGGAGCAGCAGGTGAGGTCTGCCGTGTCATGTGGGTCACCTCCGGGATGGGGATCAAATTCGCACTGAAGCAGCTGTGGCCAGCCTGCTGTGCTTCATCCCAGCCTGTTGTGCCACCAGAGAGGACCTCCCATTCACTTTAATTTGATCATTTTGTCCTCTCTGTCATGGATGACTTTATAATGTCTAATATGAATTTTGTACTATATACTGTAACGGAGTATTGGGAATACAAAGGG
>NW_004567122.1:4380740-4381924 GCF_000260355.1 Condylura cristata
CTTGTAGATGTATAAAGCACCTAAGATGTGACTGGCCCAAATGAAGATGTGCTGTAAGCATAAAGCTCACCAGATTTTGGTAGTATAAAAAATATATAATTTATTTTTAATTGGACACGTGCTTTTACTTTGATCATATGGTAATGTACTCAGCCATTTAAAAAGAAAGCTAAAATCTTGCCATTTGTGATAAGATGGGTAAAACTAGAGGCGATGATGCTAAGTGGAATAACTCAGAAGGAGGAAGACAAACTGGGTGGGTGTCCTTGTGTGATCACATGAAGTTGGCAGCCAGGATCACACAGGTGCTACTTATTGGTTAGGTCTGAGGCTATGTCGCTTCTCCACATCCCTCCTGCCAAATGATCAATGTTTTACTACAAAAGATGAGAAATGGTGAGCCCAGAAAGAAAAGAAAATATGCTGTGTGAATAATTAGCCAGTCATTGCCAGTAAGCAAAAAAGTGTCCTTGGACTTCAAACGCCAATTTTATTCTTTATAGTTGTAATTAAGTGTCTCCATGAGTCAAATTGATAAAATTGCTAGATAACTCTCCATATCTTATTGCTTATCTTATTGCTTTTGAATCAGCACTTTTTGAGACGGAGCTTTTGGAGAAAAGCAACTGTCGACTATATTCCTCAAGGCATGAGGTACAAAGCATCGGTCATGAGGAAAGTGAAAATTATCATCTGCCTCACTCAACTTCTCAAATCTGTGACTTACTAGCATTCCCTTTGCATCACACCTTGTGCATCTCATTCTTATTTTGTTCTTTTACTACTTTGGTCGTTGTTCAAGTAATTGATGACACAGTACTTACACCACCTTGATTACAAAACTAATTCTGAGCACCTATGTCTGTAGGAGCATACACAGGGCACTCAGGACAAAATTAGTAATGCAATAGCCATGAGACTCAACTGGTGTTGGGGAGGGGCCCCAAGGATGCTGATGTACTTGGGGGCCACATAAATAAGTATACTTTATGTGTTGGTTCTTGTAGTACATATTTCTTAGAAACAGTATTATAGGTCTGATTTTTTGTCTATGCTAACCACAGAGATTTATGTAGCCCATAATGTGACTAAAACATAAAGTTATTTGGGAGAAATCTGGGCTAGCTATCAGTAGAACAAAATTTCTTCTGTTAAATTTGGAGACTCGGGCCCTCCCTGGTGGC
>NW_004567122.1:4382869-4385401 GCF_000260355.1 Condylura cristata
GCCAGAGAGGTCTGCTGTGCCATGTGGATCACCTCTGGGATGGGGATCAAACTTATGCTGAAGTGGCTTTAGCTTCTTAATGCTGTGCTTTAACCCGCTGCGCCACCAACATTTTCCCTCTACTTTTACCTTCTCCTCGTCCAGTGCTTTCTCTCTTATCCATTCCCCTTTCTTGGCATCCTTTTTGCAGTATACTTGCTAAATAGGCCAAGAAGGGAGGTGAGCATAGATGGACATGGCTAACTCACCAGCAGAGGCAAGTGCCACTCTGCAGCATTCCTGGCTTGTGGGTGTATCTGTTTCATCATGAAGACCAGCATCTTCACGCATCTCTCTATTCTGTCTTCACATCATTTGTGTGTCAACTCTCTCTCTGCCTCTGTTTTATAAGGACACTTGTGATGGCATTTAAGAATCATGCTCAACAATCCAGAATCATCTTCCTACACAGAGGCCTTCTCTTCCTTTCCTATATCAGGTAAACAAAAATTAAAGACGACTTTACTGAAAAGTTATGTACTCTTAAAGAGAAAGTAACATAGGAAGAAAGAATATCATGAACCAAGCAGCCAGTGCTATTGAATACAAATTGGAAAACTACAGTTCTTCCCTCTGGAAAAGAAGTTACGAGTACTTAAGGCAGACAGTGATCTAGTAGTAATTTGGAAAAACATGATCCAAAATCTTCATTGCAAGCTTAATTCACTAGGACTCTTCATGGAATAAAAGACCAACATGAAGTTTGTGCAAACTTCAACAGATAAAAGAGAATGAAGAAAATATTGCTAAGAATTTTGATACTCTAAAGGCTGAAAGGAAATGTATGAATTAAGCACTTTAGGAAGTTTAAAATGATCTCTGAATCAGAGCCATCTAGCTCCCTGAAAAACATGTAATTTTGAAACTCTAAGTAAACAACAGAAATCTAGACTTTTTTTTGCTATTATTTTTCTCCTGATGTCTCAATATCCTGTCACTTTCTCCGGATGTTATTGCACATCGGGGAGCCCAACACAACAACGTTTTAAAAATGTAGGAATAATAAGTCCTTTAGGTTTGTTTGATTAACGCTTATGAATATTTTCAAAGCTTCTGCATGCTATGAACAAACCAGGGGGTGACCGATGTGTTTAACACTATTTATAAATATTTCCTTCATTGATTAGTATAGTTTGGGTTTGATTTATTTTTTATTATGTGCTCATTTGGTTTACAATCCTGGCCCTCTCAAACAGTAGGCTTTTATTTATTTTTAATTGTATTATTTTGTAGTGAAATAACATTGATTAAAACACTGTATGTGATTTAGCGGTCTAGGTTCACACCTATAGGTGTTGTTACCACACCACACCCACACTGAGGCACCCACGACAATCCTCTACCACAGTGCATTGGGCCCCTCCCCTCTTGGCTCCCCTCTACCCCTTACTCTTCTGGTAGACTCATGTTTCTAATGTCCACATTCTAAAATTTATGCTATAATTCCTTGTTGAGTAAACATTTGTTGAACAGTACATGTGTATTGATTCAACATATATTGGTTGGGTGATGTAGAGTGGTGTCCCAGACACACTTTTTACTGATAGATTTATTTATTCATACAAGAATTGGGGTACAGGCCAGAGGTGCAGAGGTGAGAGGATCATCAGAGACAGAGTGGGGAGCAGAATAGGCAGATTGACTGAAATACACTGCTGAGGAGAACAGTGGGCGAAACAGGAGAGGTCTGCTGTGCCACGTGGGTCACCTCCAGGGCCGGGGATCAGACTCTTGCTGCAGTGGCTGCAGACAGATTCAGAGTGTTGCGCTTTCACCCCTTGCACCACCAGGGAGGGTACCCAGACACACTTTTGAGGGGCAGGTGTAATGAACTACCTCCCCAAGGGCCGTTCAAATGAATAACAGGTCCATGATTCTGGCTGTGAGTTGTGACGCCGGGGTGCCCATGGTTGGTGACCTTTTTATGAGCACAGTCTCTGTATCCCAGAAAACCCATGAGAGAATTACCAAATCAGCGTGGAACCACATGGAACAGAGAAGACAAGCCTGTCATTTCAGAGCCTTAGTATTTACTGAGTCCATTTTGGATGCCTCTGGAGGTTTAGTCTCATGATCTTTTTGAAAATCCTTCTCCCTCTCATTCTTTGTCTCTTATTCCTCTCTCAGTGTCCTCTTCCTCATCTTTGCTACTGTGTACTTCCTCCACTGGACAGAAGCATCACCATTCACTAACAAAAGTTAGATGTAGTATGCAGAACACTTTCTGTTCTGACACCTGCCGTTATTTTCAGCTCCTGGGAAACATTAGTTTACATTACTTAATCTTCAAACTGAGCAAGCATTTTAAAACAGGTGCCAAGGACAAAGAAAAAAATGAATGGATACCAGTATTGGAAATAAAATAGGATTGTTCTGGATTACAAAGAGCATCCCTTAGGTAGATTCAGAACTCCTGTCTAGTAAATTCAGTGACTCTTTCCTTTTTCAATTCTAACTAAACCTTTAAAAATCTGGAAAATTTCGTGCTCGCTT
>NW_004567122.1:4388151-4389907 GCF_000260355.1 Condylura cristata
CTCTGTCTCTGAATGATGCCACCCTTATGTCCCTGGTCTCTAGGCTCAGATGTGCACACTTACAAATGCCCACACCCATGCTCCCAAATGCCTTCTGTGTTAACATGTTCAAGACCACAGGGGGTGGCCACATTGGTGAATGGTGTATAAGACCTATTATGCCTATTTATTCTTCCTATTTTGGTTTCTGGGTGCTCTTCTCCCTCCTTTTTATGTCATCTATTCACTTATTCAATAAGTAACCAGTGAACATTTATTATGTGCCAAATATGGAACAGATGCTTGATTTGGGATGAGGAGTTTGAGAGGATAATAATGGACAAAAGCTCCGAAGGGAATGTAGTGTAGGATCTACATGATGGGCTGTACGTTTGTTCCACTGGCTTGAAGCTAGTAAGTACCAACTGGGTAAAGGTAGCCCCTCCAGATGTCACAAATATGATGCAGCTTTTCACAAGGGATTATCTTTTCTGGACAGTTTATTCTAGGGGTGTGCCTGGGACGATTCATTGGTCTTCGTGTGGGAGTAGATCCTCACTCCCGTCCTTCCTACCCTCACCAGTGGCTGCCTTGAACTAGGTTGTGTTCAGATCTGGAACAAGGACTTTCAAGGTCAAGAGCCCTTTGCCACAGATTCCACACTCAAGTGTCAGTGTGAAGATGGACAGCAAGCACCGTGGCAACCGGGACAGTGTCACTAGACTGTGAAAGCTAGGGGCTTTCTATTCATCAATCCCAAATATGTCCAACACATACTAACTGCTGCCCTGCACATTTTCCTTCTAGCCCTTCAGCTAATTCTTGATATGTTAATACTGATCAGCTGATTTCAGGCAGCTCCTCGGGCATGGTACTAAGATGCTGTGGTTAGAAATAGGCCATAGATTCAAAATATACACATTTGCACAGGTGTGTTTATGCAGATTTACACTAATATGTACACTACATAGATGATTTAAAGGTACTGTGTTTCTTCTAACAACAAAAAAATACATTTCACTCATAAATTCTATGCGATGGAGTGTGGGGCCGTCAACACCACACTGATAAACAGGAGTCGTGGAGCAGGCTACGCAATGCTGGATGCTGCTGAAAGAGCCAAGGTCCTGGCCTTTTTATACTTAGAATAATCCTGCAGCACCCAGGTGTTGGGGGGGACAGAGGGAAAAGGGAGGGTGAAACTAGAAATTGTGCTGTGTCATCTTTAGTATCGGGTCTGAGTCTGCCCCCCACCCCACCCCCCAGGCATCTCATCTAATTGATGACTCATATTGAGATTGAAATCAAGCCCTAGTTGCCCTGCCAGCATTGCAATCTTATCAAGGCATTCCACTGACCAGCTTCTGGGGTCCCTTGTCATACAGCAGTCCACAGCCACCCAGGCGTTCCTGATCACACCTTGTGATGCATACCCTCCCAGGGTCATCAGGCTTTCTGCTCTTGGTTGATTTAAAAGGCACCTTGTAGGGTTGGGCTCCTATCTCTGATTAATGAGGAAGTTCTGACCTGTGTAGGAATGCAGAACGATAGGTAACAAAAATGGTGGCCAGAAAAAAAAGGGGCCAAACAGGCCAGTTAGGATTAGTAGACCCACAGAGGAGGAGGGATATTTTCAGCAGGTGACTATCCTCAATCCCCTTGAAATACACTCCACCCCAAAGTCCTGTAGCATTTTTTTTTTCAGCCCTCCTCAAGCATAGGA
The DNA here is from genome assembly GCF_000260355.1 of Condylura cristata. NCBI lineage: Eukaryota > Metazoa > Chordata > Mammalia > Eulipotyphla > Talpidae > Condylura > Condylura cristata. Next base: position 4,389,854 of record NW_004567122.1, read on the forward strand.
CCTGCCACCAAAATGACAGTCTCTCAGGGCGAGGTTGACTGTAAAGATTTCACG
>NW_004567122.1:4391020-4392903 GCF_000260355.1 Condylura cristata
GCACCAGAAGCAGCTCTCCTTATGGTGTGACTCGGTATGTTCAGTCAGCCTAGCCCTAAGGTATTCCAGTGACTTTGTATCCCACTCTCTTTCCCTGGGTTGTTTCCTATTCCTTTCCCCTTTTGTAAATAAACCTGCCTGTGTGCCTGCAGTGTAACTGAGTTGTGAGCGCACCGAAGCCCCACAGACAGGCCGCCCAGTTCACTCTAGGCTTCCCTGTAACACAAAGATACCAGCACTGGGGATGAAGACACATCTGAGGTCCCTTGCCCACGCTAAAAAAAGATGCTCTACTATTTCACTGTCCCATCCAGGAGACAATTTCTTTGGAAACTAGTCTCCCTTTCTTACCATGAGGAAAAAGCTACTTGTGTTTCTGCATCCATCCTGCCAGTGTCTTTTGTTTGGCCCAGAGACGCACCAAGAGTGTGAGCCCATTGAGCTCAGCGAAGGTTATTCCACAGTAGATCTGCCCAAACCTGCCTGGCAGAGTCTCCATGAGTGTTTCCCCCTTGGGGTCTCTGAAACAATGAACAATTAGGAGTGCAAGAAGATTATTTTTAAGATTTTATTTATTTATTTTTGCGTAGAAGAACCGGATGCAGGCCAAAAGTGTGGAGAGTGAGAGTAGTCACCAGAGACAGAGTGGGGAGCAGAGCAGGTAGATCTACTGAAATACACTGCTGAGGGGGCCTGCCGAGAGACAGGAGAGGTCTGCTGTGCCCTGTGGTTAGTTCCCTGGTGGGGGATCAAACACAGGCCACAGCATTGATAGTGCTGAAACTTACACCCTAGACCACCAGGGAGGCCGCAAGGACATTCCAAAGTGTATCTAACCCAGCATTGCCTGGTCTGCAAGTATCGGCTAATATCCACAAATTACACTTTGAAAAATATTAACCAGGTTTTCATAGCTCCTTAACCCTTAAACATAGGCTTCTTAAGAGAATAGCACCCGTGTACTGCAGGGTTAGATGGACTTTGGACTCAGGCAGCCTGGGTTGAACCCCCGGCAGATATTTGCTGATTGTGTGGCCTTGAGCAAATGATATAACTTCTTCATATGGCAGTATTCCCACCTCAAAAGTGAGAGTCAAAATCCCATCCATCTCATATGAGTGGGAAGATTTAAATGAAAACTTCTATCAATACTTACCAATGTGTCTGCCTTACAGAAAGCTTTCCGAATTTTTGAATATTTGTTACCATATTGCTATTAGTAGAGATGGTGTTGAGGTCTACCTCTCAGATTGTCATAAACATGGAGGTCATTACTGTGACCCCCACACATCAACCTTCTCATTCAGAAGCAGCAGGTCTGGGCAAACAGTGGGTCTCCCTGTAGACCAACTGCAGCATCTGGCATCTGCTGCATTGAGGTCGCAGCACAGTCTAATGGCAAGGTTGCTGGGAGGCAAACTGCAAAAACAAGCTTATCTAACTCAGTTAACTGACTTAATAGATGTAGCAACCACCGTTTGTCTGTCGTCTTTGCAATTATAACCTTTCAATGTTCTCCCCTCTCTCTTTTTCTCATCTTTGCAATTATAACCTTTCAATGCTCTCCCCTCTGTCTCTCCCTTTTTCTCTACTGCTTTTCAACTGCTATCTTATGTTGGTTAATTGACGTCTTGGTGGCTCCTCCTCTCTTGCATCCAGCACCAGCAAGACTGTTGCAGGTTTACCTGGCTGTGTTCTGCTGGTTCACCGTTTCCACTAACACTGACGCAGGATGTAAGAGGCCCCTGGACATACAAGTCGCTGAGCATCCATCCCGAGGTTACCACTGGCAGAAGGCAGGATCTGAGTGTTTACACAGTGTGAGGGGGGAAAGAATGAAAAAAGACAACAATGTGTTCGGCAAGCTAAGCTGCAGGAATTCA
>NW_004567122.1:4393863-4395600 GCF_000260355.1 Condylura cristata
AGATATCTGTGGCTGCACATCCGTGAGACCAGGGTCACCAAGCTCCCGGTGCTGAAGGAATCCGGTGGGGCGCAGGTGCAAGTCAAGGAATGTTTCGAGTACAAAAAGCTGGAGTATGTGGTGATCGAGGCGGCCACGGAGCTCGTGGCCAGCAGCGGTCCCTACCTCCTGACCCTGGAGTTCTCGGGCTGGCTGAATGGCTCCCTCGTGGGCTTTTACAGAACGACCTACGTGGAGAATGGGCAAACCAAGTAAGCTTTTCTGCTTTACCTCCCCTAAGCTCACATATTTGCTTTGCATTTCTTTTCTCTCCTTTTCATTTTTTGCCTTTCATTTGCTTTTTGTTGTGGTTCCGATCTTTATCGAAGCTTGGTTTCAATTCTGCCTATTTGTCTGGGAAGCAGAAATCCTTGCTCTATTGTATTTTTTAAATCCAGCATAAGAGTTGAAAGGATTAAGTGATTTGTATGGAGTAAAAACAAAAAATCATGTCTTTTTTTTTTTAATTAGGAAAAATTCTAGCCTTCATTTTTACATAAATGTCTCAGGTTTCTAAGGTATAGGTGTGTAGTAAATTTCACAAGTCATCTTGTGCTAGAAGACTGAGTTTAAGCTGGATTTTAGACATGATGTCACTAAATTTAAGTGAAAGTAAGTAGATATCAATTATAATTGTCTGTTTTGTCAGAGAAGAGATGTTGAAAGATTGTGTAATTCCACAAAGATGGGTTTATGCCTTTATCTGAGAAGGAAAGGTTTCTTTTATCTCCTGTGGCCAGAAGCAGGTTTTACACTTAAGCTTTCAATAAATACTCACTGAGTCCACACACCTGGATAGATCTTTGGGGTTACTGTCCTTTGTTCAGTATGCAGTGATAATGCTAAGCCTTTTACAACCTAGAAAATCATATTAATAGTCAAGGACATATAAGATATTTTTCCTCCCCACAGTTGCCAAATGGATAGATAAATAGATATGCAAATATATATGTCAGTGCAAGTGTGTATATATGTAAGTATATATGTAAATACAAATATTTATGTGCAGATATGGTTATTTGCCTTGACTTTAGATCTGAGCCTGTTGCTAACGGTACGTTAAAGGCAGAAATTCTGTCAAGGAAGTCAGAAACTTTTCACACTAGAGGTGTGGCTCTTGCATCTCAGGCTATACCTGAGATGTCACTGAATTTAAAACTATTTTGAACGTTGCTTACACAGATTCTGAACCGGTAACCAATTAACAAAGTCTGGCACCACAGTTCACCCATGTCTGGAGTCAGCCGGTACTAGCCCTGGCTTAAGTTTTTCTAATTATCTTTCAGAGCAAAGCAAACCTTGTATCCCATTTCTTGCCATGGTTCAGAGAGACTCATGGACTAACGTGAAATATTTCAGTATCCTTAGATGACTGTATCATATAGTCATCAATTGAGTAGAAGGGATGGTTTGCAAAAAAAAAAACAATACTTGGAGGTAACATGCTCCCAGAGACCTGCATCTTAATATCACTAGTTATAAAACAAATTTCTTTACTATTTACATATTTCCTAGTTTATAGCAATTTCAAATGTTGAAAGCATTGACAACTATTAAAAGGAAATTCAAAAGAATCCATGAATTTCACCACTCAGGGGTAACCACCCTTGTTAACATGTCTGTATATAGTCTAGTATTTTTCTTTTTTAAAAGACTTATTAATTTATTAATGCTGGGGTGTAGGCCAGAGGTGTGGGG
>NW_004567122.1:4396063-4397260 GCF_000260355.1 Condylura cristata
CCTCCGGGGCAGGCGGGAATTGAACTCATGAGGAAGCTTTAGATTCTCAGTGCAGTGCTTTAACCCGCTGCACCACCAGGGAGGGCCTATTTACATATCTTTTTAACAGAGTATACTGCAAGCATTTTCTTTCACTCATAAATTTCTTCAAGATTCTGGTTTTAAAGATTGTGCATTATTTTGTTGGGTGAATGCACTTTTTCTAAAAAACAGTTTCCTAGTGGTGGACAGCAGAGTTGATCACAGTAGGTTATTACTATAAACAAGTAAGAAAAGGTCATAATTGTGTGTCTGTTTTCTCCTTAGTTTCGGACATAGCCTAAAAATAGTGTGTAAGAGACAAATATATCAAGAAGTGGTATCATTTTGTTTATTTCATAAACAATACATATTCACTGCAGATAACTTGGAAAATTGAGAAAAGATCCATGAAGAAGGCCGTCATTCAAATATAGACATTATTAATATGTAAGCAGGTATTCTTTTGGTATTTTTCCTGGAGGCAAAAAAAATAGCATTATTATGCTGTATATAGTATAACTTTTACAACATTTCAGTGTTTAACATCTCACTTGACACTGGCAGCAGTGTTCTGAAACATGGCAGTTCACTGTCCAAATGCTTTGTAATTTATGCAGCTTTCTTTGGATGGCTAAGTTGCTTCTACTTTTCTACCCTTACGCAATACAAAATGTAACAAACACGCTTATAATGTTTTCCAATGTTTCTGTAGAAAATCCCTAGCAGATTGGTAAAAGCAACTTACGAATGAACCCGTCATGTGTCTGTACCCATATACACACATACATGTGTGTCTCCAGACTGACTTTCAAAAAGTATGCCCGGATGACTTTTCCACCAACAGTGAATGAAAGTACCTATTTCATGTAAAGTGGAATCAAGTCAAAAGCAGACTTTGAGACTGCCTCTTTGGGTTGTAAAAATGATGGAAGTGTCACTTGAATAAAGCAATCAAAATATTTTATAGAAGTGCTATGTGTATTAGGAAGGGAAAGGGTGGGAAGGAGGAGGAAAGAGGGAAGAGAGGAAGGTAGGAAGGAAAGAAGGAAGAAAGGAAGGAAAGAAGGAAAGCTTTACCTGCTTTATAAACTTAAAAAAGCACTATGTACTAGAAATAGATTACCTACTCTGACTCTCTGGATTATTCTGCCCTATTGGCTAGTTTAACCATAAAAT
>NW_004567122.1:4398960-4406148 GCF_000260355.1 Condylura cristata
CCTTTTCCATGGGTCCTGGCCAGAAGTTGCTTTAGTAACAGGGCTCCCCAGATCTGTTACAGAACAAAATCTGTTACAGGACGATGACTTCATGACAGACAGAAAAGGACACCATGGAGACAGTAGTTTGGAGTTGAGGGATCGGTTGGCTATTGGAAGCATTAAGTTCAAGTTATAGGTGAAGAATACCCCAAGTGCTGATCGGAAAGCCTTTACACTGACCTTAGAAATACAAAAAAAGAAGCGGGTACAGAGGGGGAAGTCACGTGTTCAGTGTCAGGAACCTGGGAGCCAGTCTCTCGGGCATGTGGAGAAGGACATCTGAGGCGCCAGGTGAGGGCTCACGGTAAAGGTTCAGGATGGCACCGGCAGAAAAGAAACCAGCACGACGGCATCAATTAGGTGTGTGTGTGTGTGTATCCCAGTGTCCCATGCACGTGTGCACTCAGATGTGGCCTTGACCTTGAAATTCGAGTTGCGGGTCAGTTTATGATGCTCTTAGGTCCCACGTTGAGCCACCTGCAGGCGTATCACCAATAAAGAGTAGGTCGTGGGGAGGGGCGGGATCCATTCATTGCTTTGCAATTACCTTTATTTGGGAAGCAAGAAAACAAAGAGAAACTTCGCTTGACCTTGGATGTCTTCTACACAGAAAGCAATTAGGAAATAGTGAAATAAATGATTCACTGGTCACTTAAATGACCATAAAAATATGCTGGGATCTGAGTGATATAGGGTTGTCTTGCACTGCCTACTCCCCCAAATAGTTCAGGAACCCCTTACTTCAGCTGTGCCGACTTCACAGCTGCAGCTGCCTCCCCTCCTCAGCAGTTTGTTTAAGGCTTTCACCCAGAGCTTTCTGGCTGAAGTTATTAAATTGCTGAACGTGGCTGAGTGACTCCATTGGAAGCAGCACACTGGGTGATTTATGAGATAATCAAGCCATCCTGTTTTGTTTTTTTAAGTTGATTCAGAATGAGCTGGATAGTGACTTACAAAAGACTTACCATCCTCTCCAGCTTCCCCTAAAGTCACCTTCACCTTTGAGAAATCAGAGATCCCTTCTTTTGTAAATGAATAAGCCTCAGAGAATTACACGTTTAATGTCCCTGACTAGCGACTTATTAACACGGAGAAGCGAGGCCTTACGGAAAAGTGGTCACTTCAGCACCTTTGCCCGCCTAAAAATTACTCAGCCATCCCCAGGAGCCTCTCCTGGATATATTATGCTATTAGCCAGGCTTTCGCCATTATTTCCAACACTATTCATCTGATTTTAAAAAGAGGAAGCTTTAACCACTGAAGGAAATCTCCCCACCGAAGTTGTGATTTAAAGCTTGATTATGCTGCTATTGCATATACATATACATGTCTCTGAAACCTGTTGTATTTAGAAAACCCTAGTTACTTCAGCTGGGATTTAGCATATGTAGGAAGGGACTTTTGAGTTATTGAAAAGTCCATGAGAAAACTAACAAGTTACTATTTTTAAAAAGCAGTTAGGGGCCTCCCTGGTGGCACAATGGGCCAGAGTGCAGCACTGTGAACTCTCCGCAGCCCCATGCAGCACAAGTTCCATCCCCGGCCTGCGAGCCGACCTACCTACGTGGCACAGCAGATCTCTCCGGACCCACCCACTACTCCCCTCAGCAGTGTGTTTCAGTTGATCTACCTGTTCTGCTCCCCACTCTCTCTCTGGTGAATCCTCTCACGCTCCCCGCCCACCTGTACCCCCAGTTCTTATATGCATAAATAAATGAATCTTAAAAAAAAAATTGAGGCATACCCTAATGCCTAATCCATTAGGTACTTTAAAAAAAAGTATTTATGCACACAGAACAGCAATACAGGCCAGAGGTACAGAGGATGAGAAGATTCACCAGAGACATAGTGAGGAGCAGAATAGGCTGATGGACTGAATACACTGCTAACGGGAGGCAGGAGGGTAGGGGAGACAGGGACAGGAGCGGTCTGCCCGCCATATGTGTCACTCCCTGGCCAGGGATCAGGTGGTTGCATTTTAACCTGTTGCATTATTAGGTACTTTTCAAGGGAGTTTTAAATATATCACTACTGTACTGTGCCCATTTCTACTTCCGTACAATTGGGAGGTCAGAGTGTTTGGGTTCTGTGTTTTGGGCAAGATCACACTTAGGTGCTGAAGTAGGATTAGGATCTAGAAATGTTTGCTTTTAGAAGAGGGTCCCCCCATCATATTGCACTTCAAGAAACAAATACTATATACCTTTTGCAGTCCTTCTAGCTGGTGAGTCACTTTATTACACCAGGGAGTCAGGCTCAGGTTACTGGAACGGATTTGGACTTGCCCTGATGAACCTCTTGTTGGGAGGACCACTGAAGTGTCCCCAACACGCCCCGTGGGCATCTTCGGCTCAGTGGCCCTGGCCCATTTCCAGGGGCAAACTGGAGCCACTCTTTTGGGTGCTTGTGATGTTTTTGGAGGTAGTTGGGGTTCTTGGGTTCTCTCTGGGAGAGGTTTCACCAGAGCTCCCTTTTCAGCGGCACACGGTGAGTTTCTCCACGAGACAGAGACTGTTATATTTAGAGAGCAGGTTTATCAGGGAAAGGGACAGGGGAGTAAAGGACACTTGCATAGGCACAAGCGGGCAGGAAGAGCTGCGCCGAGAGGGTCAGGTTTGCTGCGAGAGGCCTGCATGGCTGCAGGTGGGTGGCCTTGAGGGGAGCGGCCTCCACTGAGGGAGGTCAGTGAGAAGCCCCGGCAGGAGCTGGTCACCGGCAGGCAGGAGGCCACCGCCTGTGGAGGGAGACTGGGTGGGAAGAAGCGTCTGCAAAGGCGCAGGTGGGCAGGACTGCCGCTCCAGGCTGGGCAGAGACTGCCCTGATGGAGTCCTTTTCTCTTGGGGAGGGGGCCTGTTGCTGCTCATTTTGGATAACTATGGAATCCTAGAAGGAGGGATTTCATAGTGGGCCCAGTCTCTATCTTTACCCTCCAGTCTGTGCCTGCAACACTCCCTACAGCAGTCTGATACCGGAGTCTGACACCTGCTGGAGCCTTCTGCCTCGTGATAGGCACTAAGGGTCTTGATTTCTAGGACTGCGTGAATGGTCATGTTAGTCCCTTCTACCCCCACCTCCTTGGTGCGAGTCAGTTTCTTTCCCTCCATCACTTGTAAGCAGAAACTCTAGCAGACAATAGAGACTGAAGCAGTATTTGAAAGCCTACCCAGTGGCTTCTGCTTAGGAAATAATTCCAGCCCCTTCTCCCCTCACCCCTAACCTACCCCCCCCCCATATTCCCAAATTAGTAAACAGGCTTACTTCTGAGGTGTGACTAAGCTGAAACATTCTTTCAGGGAGTGATTTTTTCCATTTCCTCTGCCTCTGGAAGAAATCAGAAGCCGGAAGAATTCAGAAGAAATAGGCTTCTGAGTAAACATGGAGTCGGAGCTTGGTAGAAAGCCTTGTTAACCCAAGAGTGTACAGGTTTCTTTAAATGTATGCATGGATGTATTTGCAATTCAAATGTTTTCACTAAAACTAACCAATAATTACTGACAAATTTTTGGCTGAGGCTTTGAGGGGTAACTTTTTGCTTCACAATTATTTTAAATTTGCAGGAAAGTTACAAGGAATTTATAAACAGCTCAGGAAATCCTAGAAACGCCTTCATTAACTGTTACATTTTGGCCTCATTTTGGCCTGCTTCCTTGTCTCCGTCTGCCTCAATCCTCCCAGTCTCTCAAGTCTATCTGGTCTCTATTTTAAAAATACATTGAAACATTTTTCCCCCTTTGCCTCTTTTCATGAAACAATTATTTAATCCCTCTGCACATCCTCTAACATAAACACAGTGTTGTAGCGAGTTAACATTATTTTAAACAAAAGGGAGGTATTTCTTCTTAAGGAAGATTTTAGAAATTAAGTTGTAATTTTCTGAGTGGATGTTCCCCTGTGTCACTTCTTATTACACAAATTCATGCACTTAATACACCCTAGAACTAAAATGCACACATACTCTTAAGGTTACCATGGGCTCCATCAACCTTGCCAAACTCCCCCTCTCCCTGACCCTCTGGCTTCCTGGCCACAGTGGACACCATTCAAGTCCTCAACCCCATGAAGATCTTTTCTGCCTTAGAGACCATGCACTTCCTGTTTCTTCTACTAGAACCCACGTCCTTCCGTCTTCTCATATCTGGCTTATTACCATTCAGATCTCAGCAAACCATAATCCAAGCCAAGCCAAGAGACTCTCTCTGAAGTTGTTCACAACTTCCTTGGGTCACTCCATACCTTCCTGTTTTACTTTCCAAGTAGCTATCATCACTCTCATTTATTTATTCATTGAGCTTCGTTATTCACCTGGGAAAATGCCTGGTGTGTGTGTGTGGGGGGGGGAGAGGTGTGGTGTTAGGGAGATCAGTATGGGATTCAATAAATATCTGTGGTGTGAATGAACACCATACAAAACTGGGGTTCAGGCCAGAGGTGCAGGGGTGGTGAGAAGATACACCAGAGAGATTGGGGAGTAGAACGGGCTGACTGACAAAGTGCACTGCTGAGGGGAGCAGCGGGCAGGTCAGAAGAAGGCTACCGCGCCATGTGGGTCACCTCTGAGGCAGGCGGGGATCGAACTCATGCAGAAGTGGCTTTAGCTTCTCAGTGCTGTGCTTTAACCTGCTGCGCCATCACGGAGGGCCCAAACAATGGATTTTTTTTTAAAGAATGGAATTTCCTGGTATTCTTGAAGATGTGTCTTCCTTTGTCCCTAAGTATCTGAAAGACAAAATACTTTACTTATACAAATTACTAGTGACACTATATCAGTATTTCTTTACTCTTCTGTTCCTTTATGCTTTTTACTGTTTACTCTTCTTATGCTCAAATGGGCAATAATGCTATATGTTATCTTACTGTAATATAACTATATGAAAATTATATATCCATGGCTTCTGAATAATCTCCACTTGAAAATAATGGACACATTAAACATTAACATGCAGCTACTTAGAGCCATAAAGAGCACTTCTGTTTCTTGTCAAAAGTGGAGTATAAACCTGGCCAAAGGTTATTTCACCAGAAGATTAGTCACTGCTCTCTCTTCACGTGGAAACAAAACTGGGGATTTGGTCCCTGGTGTAAGACAAATAAGAACGACTGTCTGAGGATCTGGGAACGATGGAGATACTCCTGCTTGGTGACTCCCAGAAAGACACCTGGAAACCAGCCCTGGCGTTTGACTTGGTGTTTATCTCCATGTTGCACAAGGGCTTCGGGCTGGAGCATGTGACAGCTCCTCATTGCCTTTACTTTGCTCATTTGCAGTTTGGATTTTTAATTATGGCACCAGCATATATGAATATTGATATAAAATATTGGATTCTGCCTCTAGACTTTCATGGAATTGTTAACCTAGACATTCTGGAAAAGACTGACCACTGTGTGCTAGTTTTCTAGATAGAGACTCATTTTGAGAAATACAACCATTCTAACTGCATTGTTACTGGTTTCCCTCAAGCCATAGATACCTGGGCTATCAGAGGAGGCAACATGTGTTTTGTGTTTGTGTTTGTTTCTAAGGAGCATAGCGGCCACTGATCATGAACCAACAGATGCCAGGAAGACCTTCCCCTGCTTTGATGAGCCCAACAAAAAGGCAACATACACAATAACCATCATCCACCCCGCAGAGTATAAGGCACTCTCAAATATGCCAGTGGACGTGAGTATTTAAAAATAATGGTTTTGTTTATATAGATAGCCCTTTACGATAGTAGGTAAATTACCTGATTTGCTGTGAGAGAATCCACCCACTCCTAAAATGAAATGAACTCCTTTAGACTATTTAGAGGCTTGAATATATAGATTGGCCATCTTTTTTCTTTGAATCCTGTCCAATCAAAAAGCTTCCTTGGGAGTTCTTAGATATAATTGTCACCTAATAGCCAACATGATGTCCTCCATCCTTCTGATTTATCTGAAATAGCACCACTGAAATCCACCCCATGTAATCATAAATATTCTTCAAAAAAGCAAGAGCAAGATAACACAAGAAAAAGATGATGAGGGCTGTCTTCTGCCTGCCTTGTCTCAGTGTGGATGAGTTTATCGACTGCTTTTTTTCACTGGTGGCAAGCCCCTAAGTAATTGACTTTTGGTTGGGAACAGATCGAGTTGAAAGTATGACACAACAGGCAGAAAACTGGATCTGGGTGCAGACAAGACGGACTCATGCGGAGGGGTCAGGATGGGCAGGGACATGCCAACCTCCCCGCTGTCTGCATGGGTCTGCCGGGAGGCCTTTCTCATTGTGCAGACTTCATCTCCTGCTGGGTCCACATTACAGTCTTAGAAGCAGGAGAAGATCTGGATCATTATAGGTGGACACTCTTGGGTTGGGTCTGCAGAGTCACCATGCTGGAGCTCCAGCTTACACACACACATGCTTCCCTTGACCACAGTGCATCTGCTGTAGGCCAGTCTCCCACTTTACTCCTTCCTAAAGCCCCCCACTGACACCATGTGACTTACTGAGTGGCGGCAGGGCATGTGGAGCATTTAAAGGGAGGCATCAGGAGCTGAGCAAGACCAACACAAATCTAGCTGTGTGCTTGGGGGCCAAGGTGAGAACCAGCACAAGACACGGTGATGCTTCAGGAGATGAGATAAACAGATGTAGGCTGCCAGAAGCGCTGCCTCATTACAACAGCTACCGCACTAGTGGGCAGTAGGAATTTGGGGACTGGCATGATACAGGCCATTCAGGATTGACAGAAAAGTTCCTCGGTGCACATCAGTAACCATGGGGGCATTTCAGTGGTGATTGGCAGTGTGGAAAGACAAGCAGACAGTGGTTGCATCAAACAGTGCAATCCCTCTCTTGCTTCCTGGTAACCACGCCTGAGGCCAGGCCTTGGGTCTTTTGACATGGACAAGCTGAGACAGAAAAGAGACCCAGTGTTCAGCTCTTGCCTCCTGCACATCGTCAAGTGAGCGAATGTCTACTTACCTCTCAGGCGGCCCGGTCCTGTGTGCTAGCCTGCCATTCCTCCTGGGGACTCCATTTGTCCGTCTTTATACCTGACACATCTTTTGAAAAGTAAAAGATTATCTTTTGTAGTAGATGACTGGATTAGAAAGATGTGGTACATATATACAATGGAATATTACTCAGCAACCAAAAAAGAGAAACACATGTCTTTTGCA
>NW_004567122.1:4406412-4436990 GCF_000260355.1 Condylura cristata
GGGGATTACAATCGAGATGGAAAAAAAAAATGTGCAAAATGATGTAAAAATAAACTGTGTAATAAATAAAATAAAAAAAAAAGATTATCTTTTGTGTTTCATAGAAAACAGAGGTGGTGGATAATAAATGGAATAAAACAACTTTCCAAAAGTCTGTCCCCATGAGCACTTACCTGGTATGCTTTGCTGTACATCAGTTTGCTTCAGTAGAGAGAACATCAAAGAAAAACAAAACGGTGAGTCCTATTATATTTTTAAAAATTGATTACCTATGCATTTGTGATTCATTTTCTACCTTTTTTGAAGTTTTTGGTTTTTTACTCAATAGACTAGAAAAGCCCACTAGTCACCAGGGCCTGTGAACTTGATGATAAACGGAACAATCTAGAACAATCTTAACAGGAAAGGACACAGGTGTAAAATAAACATGGATGACGTAGGTAGGGATGCCTAGCCATGAGTTATTTTAGGGAGAAAATTCACTCAATCAGAAGAGGGTGTGTATATATATATAAAATATCAGGACAAATACATTCCAATACTTGACTCTGCCTAATTTAAGAAAGCAGTCAGTGAAGGCTATGAACACTTGGGATGGATTCTAGATAGGGAGTCCGCCAAGATGCAGGAATTTCCTTCCTGTAACTCAGCATTGAGAAATGTATGGAGGCATTCCTACATGCAATTTAAAGGAGAGTACAATAAATGTCAAAAAGTCCTTTTTAAAAGAATAAGGAAATATGAATAGGCTGTTGAAGGGCAACAAGTTCTTGAAGTTCACCATGGAAGTCCACATCTGTTCTTCACCCTACCTGATTTACATACAGACTTCCTCTTACCTTCTGAGAACTACTAGTTGGCCTTACTGTTCAAAAGTTTTAAATAAGCTTATTTTTTAAATCAAGGTAACTAATTCAATACATTTCTTTGGAAAAATCAAACTGCCACCTAGCCTGTTTTTCTCATTTTGGAGGCTTCCATTTTGCTTATGCAAATGTAAGGGAAAATCCCACTTTTCAGATCAAAGTATGGCAACTTAATGAGTTGAGGCTCTTTGCTCCAGATCACCTGGCTGGCAAGTGGTGAGAATTTTTTTTTCAAATACTGTATCCTGCTAAGCCTCTGAAATGTCATATTCTGTAAATATCTTTTCCCTCTTCACCAACCACTGGGTAGAAGGAATGGATTCTTCTACTCATGAAACTAGATCCTGGGTATTTACCTTCATGTTGGTATTGTCGGGATGGACACAAACACATGCTAATCCTGGGTTTCCAAGCTGCTGCCTTTTTGGCATCTAAATGGTAGCACACCTAAGATTTTTTCCAAGGGTCAGTGTATTGGAACCACCCACCTGCTTCTGTCTTTCCTTGCCGCATCTGTTGCTTTGGATGTGGCCTTCGGTGGGGGCTGAGGGCACTGCCTTTGTCTACTAGATGCTGCTGTTTACCTATATGCTGAGTGCTGTCAGAACACTCCTCTTACCAACATAGAGAGGAGATTAGTCCAGCTTGTTTTTCCGCAAATCCCACTCTTTTTCATTCTTGGTGTGGTCATTTCCGGTCTTTTGTGATTCTGTACAAGTTTCAGTTATGTTTGTTCTTTAACCCTGAAGAACGCAGTAGGAATTTTGATAGGGATTGCCTTAAATGTTTTCAGCTTTGGGTGAGACAACCAAATGTTAATTCTTCCAATCGAGGGCCACAAAATATGATTCCTTTTTTATGTTGTCTGTGCTGTTCCTTTCACAATGCCTTATTGTTTTCATTTATAGAGCTCTTCTGCTTTCTTTGTTAAGTTTGTAACTGGGATCATTTCATAATTTCTTTGTCTTGTAGTTTGTGAGATTTATCTTGTTTTTTTGATGTGGTCCTGGATTGCTATAAACTTCCCTCCTAATATTTATCACTTTTGCTGCGTTGTATAGTTTCTGATAGCTTTTGTGTTCATTTTCATTTTTCCCCAGGTATTGACTTTTCCTGTGACCCAGTAATATTTCAGTTACATGTTGTTTCATGCCTACATATTTAAAACATTTTTGGTTTTCTTTTTGAGATTGAGGTCTACTTTTAAATCATTATGATCAGAAAAGACACTTGATATAATTTCAGTTTTCATGAATTATTGGTACTTGCTTTGTGACCCAATATGTGATCAATCCTCAAACATCTTTGATGTGCACTTGAGGAAAATGTATAGCCACATTTTTGGGGGGGACGAGGGGATGTTTGGAGTGCCCTGTAAGGGTCTGTTAATTCCACCTGGTCTAATTCTTCCTTTAAGGTGTTCTTTCCTTTATAGACTTTCTGTCTGGTTGATCTGTCCATTGTTCTCAGTGAGGTGCTGAAGCCTTCTTGTGCTATTCTGCTCTTGTCAGGTTCTCTCTGTAGGTCTCTTAAAAATTGACTTTATACATTTGGATGCTCCAGTTGCTGCATCTAAGTTGGTGCTTATGTATTAATGAGTGTTGTGTCTTCTGATGGACAGATACTTTAATCATTACATACTTTCCATCCTTTTCTCTTGTTATTTTTTTTACAAGTCTATTTTATCTGATACAAAGAAGATTTGCAAGATAGCTATCATGACTAGTGATGGATTTTATAGAAAGGTCTTAGAATGACAAAATGGAAAATAATAGAGCTTGGCAAAGGTCCCAAAATGCCCTCTAAGTGGTAAATACTTTGTTAACTGCTTCTTCTATGAAAACTAAGTCCATAATATCCTATCATAAATCAGTGATGTCTTCATCCTTTGGGAGGGAAATGAAGATGTCATACTTTATTACTTTCTGATCATGTTTGATAAAAGTGGAGCAGAAACTATCTTTGGACACATCTCAGAGACTCTGGGTCAAGAGGAGTCAGTGAACGTGAAGAGAACAAAGTAGGCACCCTCCCACTCCCCATTATACAGAAGACAGGCAACCGGAATTGTCCCTCCTGCAAAAAGAAAAACAAAACCAAAAAAACTATAAGGCTGTTTCCTTCCAAAGCCAAGCAGAACCTTTCAGGGGAACTTTGAAATATCCATTGTGAATGTCCGTTCACAGTAAGTTCTGCCTCTTTGGTGTCTGGGCTCCCGCCTGGCCCCCCACCCACTCAGCCTAAATTGAAATCCAGCAGTTGAACACCTGAGCCCCAAGTGCTCCCAGGACCATTTCTTACTCCAGAGAGAATTACAGACAAACCAATCTACTTGAGCCTACTTAAATGTAGCATGGGAGGAAACCCACACTAGCCTCCCAGTGCTACATTCTTACGAGTAAACAGACAACGGAGGCAAACAAGTACATCCGGAAAAAGAAGAACAAGAAAACACCCAAGGCAAATAAGTCCAAAAACGCACAAGTAATAATAGATGGGGAACCAAGATAATTCCCCAAAAAAATCTATAAAAATTACACAGTCACACACATTCAACTTTTAATTATCACTCAGAATTAAAAAGCTGTGATTACCATGAAATAAAACAAAGTCAGAAAAGTAGGAGAAAAATCAAAAATAGTAGTCAAAATTTAAAAACACGATGCCCAAAGCATGACCTGGCTCCGGCCCTCACCAACCTATTTCTGACTAATTCCTTCCCAAGCCAGAGCCCAGGAGACCTGCAGCATGGATTCCTGCCCATAACATCAAATACTTCTTAATACTTCTTTTTTTTTTTTTTTTAATACCAACTCCGTGGAGGTGTCTGTGTTGTTTATGCCCTACAGGGTCTTGCAGGTTTTCCATTTTACCTGCATCTGTCACTTCGGCATGTCAGGAACAGTAGCAGCGGCATCAGTATCAGTCCATTGCACCATCTTCACCTGAAGCCCAGCACCAGGTTTTTGATTAAAAAGAAAATAGAGCCAAAACTAGCAGGCGAACTATAAATTGGAGACATACAGCAGGGAGGGGGAAGGAGAAAGATCAAAACAGAGAGGGAAAAGCACAAGAGACTATTGTGGCCCAGTCACGGGTGACTGGGTGGTGGGAATTTTGTGGGAACTATACCTCAGAGGAGAAATCAAACATTATACAAAAATGAATAATGATGTAAAATATATATATTTAAATAAATATGTTTATTAATCCTTATGTTTAATGGAGCTAGGGAGCTGTCAGATAATACACCATTTTTAGTAGAAATTTTGTTAATCAAAGGCTATTCTCATTCTCTCCGCTCCTGACAGTATTATTCTGCTACATTAATCATCTGCTTTCATAATAAGATTATACTGTGCAGTCCAAGAAACTAATAGCCTGATTAAATTCTGTTGGGTATGTTCACCCCTCATGTCTAAGAGTATATTTATATCAGCAAACACATATCAAGGTTTCTGTCTGGTTAACCTAGGAGCCTGGGAGGTATTGGTAGCTGAAGTGTCTGAAGCCTGCATTATGCTCACATGTCCTGTTGCCTCATGAGAAAAAAATTAGGTTGGAGGACCCAATCCTAAAATACAATTCAGAAAAAAGGTAGCTCAGAGGACGTTAGCTTTATTTCATGTTTTGCAGATCAGTTGCAATTTTTGAGTCTGCTCTGGAAAAAAAAAAAGTAAGTTGAGGAGTTACTTAGTGTAACTCTGCAAGAAGTAAGGACAGCCATGCACAGAGGGTTTTTTTTTAATAATTGTGTTGGCTACAAATCTTTCTGAGGTATTTTCAAGCATAGTTGATTGGCTAAGCGTTTTAAAGTAAATGAAATTATTAATTCTACCCCAGGAAAAGAAAATCATCCCTGCACTGTGCAAAATATAGAGACATCTCTGACCTTCCAGTTCTGTGAATTAAATCTTGAGTTAACAATAAAATGTGTTTCTATTTCCAATTCAGAACTCTTTTGGAAACAGTATCCCCCATTAATTTGTAATCTGATATTTCCACTGAAGATTTCCCGTTGAGATTAATGTTGGCCACTTCCAAATCCAGAAAAATGTGGATTATGAATTATTTTTTTTTAAGATTTATTTATTTATGCATAACGAACTAGGATACAAGCCAGAGTTGCTGGGGCGGTGAGAGGCTTCACCAGAGACAGAGTGGGGAGCAGGACAGGCAGACTGACTGAAATACACTGCTGAGGGGAGCAGCGGGTGGGTCAGAAATCCGCCATGCCATGTGGGTTAGGGATCTAACTCACACTGAAACGCTGTGGCTGGCTTGCAGTGCTGCATCCTAATCCGTTGCGCCACCAGGGAGGGCCTCAATTATGTTTTTAAAGTCTTTTAAGTTGTAGGTTTACATGGGTGCTTAGAGGGTGGGTGTGTTGTGATAACAGCACCTGGGGGGGTCCTATAACTCTAAAACACAAACAGTGTTGTCATTTTTAGCTCAATAAACAAACACATAAGTAAGTAAATAAATGAATTGTAGGTTTGATACATAAACATAGAAAATTGGAAGAGAAAAGGCAAGTAGGAAAAAGGGAAAATTCCCCCTCCTGTCAGCTATTCGAGACCATTGGACTGTAAGTAATATTAGTTATTTGTAATGCCGTCCGAGGTACATTTGACCTATGTTCTCCGAAAGTCTGCCAGAGTTTGTGACTTTACATTAGCCTCCTAGAAACAAAATTCAGGCAAGTGAAATGGCAAGGGTGACCCCCTGTCTGAGAAACAGTTCTAATTAGGTTTTGAATTTCTCCTTCTGGAGTCTCTTAGCTGTTAGCTGTCAGGATCAGTGAGGAAGCTGGGGAGAACTGCTTGCTAAGAGAATACTGGTGAAAAGTGCCATCCATTTAATTAACTTTATATTATAACCATATTAATTCTAATAACTGAGAAGTAATATTGCAACTTCTTCTAAAAAGTCTTATGGACGATTCCGGAACAATTGTACCTGGAATTACAGCTCTGAGTTGTTCCTCCTAATTGCCTTACTTGTTCCCATTAGTCCATGTTTCCTGTAGCCTGGTTAAGGGCGGTCAAGGGCAGGAAATGTGTATGTCCTGACTTTTTAATTCAGTTCATTTTTTAAAGCATTTTTCAGTTTTATGCCATGGAGTTTAATTGATGCATTCCTGTAGGTAGTAATAGTCGTCTTAGAAAAAATGTTTCATATTTTTAATGCTCAGACATATTTTTAAATTTCTTAGTTTGAATTATCCTTAGACTGACAGAAGAGTTGCAAAGTTACAAGGGCCTCCAAGTCACATTACTGAGCTTGTTATCATCTCAGTAACATCTGATATAATTGTTAACATCTGATAATTGTTTACCTCACATTCACCAAAGCTAAGAGAAAGTATTTGTGCACACCTACGGACTGGATTACAGCCTTTATTCCATGAATGTGCTTTTTGCTGCAAGAGCCCATAGGTGATACAACATTCTATTTCATCATGAAGTTTCCTTAATTTCATCTAGTCCTGGCATTTTCTCAGTCTTTCTTAGACTTGAATACTCTTAGACTTGAATACTCTTGATACATTTGAAGAGTACTGGTCAGGTTTTTTTAGAATGTCTGTCAATATGGATTTGCATGATATATTCTCATGACCTGGGGGGAACGAATCCTAGAAGTAAATGAAGTAACCTCTTCACCTCTTACTGGGATCCTTGCTGTCAACATGACTAAGTACTTGTCATGGTAACTTTGAACTTGTAAGGCGATGTCTGCTGGGTTTCTCCACTGTGTATTATGGATTTTTTCCTTTCATACTCTATTTGTTAAAAGCAGTCACTGAGTACATTGAAGGAAAAGGGAATTAAGGTCCACTTTCTGGAGGGAAAGCTATAAAAGAATTTATGAGTATACATTAGAACCACCTCACTGATTACTTCATATACAAGGAGAGGTAAAGATTATTGAGCGTCCTATTCCTCCCTAATCGACTACTTGTTGTAGATTTTGCTTCTAGCAACTCTTTCATGATGTCCTAATGCATTGTCTACTTCCATCAGAGGTATTTTTGACAGTAGCTTATTGTATTATTTTAAGAAGACATTTTTTTTCCGCTGTGGCTTTGTTGAACTTACAGAATGAGCTTAAATTTGGGGGCATATTTTCGGGTTTTGTTTTTTTTTTTTAAACAAAATCAGTTCTTTACTGGAAGGATTATTCTAAATTAAAAAGTCTGTCTCGGTCCCTCCCTGGTGGCTCAGCGGGTTAAGGCACTGCACTAAGAAGCTTAAGCCACTTCCGCATGAGTTCAATCCCTGCTTGCCCCGGAGATGACAACATGGCGTGGCAGACCTCTCCTGACCCGCCTGCTGCTCCCATCAGCAGTGTACTTTGTCGGTCTGCCTGTTCTGCTCCC
Organism: Condylura cristata; assembly: GCF_000260355.1. NCBI lineage: Eukaryota > Metazoa > Chordata > Mammalia > Eulipotyphla > Talpidae > Condylura > Condylura cristata. Next base: position 4,413,658 of record NW_004567122.1, read on the forward strand.
CACTCTGTCCCTGGTGAATCCTCTCACCCTCCGCATCTCTGGCCTGTGCTCCAGTTCTGTATGAATAAATAAATAAATCTTTAAAAAAAAAAAAAGTCTGTCTCTTCCCCAAGGGAATGTATTTAAATTAAGTTAGCCATGAGAGATTACTAGTATTTCTTATTATTTACTTAGTTTAAATTAATTTACTGAATTGTAAATATTGCATTGACAAAAATAATGATATTCTATCAGGTAAGAAAATTCTACTGCAGTAATAATAATCATCAAGCAAACAATGTAAATTCTGACTTAAATGGACAATAAGCTGCCAACAAATAGTCTTCTATCTCCCGCTAGAGGAACATTCAGAAAACAGTTCTACAGGGAGACACACTGTGGACATTCTCAGTAATACCAGCTGCTGTTACTTCAACAGGTACTTAGAGAATTAAGAACACTGCAGAATTCTTTTGTCTGCATTGAGTGAAACAGAGGGTCCCTTTAATCAGCTTGTGTGATCAGTCTTTACTGTGTACCTACTGTGTGCAGTCAGTTGCTAATCCCCATAGGGCATGATGTGGGCTAAGCTCTCTGTACCTACCTGAAACATGAAACAGGCAGTCACTACTGTCCGGTGTCCCCCAAGTGTGTTGCTAGGTCTTTGCTGATCATACCATCCTTCTTGGTACCCCATATGTCACTTTCCATATTAGGGACCACAAAGGGGCTCTGGTTGTTTATTTGGAGCAGCTCAGATGATGTTTTGCACACCTTAAGGGGTGCTGCTGCATGATCAGCAGTGGGAAGACAGGTTGTCAGTGGGTAGGAGATCGTACATCTTACTATCCATAAGATCTAGAGAAGGTGTTGCCAGTTCTGCTGGGCTGGGAGGTACATACAGGTGGCAACAGACACATTCCATATTAACCTGTGCACTTGGCACCTTTTATCTGCTGAAGTCAATTGAGGACAGGGACCTGGCACAGCTGAGCTAAGTGCTCCAGGGGCAGGGAATGCCCAGCAGGAAAAGCCAGAGCTTGTGCCCAGGGTGACAGAGCTCTGTGCCTACAGCACGTGGGGGCTGACTGCTCTCCGTTCATGTGGTCTTCCCAAGTTCAGTTCTCCATCTTAGACACGAACAGATCTGCAGGGCCTTCTTACTCTTTTGGCCCACGTGACTTGCAGCCAGTTCTTGAGACGGTCATCTGGACCTCACCACTCCCTGCCCAGTCTGCTGTCACAGCACACGCCTCATGGTTTGCTTTTCTCCTTGGCCTTCTGCATTTATGGCTAAGAGCCTTTCAAACCAGGCTCTCACAAATTAGCAGGTTTTGGTTTCAAGTGGATGATGTGGGCAAATCCTGCTTTGGAAGTCAAGTGTTGCTTGTGTGTCCCCAGCCTACTCCCCACGTCCCTGGTGGCTGTGTGGACATCACTGTACAGAAGGAAGTGTAGTCACAGAAAATCACATAGGCAAAATCATTCAAAGTACGATCTCTGCTGACACTCTGATATTCTTGACGGAGCATGTCAAGCAGATTGTGTGAAAGTACTGCCTGTATGTGGGTTTGTGTGACTGAGCTGTACACTGTTATTATCTCTGTTTCATATCTGGGGATATCAGGTTTCAGTTCTAGAAACAGGATGTCAGTGTGCTATAATTAAAACCAAACTTTGTACTTGATTCTTGGGTCAGTTTGCCTTCTATGTCAACTTTCTCCTATATCCAGCAAAGAAACTTGTTTTCAAAACTCTTCAAATTCTAAAATTTCTTTTTCCTTTTAAAGATTGATTCGTATATGCATATAGAACTGGGATACAGGCCAGAGGTGCAGGAGCGGCAAGAGAATTCACCAGAGACAGAGTGGGGAGCAGAACAGGAGGATCAACTGCTGAGGGGAGCAGCTAGGAGACAGGAGAGGTCTGCCGCGCCATGTGGGGCAGCTCCCGGGCCGTGGATCAAACTTGCTGTGTGAACACAGCGGCTGCTGCTAGCTTTGCAGTGCTGTGCCTTGACCGTTGCACCACCAGGAAGGGCCCCAAATTCTAACATTTCTAGTGATGTCTACAGTCTTTATCTTATCCCCTCAGGGCTAGTTGTATGTTGAAACTAAGCCATTTTCAAAGTCCTGAGAGGCAATATGTAGAAATACTGGGTACTGTTGAGTAACTACAAGGGTGTCTGCGCAGCACTTTCTAACCTGCCAGCGGTATGTAGTATCCACACTGTGTAGTACAAAGAATACAGATGGTGAGTGACCTGAGAGAAGGGGGACGGGCCCAGTGGTCTGTGGTGAGGACAGTAGGTGACGCATGAAAGAACAGGGGGTAGACACCATAGAAGCAGCTGCTTCTCTTGGAGTGTGTGATGGTGGAGAACAGATGTGGCAGAAAGTCTCCGGGAGTTCTGGCACACTCATTAGTTCACAGATGAAAAATTCCAAGAGCCTGAGTGTGCAGCAAGACAGTCCTGTGCCAACAGTTTCCATTTCACACAGGCAATTGTCTGCGCTTGGCTTAGAACCCACCTGTGGATCCTTAGCTTCCCTTCACTTCTTGGAAAATGCCGTCGTTAGCAAACAGACTTTTCAGTGCTGTTGCTAATAAAGTGGGAACGTGAATCATTCAGGGGCCGCAAGACCGTGAACCAGCGCCGGTGTTCAGGCAGGCGCTTTCTGAATTCATCTTTCAAATGACTGAATCATTCCGTTGTTCTTCACTTCTAAGGAAATAACGGGAGAAAGTAGATGTTATTTTTCTCTTTTATCCAGATTTTTCCCAGCACCATTTATTGGAGAGATTGTCTTTATTCTTTGCTCCTTTGTCATAGATTAGGTTATCAAAAATGTGTCTTTTTCCAGTTTTATTGAAGTAACAAGTCAGTGTTCTGATTGGACAAACTTAGGGAATAAACATCTTTTAAAGGTCTAGGTTCAGCATGGAGATGTCATTTCATTTCCTCACAAACCATTTTCAGGGACTTTTAAAGAGAGAAACCTTAGGTTTAGAATCAAACTGTGAGGACGATACATAACTTTGATCAGCCCCTTGCTCATTTATACATTATTCCCCCATTATCAATTTCACCCCCACGTGATACATTTTTGCCAAGCGTGAACCTATTGGGTTGTCAGAAAAGTCATCACACATTTTTGCATAGAAAATAGAAAAAAGGCATCATGACTTTTTTCTGACAACCCAATACACCAGTAGACCATAATACCCAAAGCACATTGTTTAGGTTAGGGTTAGCTCTTGGTGCTGTATAGTCTGTGTATTTGGACGAAGGTATCCCAGTAATCATATGCCATTAGTATGTAATATAGACATCCTCTGTGCTCCACTACTTCACCTCTCCCTCTCACCTCAACCATCGATGTCTTTATCATCTTTTTTTTTATCTTTGTCAGACATCCACATAATTGAATCATACAGTATGTAGCATTTCACATTAAATTCTTTCACTTTGTCACATGTGTTTAAGATTCCTTCTTTTTATAACTTGGTAGCTCCTCTCTTTTTTAGTGTTGAGTAATAGTCCATTGCCTGGATATACCACAGTGTCTTTTTATCCAGCCACCTGCTGAAGGACATCTTGGTTGCTTTCAGGTTTTATCAGTATGTGTAAGGCTGCTGTAAGCATCTGGGTGCAGGTTTTTGTGTGGACTTGAGTTTTCAATTCCTTTAGCTAGGTCAATACTGAGAAGCATGCTTGCTATATTATGCAGTAAAAGTATGTGTAACTTTGTAAGAAACCACCCACTGGTCTTTATGTCTCCAGCAGTAGAGTATGAGAGTTCCTGTTGTCTTGTCACATCTGGTCAGCACTTGGAGTGGTCAGTGGTCCAGATTTTAGCCACTGTCATGGATATGGTAATATCTCACTGATGTTTTAATTTGTATGTTCTTGGTGACATGTGGTGTTGAGCTTCTTTTCACAGGCTTATCTGCCTTTTGTTTGACTTTTTGGTGAAGTATCTGGTAAGTTCCTTTGCCCATTGTTTAATCACTTTTTTTTTGGTAACTTTGGATAATATTCTTGGAATGTGCCTTTTGAAACTATCTCCCAGTCTGTGACTTGTCTTTCCATTCTTGAGATTATCTCTCATAGAGCTGAAGTTTTTAATCAAGTCCAGATGATCAGTTCCTGCTTTTGTGAATTCTGTCATCGGTGCTAGAGCTAAGAAATCATCCAGTACAACAAGGCTTTCTCCTATCTTGCCTTTTAAGAATTTCATATTTGTTATTTAGGTCTTGATTTCTTTTGAGCTAATTTTTGAGATGTGTGTAAGGTTTGCATTTCTTTTGAGCTAATTTTTGAGATGTGTGTAAGGTTAGCACCATTTCTAAAAAGTCTTTCTTTGTTCCATTGTATTGTCTTTGCTCCTTTGTGAAAGACCAGTTGACTCTCATTGCCTGAGTCTATCTCTGAACTCTCTATTGTGTTAAATTGATCTATTCTGTATATTTTTAAAGATTTATTTACTTATGCATACGGAACTGGGGTGCAGGCCAGAGGTGCAGGGGCAGTGAGAGGATTCACCAGAGACAATGTGGGGAGCAGAACAGCCAACTGACCAAGTACACTGCTGAGGGGAGCAGCGGGCGGGTCAGGAGAGGTCTGCCGTGCCATGTGGTCACCTCCGGGGCTGGTGGGGATCGAACTCATGCTGAAGTGGCTTTAGCTTCTTAGTGTTGTGCTTTAATCCACTGTGCCATGAGGGAGGGCCCATCTATTCTATATGCTTTTGCTATATTCTTTTGCACAACTGTTTTGAATTACAAGTAAGTCTTAAAATCAGGTGGAACCATTTATCCAACTTTGTTCTTCTCTCTCAATCTTGTGCTGGCTCTTCTGAGTCATACATGCTTGGATTTATGGGAAAAATGTTTATACCTGATTTGATCTATGAGGTAGGTCATAGGGGCATAAAGTAATATCCTAAAAACCTAGAGAATTGGTAGGGGTTATTGATATATAGGGGAAGTTGTAATGGTTATATTTTATACTCTGAGAATAGAATAGTTAGAAAAATTAAAGGATAATTTGGGGAACAATGGGTAGAACAGACCAGTGGGTAGAACAGTGCAAAACATGAACCCAAGAACCCAAGAAAAATCACGATTCATTTATTCAAAGACAAATTATGCTGAGAGATAGATGATGACAGGCAAAATTAACAAGACAATGTATGTTCTAAATGCAAAAAAGTCATGACATTTTAAAAATATATTGGGCACTATGCTAACCATTGTGTGTTTCATTGATTCTAGTTATTAAAACCTGTGAGTCAGGTATTATTTGTTTTATCAAATGAAGAGTAATTTTCAATGATTTTTTTTGTGTTTTGTTTAATAGCTCACTATTTATGTCCAAGAGCAACAAAAGCACACAGCCGAATATGCTGCAAACATAACCAAAATTGTGTTTGATTATTTCGAAGAATACTTTGATATGGATTATGCTCTTCCCAAATTAGGTGAGAACATTTTTTATTTTCTGATTTTTTTTTAAAGATTTATTTTATTTGTACAGACAGAACTGGGGTACAGGCCAGAGGCTCAGGGGTGGCGAGAGGCTTCACCAGAGACAGAGTGGGGAGCAGAACAGGCAGATGGATGAAGTACACTGCTGAGGGGAGCAGCGGGTGGGTCAGGAGAGGTCTGCCACGCCATGTGGTCACCTCTGGAGCATGCGGGAATCGAACTCATGCAGAAGTGGCTTTAGCTTCTCAGTGCTGCACTTTAACCCGCTGCGCCACCAGGGAGGGCCTATTTTTTGATTTTCACCTAAGTTAACTCACTTCCTCTGGTTTTATCATCCTTACTTAATAGTCGTCCATAAGTCTTTTTTATAGGCCCATAGTATGCATCTACAGTATTTGTTGGATTCTTCTAAGATTAAGGTCTACACTATTTTAATTTGATCAACCTACAGTCCTTTATTTTCAAATATAGATTAAAGTATGTGGACAACTACAGATATTGACAGAAATAGCAACCTAGGTCTGTTGATTTCAAAATCAGCTCTCACTCCAGTGGCTCCATTTCCTTCCTGCCATTTATGGGTTGGGAAGTTACAGGGCTAGAAGGCACTGTCAGAGGTACCTTGTGCTTCCGGCCTCTCCACAGTCACACAAGACTTGTGCTAGATCTTCCAGCATTTAACATGAAAGACTGATGCACCTTCCAAAGGCAAATATATAGTTTTCAAACGAAGAACATGCTTTCTTCTTAAAGTAGCCACTCAGTCAAATTCTGTGGCTCTGACTCTTGTATTCAGAGCAGAAATGCTTTCCTAGTAAGCTTGAGTGGTTGTTAGTTAAGACTTTGAACGTCACCCCTACACAGTTATCTACCAGCAACAAGAAAGCCCGCCACCCAACAATTGACTTCTCTGTTTCTGCTCTTTGATAATTTGCCTATGCCAAACCACTGGGGTGCCAAACTCTAGATGGGAGTGGCCAGGGCTTTGAACAGCCCTGTTTTCTTTTGAATGGCGGCAGCTCCATATTTTTTCTCTGATTGTTTAATAACTATCAGAAGAGACAGGAAGGGGAAACTTTTCATCATAATATTTAACAAAATGTTGATCAAAAATTTTTTTTCTCTTTCCACTTGTACTATCCACAGTAACTTGACAAGTGGCAATCTCACCAGCTTACCCCTCCCTCCTTCCCTACCTCTCTTCCTTCCTCTCCTCTGTTCCTCTTCTTTGCATTTTTATATGCATTTTGATCATCTCCAAGTTGATTCTACCTCAGACTTTCCTTAGAAATGACATTTGCTTTTATTATACTCTCCCAAATTAAGTGCAGTGGTGTCAATAAATTATAATATGCATATTCACCAGATAAATGAGGTTACAAAAAGTTCCTTTTGTTCAAGGATTAGGTGCAAACTCCACCCCATAACATTATGGGGGACTTCTGCACCCTTTATGTGGTATTCTTTTGACAAAATAACCAAACCTAAGAATAAAGATAATACGAAAAAAGAGCTCCTGCTGCAACCTTGATCTCTATTTAGAAAATAACCATTTTCAAAAAAAAAAGAAATATCTACCTTCATTCTTTTATAAAAAGCTTTGAGAATCTTTGTAACCAAAAAGAAAGGATCTCATATATTAAATAGAGGTTTAGTTTCTTTTCATTTACATGCTTCATTGAAACTATATGTAATAAAGAAATTATATGTATAAAAAGTATCATATGTATAATAATCACATTCTTTTAAAAAAAAGATTTATTTTTATTTATGCATACAAAAACTGGCGTGTAGGCCAGAGGGGTGGAGGGAGGCTGAGAGGATTCACCAGAGACAGAGAAGGGAGCGGGACAGGTGGATTGCCTGAAACCCACTGCTGAGGAGAGCAGAGGATAAGACAGGAGAGGTCTGCTGTGCCATGACGCTCAACTCTCTGGCTGGGAATTGAACTCAAGCCACAGCAGCGGCAACTGCTTGATAGTTGTGAGCCTTTAACCCCTGCATCACCAGAGAGACCCTGAAATCACATTCTTATTATCATCCGTGAACTAGAGAAGCTGGGTTCTATCCACTCATCAAGCTGAATATATTCTATTTGGGGATTTAACATAGAAGCTAATCAACACTGATTCTTGCTGCTAAAGAGGTCTAATATGATAGCTCCAGCAAAAATAAGGAGAAGAATATCCTAGAAGAATCCATGATTTTAGATCTGGAAGGAATTTAGAAAAGAATCCGTTGACTCAGTTTATTCAGTGTAAAGGTGAATGGTAGCTACTCAATTTGCAGGGAATGAGATTTACTACAAGTGGTATAGAATTGGGGAAAAGGGAAATTTCATATTTGCTCTTTTGCTTTTGTGGGAGACATGCGTTTCTGCGCTGATTGCGCTGTCCTTCCAAATCCTTTGAAAACTCCATTCTCTTGTTCTTCCCAGTCAGTCCCCTCAAACAGATGTTCTCTCTTACTTAACAGAAAATCTGGGAGGGGAGGAACACTAATAAATGAAGTATCACGAAGAACAAAAGACATAAAATAGCAGAGGACTTGCACAGTACATTGCTTTTAGTAGGCATCTTCCAAAAATAAAAGACACATTGATGTCTGGAGCCAAGAGGAAAAGTTTCATGGAAATGTTGAGTGCATAAAGACTGTCGTTTGTACAAACAGATTATTGTTTTCCACTCTAGGAAATTATTTTTAGCCTTTCAAAAAACATTCACCCAAAGAACTTAATTTGGTGCGAAATGTTATGAACAAATGGAAAGAATGTATTTCTCACTGGACCTTTCTTTTTCCATAGATAAAATCGCTATTCCAGATTTTGGCACTGGGGCAATGGAGAACTGGGGCCTCATCACTTACAGAGAAACTAACCTGCTTTACGACCCTAACCAGTCAGCCTCCTCCAACAAACAGAGGGTGGCCAGCGTGGTGGCCCATGAATTGGTGCACCAGGTACAGAGCCTATAGCAAGTGACTTGGCTTGTTTGAGTCATTGAAATTACTTATAATTTGCCAGTGAAAAAATAGCCCAGTCAGACCATCTTGCTTGAAATGTGGATCCTGTTGGTCTACATTTTACCATAAAGAAATTTGTTCAATAGAAAGAAAAAAAAAAAAACCTGAGTTTTCTATTTCCAATGATCTAATCTGCATGAACTCACTGTAGCCTTTTGCAGACATTCTAGGAGAGATTAATTATGAGCCACTCGCATCAAAATACCTAAGAGGATTTTATGGAGCTAGGTGAATTTTTGAACCTAAATTAACCAAACATTTTAATGTATGAAAATAAAATCTATTTTGGCTAATTGGTCATAATTCCGTTATCCCTTTTTTTCCCCTACATCATTTTTTAAAAAATTTATTTATTTTGGCCCTCCCTGGTGGCGTAGCGGGTTAAAGCACTGCACTAAGAAGCTTAAGCCACTTCCGATGAGTTCGATACCCGCTTGCCCCGGAGGTGACCACATGGCGCGGCAGACCTCTCCTAACCCGCCCGCTGCTCCCCTCGGCAGTGTACTTCCTCTGATCCGCCTGTTCTGCTCCCCACTCTGTCCCTGGTGAAGCCTCTCACACTCCGCATCTCTGGCCTGTACCCCAGTTCTGTATGCACAAATAAAAATATAAAAAAAAAAAAAAAGATTTATTTATTTAGGCATACAGAACTAGGGTACAGGCCAGAGGTGTAGGGGCAGTGAGAGGATTCACAAGAGACACAGCGGGGAGCACATAGGCAGATCGACTAAGTACACTGCTGAGGGGAGCAGCGGGGATACAAGAGAGTTCTACTGTGCCATGTGGGTCAGCTCCAGGGCCAGGGATGGAACTTGCACTGAAGCGGCTGTGGCCAGCTTGCAGTGCTGCATCCTAACCTGTTGCACCACCAGGGAGGGCCCAATGCCCACTAGTTTCTCTAATTATTTTTCTTTGCCAGGTCATTCACTAAGTCGATGCCCATCACTCTGATCTCCTTTACTGCAGAGAATTCCCTTAAGCCCCCCCTATGTTTTGCTGCCAACAAAAGCCTTTCACTTTCCCTCTAGCCGACTAGTATTCCACAGTATGGCTAAACCTCCTTGGCCTCCTCTGCTATGGACGGGCATATAATGAAACTTTCAGGACACATTTTTTACCTTTAGGTAAAGATAAGGTAAACAGGATTTTCTAACTTTACAAACTGGATAAAAGCAAGAAGGACAGCAATACCTAAATAAGGGCAATAATTCAAGATAATTTAAAACAATTTGCAAACCCAGAGAAATAAAGCAGGAAATAAATGCTATGTGTGCCTGCCACTTCTGTATCAAGTGACATTTACAGGGACTCACTGAGGTGTTGAAATCTTCTCGGCCTGCCTGCTACATCTCTTCGTTGTTTGTCTTTTCAGTGGTTTGGAAACACCGTGACCATGGATTGGTGGGAAGACCTGTGGCTAAATGAAGGCTTTGCTTCCTTCTTTGAGTTCCTGGGAGTAGACAAGGCAGAGCCAGATTGGCAGATGGTGAGCTCTAACCACATAAACCCAGATCTCTGTTTTCCTCCTGGAAAGCAGTTTGAACCACAAACCATGACAATGGTCCTAGGGCCAAGGGCAGGGGTGGCTGGAATGTCCGCGGGGCGCCAGGGGGCTCCCAGGAACTACATTTTGTTTTTCTCAGATGCTCTGGTGCTTACCCCTCAGAGTGGGAGATCCTTGACAGAGTGACTCTAGAACATGTCTCAGTTTGGGGGGATGGAGAGGGGTAGGGGGCAGCCAAAAATGCCAGCTTCATGTTTGAGACAGCATTGGCAAGAATGAACCCTTTCATTCTTTGCCTAATTTTACACGTGACCTAACTTCCATGGATTGCTGAAATAGTGTGGTAAAGAGGTAAGTTCATCACCTTGTTAGACTCAAGTTCAAACCCTGGGTGTATCATTTGTGATGTGAGATGGGAATTTGTGAGATGGGAATTGTGACTTTGGGCAAGTGGCAGGTTTCTATTTTGTAAGCAAAAAAATCTCCCCAAATGTACATAAAATTTCAGTGGTCATCTCATGCGTGTCTCAGGGCCTGAAACAAAAGCTTCCGTGAACTCCAACAAATTTTTTCAGCATAGTATGTCTGCTGGAAAAGTTTTTTTAAAAGGCATACCTTTAGATGGTGTAAGATCCTCATGATGAAATGTGTAGAGAATCACAGATGGGTACAGAATAGAATACTGCCCTCTACTGGAATGAACAAAAAAGACAGCGTTAAATGCTTGAAGCCCTTGCAGTTTCCAGACCTACTTTAAAAAGTGAAAAAGTTAATTTCCAATAAGCGTCTTTAAAGACCTAATATACATCTAGGTCTTACAACAATGGAACTATTGTCATTTGGGGCCAGAACAGTTCTTTGTTGTGGGAGGTTGTTCTAGGTGTTGTAGGATATTTAACAGCATCCCTGTCTCCCTAGTTGGGAACCACTCCTTTATGCAGAAAATTGTTGATCCCATCAGTTTTTGGCAAATAGACACACTTCCTCTATTCTCAGAACAAAGCTCTGAGGGACTGTGATTCCCATCATACAGACATGGGACCAGGAAAGATGAAAAGTTTGCATCTTGTCCAAATACCAAAAGCAGAATCCACAGATGCTGGTTTCTTTTAAGCTACATACAGGCAGAGTCAGGGTTGGGGGGGGACGGTCAGTGGAGAGCAATCAGTGCAGAAAAGAATTAATTCGATCATTTAATACTTGTGAGTCATTCACAGTTATTCCCATCCCCCCATCTGATATCATATCGCTGATATTTTCAAATATGAACCAGTCTAAGGCCCGGCCGTGTTTGGTGTCTTCTGTCATTTCAGCGTGACCAGATGTTACTTGAGGACGTGTTACCTGTACAAGAGGATGATTCCTTGATGTCTTCACACCCAATAGTTGTCACTGTGACCACCCCAGCTGAAATAACTTCAGTGTTTGATGGGATCTCCTACAGCAAGGTAGGGGAACATGGCGATCTTCAGACCATCTCTGCTTAATGACTTTCAGTGCATGCTTGAAAATAGCGACAATGATTAGGTCATGCCAGTGGGCTGTGGGCAACTCTAGTACTTATTTAGGTGCTGAATACTGACTGCTCTGCTCTACTCAGTCACTGTCATTCTTATGAGATTTTGAAGCACATGTTTAAGAAAGTCTCTTTCCACTTTTATTTGTAGCCACTGTCTTTCTTTTTTTTTTTTTAAAGATTTATTTATTTATGCATATAGAACTGGGGTACAGGCCAGAGGTGTGGGATGGTGAGAGGCTTCACCCAAGACAGTGGGGAGCAGAATAGGCAGATCAAGGAAACACACTGCTGAGGGGAGCAGCGGGCAGGCCAGGAGAGGTCTGCCATGTCATGTGGTCACTTCCGGGGCAAGCAGGGATCAAACTCATGCTGAAGTGGCTCCAGCTTCTTAGTGCTGTGCTTTAACCCGCTGTACCACTAGGGAGTGTAGCCACTGTCTTTCTGGCAACTGATCATTTACACCTTCAGCATCCAAATTAAAATTATTTGGTTTGATGTTTTATACTGCAGTGACCTTCTGCCACCAGACATGCTGTATATGTAGGGCCTTTCCTTGCAGCTTCCTTTAGTGCTTCTGATGGGCACTGAAATCCAATTCAGTGAAGAGGAATTACTTTCATCCATTTTTTGATAAGGCTTAAAGCTGACTTTTGTCAGTATATTGGATGATGTTATTCATTAAAACTTCATGGGAAGCCTCTTGAGTATTTACCCAAAGGCACAGAAACATTAATTCAAAAGTGCACCAGTACTGCTATGCTTATGGCAGCACTACTCACAATAGGTTAGCTATGGAAATCCAACTGCCCCAAAATAGACGACTGGATCAAGATGTGGTCCATATACACAATGGAATATTACTCAGCAAACAAAAAGATAAACTCATGCCATTCACAGCAACACAGATGGAGCTGGAAGGGATCATGCTCAGTGAAATAAGCCAGAAAGAAAAAGAAAAATACTGGATGGCTTCACTTATAGGACGAGTGTAGGGGGCACAAATAAGGGATAGGGGGAATAGTAGTTATAACAAAGTAAAAATCAAAATCAAAGGGCAACTATAAACCAGAGATATTATTGGGGGGCAGAGGGAGACTGGGTCAACATGGGTGGGAAGAGTACAAGAGACTGTGGTGATGTACATGGGTGAATTGGCAGTGGGAACTCCTTGGGGACTACACATGAGTGGATAAAGCATATGAAAATGAAGGAAGATGTAAAAAGTACATAGAATTAAAAAAAAAGAAGTGACAGAGATTAAAAAAAAAATCATGGAAAGGTGTTTCTCAACATGTAATGACCCAGCATTCATGCCTCCTCTCTCCCCGCAGAGGATCCTCCAGATCCTCTGGGCCTCTCTGCAGAGACTTAAGTCATTTCTGCGGCCATCTCCCCCATGGCTGTCCAGTGTATTAACTTGCTCCAAAGGCCACTGCAAACTGTCACACTGTTATTGTGGGTGCTAGATGGAGCTTGATTAAGACAAATGGCTGCATTTATTGAAATGAATACTAGATGAAATACTAGACAGAATACTTGTGTGTAGAAGGCCTTGCACTCTGCTAATACTTGAAAGTCACATCCTGTTTTTGGCTTTTCTGCCCATTCCCATGACATATTTTCAGACTGATTTTATTCACATTTATCTCAAGCTGCTGATGATTCTTTTTATCTTTCTATTGAAATGAAAACTGTAAGAGAATGTAGAAAGCTGAGGTTTTCGTCTGATTTTTGAGATTAAAGGATTCCAGTGCCTGAATTATAAATCTGTCTTTATTAAACTAGTTGACTAGAAAACTCCTCAACTATATATTTCCACATATTAAATATTATTTTTCATACATTGATGTACACTTATTAAAAAGCCTGAATTTTATCCTGAAACTACTACCTGTAATGATGGAAGAACATTTTCCTAGACTGTTTCTTTCAATAGGAAAGCGCCATCTGCTGGCTGATTTGGCGAAATACAATAGTCCTCTGTTTAGCCACCGAAATGATTTTTTTAATTGCACTCTACTTTTTAGTTTTCTTAGAAGTATAGATACAGGTGGAGTGCCAAGTAATATTTTTGTCCTAAAAATCATAGAACAAAATCCTAACTATTTAAATTACCAAGATCACCGTGAGGAAATCATCTTGCCAGTCATTATGAAATACTGGTCCCTGCAGTGATCACCCATGTCTGTTTGTTGTATATCCTTTATAAGCTCAATTTGTTGTTCTTTTCCACCACAGGGAGCTTCCATTCTGAGAATGCTTGAAGACTGGATAACACCACAGAACTTCCAAAAAGGATGTCAAGTATGTTTCAACACTCTTAGTGATGTTGAAAGGATACCCCCCTTTTAATATTTCCTTTTAATTACCCTACTGTGTGACTGCTGTGTGAGTGCAAGACATGGGATTGGCTGAGGGCGGTTCCTTTTTTACCTTTCCTTCCCTGACTCGGGGATAGATAGTTCAGCATAACATACCAGCTGGTTTCATGTCCAGCTAAGTACCTACACTATCCATAATTACCGTGTGTGTGTGTGTGTGTGTGTGTGTGTGTAGAAGAACTGGGGTGTACACCAGAGGTGTGGGGGTGAGAGGATTCACCAGAGACAGATTGGGGAGCAGAACATGTGGATTGACTGAAACACACTGGTGAGGGGAGCAGCAGAGAGAGAAGAGAGGTCTTTTGCGCCCTTGGGTTCACTCTCCGCCCGGGGATAGAACTTGTGCTGCATTGGTGATAGTGCTGAGACTTAACGCCTAGGCCACCAGGGAGGCTCTGTGATTACCATTTAGGTGAAGTGTCGTAGGCAGATTTCAACAGACAACTTAGGATCCTGATCCCCCTCTCCATCTCTGAGTGAGTGAGCAGCTGTGACAAAATACACAACAAAACTATTTTCTCACAGCTCTGGGGATTGAAAAGCCTAAGACCAGAGTAGTAGCAGCTCCATTTTGGGGTGAGAGCTCTGTGTTCCTGGCTGCACATCTCGGCTTCCCTGCCTGCCTGTCTTCACTGCATCCAAACCTAGTTGCTGGGAATTCTCGAACTACATAGAAAGGAGAAACGAAACCCAGAGATTCACTCCAGCATTAGGATGCAGTGCATGAATGTGTCAGGAACGTCAGTCCATAGCGACAGGGAAGGAGAATGTAAGTTGATCTCTAATGATCTTCCTTTATCATCTGTAAAGGACTTTTTTATCACTAGATCTGAAGATGGTTCACACCAGCATTACCACTGTGATAAAGAAAATGAATAAAAAGCATCCACTTCCTTTTGGAAGCAGAAAGACCATCAACTTTCCCAGGCATGCCACACAGCCACTTTAGCTTGAAGCTCCAGGGGCAATTTCAGTCTGCTCAATTTTATATGTGTCTTTCTGGAAGACCTTCAGCGAGTCGTGGTTTATGGAACTGCCCACAACAACCTCAAAGAGGAAACGTCTCCTTGCATTTTCCCTACTGTTACCTCAGGGAGCAGGGGTTAGATGAAGTGTATTGGGGGTGTCCCGCCCATACATGGAAGGGGGCAGTGCTTCCAAAGAGTATGTGTTGTGCATGACCAAGAGCAGTGCCTGTAACCCTCTCGTCCCTTACTCCTAGAAGGTGAAGTCGAGCGGTCTCTGTGCTAACAACTGAGATTCCTGGGTGACTGTTCAAGTGCTCTCACTGGGATTCACCACAGCCCCGTGTGGTGAACGCCCTGTAACTTTTGCGGCAGCTTCAACTCATATCTCATACCCACCTCCCCGAAAGCGCCTTGAGTGAGGAACTGTCTCCACGTCTTCACATTTGCCAGTGCCTGACTGTGTCACTTGTATTAGGCCATCCAAAAAATGCTTTCATCTTCGTGTTACTTTTTTAAGTTTCATTATCTTTTCATTGGGGTCACTTAGGTTTAGGACACTGTAGTCCTCCCCTTCCCATCCTCCCCTCTGGTCGCCTCAATCCTGCATTCAGATGTCTTCTTTATTTTTGTTTCTTTATACTCCACTTGTGAGTTGCATCACCTGGTGTTTGTCTTTCTCCTCCTGAATTATTTCACTGAGCATAGCCTTCTCCATCCCTGCTGTCACAAGTGCCAAGAGATTTTTTTTTAAATGCCTGAGTAGTATTCTGTTGAGCATATACCACATTTTCTTATTCCACCTACCTGTTGTTGGCACCTGAGTTGTTTCCAGAATTTGCTTTTCACGAGTCCTGCAAGTTAGTGGTTACGGCTGGGTCATGTGGGAGGTCTGCTTTGTAAGGTTTTGAGAATACTCCAGATTGTCTCCACAGGGGCTGGACCCTTCCAGATCTGTATCAGTGCCGAAAGTTATTCCTTTTTCTCCATCCTTGCCAACTTTGGTTGTTTCTGCTCTTTTTGCTTTGCCCATTCTCAGGAGAATGAGGTGATTATTGTTGAGTTGCATTTCACTGGTGATAAATAATGTTGACTGTTTCCAAAATACACTTCTTAATTGAATGGGTGAGTGGTTTATAAATAAAAAGTGAAGAAGTAAACAAGATCATTGATGCTACTAGTAATAGTAGTGATACTAGTAATGCTGATAGTGCTAGTAATACTAATGATGCTACTAGTAATAGCAAGTGAATTACTAGCGATACTAGTAATGTTGGTGATACTAGTATTACTAGCAATAGTAGTGATACTAGTAATGCTAACAATACTAGTGGTATTAATAATACTAGTAATTCAAGTAATAGAAACAGTGCTCCTTTCCTTCTGTGTTTCCAAATACTAAGTGAAGGAAATGATTGTAGAGGACCTAGATGATCGTGAAATTTTGACCAGAATGACTATGTCGTGCTTATTCAAGGTGAAGAAAGAAATTTCTTCATATGGAATATTCAGAAGCACTAATCTAGACAAAGCACAAAAATTAGTATTGTCCAGTCTACTACTTGTGTAAATGTTCTTTTAACCTCTAGTTTAGGGAAACAAATTGTAATGTAAAACAAACAAAAAAAAAAACCAAAGCAACAGGGACAAAATCTCACAAGCTGGTCTGGGATTCAGAATTATCTTCCTGGAAAATCTCATCACCTCTTGGCATCCGTTTCCTTCACCACCGTCCAGATATGAGAGTTGCTTAAATAATATCAAGATCCCTTCCAGTTCCAAGATTGCCATTTCTTAGCTCAAGCTTAATAAGCTCCAAATTAAGTTTAAGAAGGTAGTAATCACTAGAAATTGCCAGTAACAGGTAGCTATGGTTATAATCATTACTATTCCAAGTAGTCAATTATTTAATTAAGGCAAAATGGTTGAGTGTGCAAAACCATCATCTAGGCAAAGTCGTCGGTTCCTCTCCCTGCCCACGCCTGCCCTCTAGTGGCCATGATGAGTAGTTACCCAGGCGAAGCCGCAGAGTGAAGCCCGCATTCCAAAGGGAAGAAGACCTTCTCCTGGCTGTGGGCTCATTGCTGCTAAAATGGCCTATCTTTGCCTGAAAAGAAGAGAAATTAAGAAAATAATGTGACTTAGGTGTAGTATCCACTGAAAACTTTGGCAATTTGGGTTGAAAGGATGTCTGCAAAGTGGTTATTTGAGGACTCAAAAAGCATTTAGGAAGGTTTTCTCTCTGTGAAAGACAACCATATCACTATTTGCAGATGACGTGATAATGAACATAGAAAACCCTGAAGACTCCAGGGGAAAGCTGTTGGAAATAATAAAGTAGTACAAGTAGCAAGTTTGCAGACTACAGAATTAGTATACAAAAATCTGTGGTGTTTTGTATACACAGAATGAATTAACACAAAGAAATCAGGAAAACAGTCACATGAAAGGAATAAAATGTTCTGGGATGAACTTAGCCAAATAGAGAAATATCTGCATACCGAAAACTACGACATTCTTGAAAGAAATAGGGGAATTAACATCAGTAAAATGACCATATTACTGAAAGCAATGTACAGATTCAGTGCAACTGCTATCAATATCGCCATGGTGGTCTCCATAGAAGTAGAAGCTTAAGATCATGAAATCTATTCAGAATTTTAAAATATCCAGCAGAGGAAAAGCACTTTTGAGATAAAAAGAACAAAAATGGTATCAATCTACTCAACTTAAAGCTATCCTACAGAGCAATTAAAAAAAAAAAAAAACCTGGTGCTGAAATAAAAAGAAACATACTGATAAATCGAACAGAATTGAGAAACAAAATCACACACATATGGACAGCTACCTCATGATAGAGGACCCAAGAGTTTATAATGGAACAAGGAAAGTCTTTAATAAGTAGTAGACAGTAGCATACAAGAGAATAAAACTAGACCACTACCTCACATCATACTACACAAAAAGTAATTTAGAAAAGGCCTGAAGCCATAAAATCCATTGAAGAAAATGTAGGAGATTGCACTCCTTGATAACAGCCTCATACATATTTGGGGGCTTGACTTCAACAGTAGGGAAACAAAAGCAAAAACAAACAAATTTGCATTAATACTAAAAGACATCATATCATAGGCTCCACCAGGGAAGAATATCCAACACATACAAAGAATTCATAAAGTTAAAAATAGGAAGAATAATACAAACAGCCCAATTAAAAAATAGGCAGAAGATCTGAATAAACAGACAGTTTTCCAAAGAAGACATTCAGATGGCAAAGGAAACATCTCTTTACTTCTCTTTATGAGGGAAATGCATATCAAAGAGCAATGAGGTATTGCTCACCTACAAGAGGCTATATGCAAAAGATAAGAAACAAGTGGGGCTTCCTTCATGTTGCAGGGAGTTAAGGCTCAGCACTGTGAAGCTATCTGCAGCCTGAGTTTAACTCCCAGCCAGGGAGCTGACCTACATGGCACAGCAGACCTCTACTGTCTCCCCGCTGCTCCCCTCAGCAGTGTATTTCAGTCTATCCTCCTGTTCTGCTCCCCACTCTGTCTCTGGTGAATCACCCCCTCACATCTGGCCTAAATCCCAGTTCTTGCATGCATTAATAAAATTAATCTTAAAAAAGAAAAGGGACCCACAAGTATTGGAGAGGATGTTAATGAGATTATAAATCCAGACATTATGGGAAAGAGTGTGGAAATGCCTCAAAAAAATGAATCATGTAAATTCCATATAATTTATTATTAATCTGTTATTCCACTTCTGAATATTGACCCAAAAACATGGAAACACTAATTTGCAGATACATATGCACCCCCATGTACACTGCAGCATAACTTATAGCAGACCTAAACTGGAAGCAACTTAAATGCCCACTGAGTGGTGCAGTACTTTTTTAGCTTATAAAGTGACATACAGTGTATGTTTGCTTGTCATTCTGTGTCAGTTTGCTGTACCAGGCATCAGTGAAAGGTAACGAGGGCCTCTACATCTATGGTGGAAAGCTAATCTGGGAAAGCTAAGCTCTGAATTTAAAATACTTGTTATTTTTTGCATGCAGAATTACTTGAAAAAATACCAGTTTAAGAATGCAAAAACCTCAGACTTTTGGGACGCACTTGCAGAGGTAAGGAAGGATCTGTTATCAAGTATTTCTTTGATGGACCAATGTGGTCAACAGTTTGCCAATTATTTCTTTATCTGAGGCTTCTGTCATTTTATTTCTCATGTGTATTAATTACTCTCCTTGTCTTTTCAATCTCAGGCCAGTGGTAAGCCAGTGAAGGAGGTCATGGACACCTGGACCAGGCAGATGGGCTACCCCGTGCTCAATGTGGAGGCCGCGCGGACTGTCAAGCAGAAGCGATTTCTTTTGGACGCCAGAGCTAATGCTTCCCTGCCCCCTTCAGATCTGGGGTAAGGATCTAGAATGCTATTCGGGAGAAAAGCAGAGTTCACGGACATCCTGATTACTTCTGCTTTTGGAGCTATATTTGAGGGATGAAAGTATGAAATCATAGTGTCTTTGGGGAGAAGCTATTGAAAAATAGCTGAGTGGTTTTAAAGAAAATTAGTCTAAACATTGGAGTAAAGTAACACCTGGATAAAGAGAGGAGTTTAAAGAGATGACACTAAGTGGTCGCAGGCGGGTAGCTTAAAACTGGCCCTGGAGTGAATGAGCAGACAGTAGCAAGTCGCTGGTCAGCCCAGAGAGCCGCTTGGCAGCCCCCACAATATCCCACATAGTTAAGGGATCAGTTAAGTTGTAGTGGTATCAAGAAGTATGAGACAAGAAAGGTATCAAGAAGTATGAAACAAGAAATGACTGCGTGCATTTTCAAAAGAGCAACTGTTACCAATACAAAGTAAAAAAATAATCATTTTGTTTTTTAAAAAAATTGATTTATTTATGCATACAAGAACTGGGGTACAGATCAGAGATGTGATGGAGGGGGATGAAAATTCACTAGAGACAGAGTGGGGAGGAAAAGAGGCAGATGGATGGAATACACTGCTGAGGGGAGCAGTGGGCAGGTCAGGAGAGGTCTGCTGTGCCATTTGTGTCAACTCCCTGGCCGGGGATCGAACTCCTGCGGCAGTGGTTGTAGACAGCTTCATAGTGCTGCGTCTTAACCCCTTGTACCATCAGGGAGTCCTCCCCTTCCCCAAAATAGTCATTTTGTTTTACTAAATGTTGGTTGTTGAAGGAGGAATGTAAGAGAGCAGGATAAGTAAGCTCATATGTCTCTCTCATAGGTGTCTCTCTCATTAAAAATGGGGCAGGGGCAGGGGGGATTTAGAGTCACAGCTTTAAAATCAGAAGAGCTAGGGCCGAGGCATGAGCCTGGGGGAGCCTCGAAAACGCCAACGGGGTTCACCTCGGTGAGGAAGGCAGCCAGGATCCTCAGTCCCCACAGTAAGTGAAATTGGAAGAAACTGTCTATCTTTCTATACTGCAAGTGCTGAGAATTAATAGTGCAGAACAGAAAAATTTGAGTTCCCAGGGCAGATAAAGACATACAGATAAAAACAACATCATTCCCTTGTTTATTCTTATCTTTATTTTGCCTGGAGAAACAGGTTTGCAATACTCTCTTGAGTGAATTGGAACTTAGGCCTGACTTGCTCTCAGGTGATAGTTATGTGCATATCAAAAATCCTAAGTTTCTGTGATAGTTCTGTAACTGGAAACCCTGCCTTTTAGGGTTACTTTTTATGTTCTAGCAAGTTAAATTGGTCAAATGTAATTCTGCTTTTTAATAGACAAAGTGTGTGTGTATATGTGTGTGTGTGTATATATATATATATAATTTTTTTACAGGAAACTTTGAGAAAATCTCTGGGGAAGTTTCATAACAATTGTTCTTGTTTGCAACAGTATCCACTAATTTAAGTCCAAGACACAGCAACACTGAATTTAAATGTGTGGGATTAGATTTCTTCCAACTATTCCTAGGCTATGAATTCCTGTCCACTTAAATAAAAAGTTTTATTACTGAGTAAACTCAGTATGTTAGCAGGTCCAAGTCGTTTTTTAATTAGCATAAATGGTTAAATTTTTTTCAAGAAATATGGTTTGTATTTTACTGAGATTTATGAGTGCATGATTTATTATCAAACCATTTATCATAAAACCAATTTACTTACCCTATTTTCGAGATTTTATAAATAAACCTAAATGTATTCTCTGTTGAGAACATTTTTTTTTTTTTAAGTTTATGCAATTTTTTTTTTTTATTAAAAAGTTTATTTTTACATCATTTTTCACATTTTTTTTTTCATCTCAATTGTAATACCCATGGGTTTCCCATCACCAAATCACCCCTGTGCCACCACCATAGTCCCGTGCATTTCCCTTCCCCCAACTGTTTTTGATCCCATTCCCCACTCCACCCCCACAGAATGTCTCTGGTCTATGGTTGTTCATTATTTTTGTTATTTTCTCGCCTGGTCCATTATACTCCTGCTATGAGTGAAACCATCCGGTATTTTTCTTTCTCTTTCTGGCTTATCTCACTCAGCATGATCTTTTCCAGCTCCATCCAAGTTGCTGCAAAAGACATGTGTTTCTCTTTTTTGGTTGCTGAGTAATATTCCATTGTATATATGTACCACATCTTTCTAATCCAGTCATCTACTTTTGGGCATTTGGGCTGCTTCCATGTTTTTCCAATTGTAAATAAAGCAGCAATAAACATGGGGGTACAAGTATCTTTTTCAATCAGTGTTTTTGTGTCTTTTGGGTAGATACCTAGGAGTGGGATTGCTGGGTCATAGGGAAGCTCCATGTTTAGCAGTTTGAGGAACCTCCAAACAGTTTTCCATAGTGGTTGTACTAGTTTGCATTCCCACCAGCAATGCAGGAGAGTTCCTTTTTCTCCACATCCTCGCCAACATTTGTTGTTGCTAGTTGTTTGAAGATGTGCCATTCTCACTGGGGTGAGGTGGTATCTCATTGTGGTTTTAATTTGCATCTCCCTTATTACGAGTGATGTTGAACATTTTTTCATATGCCTGTTGGCCATCTGCATTTCCTCTTTGGAGAAGTGTCTTTTTAGCTCTACTGCCCATTTTTTGATGGGGTTGTTTACTTCAATTTTGTTGAGTTTCATCAGTTCTGTTGAGAACATTTTTAAAAATCAGTAGTTGCGACACTTGAAAGAATAAATAGCTGTTTAAAAAAGCAGCAGTAATTCCAGAAAAAATAAAGAGATAAAAACATTTTTTAAATGATAAGATATTTTTTAATTATTTTATCTTTTACTTTTCCTTTGTTTTTATTTTTCACCTCAAACCGAGCATTTTATTAAATTAGGTAATGACATCTGCCTTTCTGTCCCCAGGAAGGAAGCTGTTCACTCTTCCTCTGCCTTCCACATGCCCTACTCAGATGTGGTTCTGTCCCACAGACCTGGGGTCAGTTGAAGTGTCCCCAAAGCTAAGCAGCATCCTCCTTTTTCTCACTGTGTCAGTATTCCAGGGTAGGAAATTCTTACCTGCCAGAAATGCATCCAAATGGCTCCCAGGGATGTAAGTGGCGGGAACACCAGGGACTCCCCGGCCTCTAAGGATTGGCCCGTTCACCTCTCCCGCAGGGGTTTCCTCTGTTGGCTGAGTTTACAGGCCTTTGCCAGTCACTTGCCTGGAGGTTCTTCCTTAGTAATACCCTGGTGTGCACCATTCTAAATAGGCCGTAGAGACATAGGGACGGTAGTGGGAGATTTCAACATAACTTCTGAGGTGTGTAGTGCGCGTCACAACAGATGAAGGTTGCCATCTGAATTCTAAGGATGCTGTGTGCACAGCTTCAGTGTTGCTGTAGAATGTTATTTTTACCTAAGATCTTTATTCCAAAGCCTCAAGGCATTTTTAAAAATTTTTATTTCAAAGGTTTTTATTTATGCACATAAGAGCTGGGGTGTAGCCCAGAGCTGTGGGGAGGTGAGAGGATTCACCAGACAGAGTGGGGAACAGAACAGGAAGATCTACTGACATACACTGCTGAGGGGAGCAGCAGGGAGACTGGAGAGATCTGCTGAGCCATGTGGGTCACTCTCTGGTTGAGGATCGAATTCGGGCCGCAGTAAATGACTATAGCTTGATAGCACTGAAATTTTAACCTCTGTGCTACCAAAGCAATTTATTGAAGGAATCCTTGTCCTTTGCTAATTTTTTCAAAGAAAGTTCCACTTTATAGAGCTATGTAGAAATGGAGAGCAATTATGTGTGTTAACGTTATTCATTGTACAGCATGGACTGGATGAGGCAAAAGTACTTGTCTGTTGCTTTTAAATTATTTTTTCCTTTGAAAATGTTTCTATCTTTAGGTAATAAAAGTTGAAGTTCTCTTTTTTTTGTTTTGTTTTGTTTTTGTTTTTGTTTTTTTAAAGATTTATTTATTTGTACATACAGAACTGGGGTACAGGCGAGAGGCTCAGGGGCGGTGAGAGGCTTCACCAGAGACAGAG
>NW_004567122.1:4437090-4455002 GCF_000260355.1 Condylura cristata
TGCTGAGGGGAGCAGCGGGCGGGTCAGGAGGGGTCTGCCACACCATGTGGTCACCTCCGGGGCAGGCGGGAATCCAACTCATAGCTTCTCAGCGCAGTGCTTTAACCCACTGCGCCACCAGGGAGGGCCCTAAAGTTCTCTTTTTTAAAACTTTTAGTTACACATGGAATATTCCCGTTAATTGGTCTGCAGATGGTGTAACAAATACAGCATTCTTCAATAGGTCACAAGCAGAAGGTAAATATTATCATTTTATTTCTTCTTTGAATTAATGTATCACATTATTCTAAGTATGAAGAAACAGCAATAAAACCAGAACTTATGGAACTTATGATGTGAATTTCAGCTAAAGGAAACCTCTTTAAAATTCCTTGATGAATCCAAATCTTTATGTGTAATAATGAAAACTTTTCTACCTGATATTTTTTTTTTCATGTTTTATCATGACTGGCATGATAAATACCCGTTTTCAAAGGAGAAGGCCCCCATAGCCAATCATGAGAAATTTGCATATTAATTATTTTCCTTTCTTTCCTCCCTTCCTCCTCAACTCTTTCCCCCTTTATATCAGTTAAATGAGCCTCTGAGTTTCTTCACATATTATGTGACGAGTGTCTGGTTTTACAATTCTGTCTTTAAATTAGTTGTATCATGTCCCCAAATCAGCACTTTAGAAGCTTAAATGACTCCAGATGACCTTGTCTAAATTGACTTGTAATATATTTTTTGTTTGCATTTTCATTGGTAATATGTCCTCCTTTGTAAAAAAAAAAAAATGTGAAATTATTTATAAATAAGGAGACCTTATCACATGTTCTCTGATAACAGACATGACAAAACAGAGAACAAGGTTCTAGTAGCTGCAGGTTCTAGCAGCCTCCCCAAAAGGGTCCTGATCTGTAGACATTTCCGTTGTCTACAATGGAAGGAGGCTCTTCTCTACCCCATCCTATACAACTGGCGTTCAGAGCAGCACGAGACATGAAATTTCATCTGTGACGTCTTAGGAATCAAAGGCAACCACTTAGCATTTCCATCTGCCTATTTTTGCTCCTGCAAATTATACTAAAATAGTAATTAAGTATGACTTCCTCTATGGAAATTTTCTGCCTTTCTTTCTTTTTTTTAAAGGTTTGATTTATTTATGCATACAGAAATGGGGTACAGGCTTGAGGTGTAGGGGCGGTGAGAGAGGATTCACCAGAGACAGAGTGGGGAGCAGAACAGACAGATGACAAAGCAGCAGGCAGGTCAGGAGAGGTCTGCGCTGCCCTGTGGGTCACCCCCGGGGCGGGGATTGAACTTGTGCTGAGCCGCCACAGTTTCACGGTGCAGTGCTCCAGCGTACTGCACCACCAGGGAGAGCCCCATTTTCTCCATTTCTACTAGATTATTTTTCAGGCCAGCTTTATAAGAGATGCTGTGCAATTCACTTAAAGGTACAATTCAGTAATCTCACAGATATATGAGACCATCCTCATGGTCAATTTGAATCACCTCAAAAGGAAACACCATGCCATTTAGCTATGCACTCCAATATTCTCTTACACTCCTGCTCTACGCAACCACGAATCCATTTTGTTCTCTATAGATATGCTTACTTGGGGCATTTCAGGTGAATGCAATTGTATAGGTAGTTCCTGGTGGCTGCCCCTTTCCTCAGCCTCAGGTCCCCAAGGCTCAGCCTTGTTCTAGCTTGTGTCGTGATTTCAGTGCTTTTATCGCTAAATTATAGCCATGTGGTCTAATACCTTTCCTTTATCTATTCATCACCTGATGGGCATTTGGATTATTCTACCTTTGGGCTGTAATCAATAATGCTATTATATAAACACTTGTGTAAAAGTTTTTTGTTAGCTTTCAGGACTTTTACTTTTATTACAAATTCATTTGTGATTTTTCAGTATTACCGTAAACGCTACCAATTTTGCCATCATCAAGGGAAGACCCCTTTCTGCTGCTTTTACAACAAAGCTTCCTCCTGGTTATATCTGCCAACAATTGCTTTGTTATGGTCAGCAGTTCTCCTGAATTTGTCTAGAATCCCAGATCAATGCCATTTTGTCTTAGTATTTTTTATACACTTAGGTTGTGTTTGATATATGTTCTCTTTTATGATGTCTTCTTCATCTGACCACTTTATTGTCATGAGTTTATTTGCCAGAAGAAAATGGAGAAGGGGAAAAAAAGAGAAACTTTTAAAAATGTGTCATGCCCTGGTAAGACTCAGTGAGGCAAAGGTCTCAAGACAGGTGTCGCTGGCTTGGCATAGCCGGTACTGAGTACTTGGTCATGATGGTTAAGTGCAGGTTGGAGGAAAGTCTTAAGAGCTGCTGGATTTATTGTTTACACATTTAAAAGTACGAGCGATTCATCTACACAAATACAGTTTACCCAGAATTTTCATGTGATGAAACTGTGAACTGTCCAGGCAACCAAAAACAGCATTCAAAGGTGAACAATAGACATTTTTTCTTTGATGTCTGATGGACCTATTAGACAAGCTGCTTGTATAATGAAGCTAATTTTTAATTAGTGCGTGCTTTCAAGCAAGTATTTGTAGAGAGCTGACATGTGCCAGATGCACATGGAGATAATGCTGGGGCTGAGAAAGCAGTGTCCTTACCCCGTGGGCAGTGCTGGCTGGTCTGCAAGCAGCTGTCAAGTGAGTGCCTGGTGTCATCATAGCCAAGAGCACCCCCAGAGAAGTGCGCAGACAGAGGAGTTCAGGAAAGGGTCCTAGAGAAAAAGGCATCTAGGCTGAGAGTGAGTGGGTGGCTAGTGTAGGGCTCACGGTAGTTTCAGTGTGTGACAGGATTGACCCACTGTACTTGTGCTCTGGACAGAACAGTGGTAGAGGGTGGGGGCTCTCACAGTAACCCTTAGTCTCTGTCATTACACGTGCACAATTTTTTTTTGCTCTAGCTATCGACTCATCTCTCCCGCCCCACAGAATATTCCATGAAGAAACAGACTTACTTTTGTATAGCAGTGTTGGTGCTTTATCTCCAGCAGATACCTAGTAATTGTTCTTGAATGAATGAACAGACTAATGTCCACAGAGCTTTAATGACAAATCTATCTTTATCTGAAATTTCAGAATCATGACTGGTCACCAAGCCAGAAGCAAACTAGACATCTCTTCTTACTTCAAAGTGGCCGCTCCATTTTTAGACTATGCAATAAGTTCCTGCTTCCTGTTTGGGGACAACTCCAGCTCTCAGCTCGGAGCACAGATGACCCACACGTCCCCAGAGTACTGACTGGTCAATCAGCTCAGGTTACCCCGTCCTCCCCCCTACTGCCCCCCACCTCCTGGCTTCTTTGATGATTCATCAGTTAGAAATTTCCCAAGCAATAGTGGGACTTCCCCTAAGGTCTTTCGTGCATGTTTGCGCTGTTCACAATATTTCCAACCCTATAAAAAATGAAAATCTCACCAAAATGTTATTGATAAGAAGAGGATATCTATACATGTTGCTTTGTTTTTTCTAACCTGCCCCAAGTAACCTGTCCTCTCCCCAGCTATATTTTATGCCGCCAGATTTATCCGTCCTTATGCCTAATATTATATGTGAAGCAACATCATTGTTATACAATCCTCATATGCTTTCTCTTTTCTTTTTTCCAATAAATGATAAGCTGCTTGAAGAGAGAAAGGACACACCACACACCTTGTGCCCTGCCTGCCCTGCACCCACAAGGCACAGCTGTGCACATGCTACCACTCACTGAGGAGTTTAAGGTGGACTGATAATGGCCTTGTGCTCCAGATGTGTTGAGAGGTGGCCTGTGTGTTTTAGTCACCTGTTATTTCGAATAACAGTCAGCTGTTATTCTGCATATTGTCGCTGTTGTGTCTATTTAGTAGTAGTAGATTTTTCTTGCTTTTTACTCTGCCCTCTAACACGGAGAAGAATTGAAGACTGTCACAAGATATCAGATAACCAGTCTTGTGGAAACATAATGTCTTAAAATAGTCATTCCTAAGCACACAGCTTCTAGGTAGGGCATGGTCTAGACTTTGCGGAGACTGTTTTCATAACTCAGATTTGAGGATGTATTGTGCATGGTTTAGGTGACCAAATCCTGATGTGTTCATAGAAATGGATATTATTATAATTTGATGGTAGCTAATTTTAATATTTATATCAAAATAATGGGCATATGTCTTGAAGGTTAACACAAAGACAGGCTTTCTTCATTCTTGCAAGCTGAGCCTCAGGGAATTTTGAATTTTTATTGTGTCATTGTAGATTCAGTTTTGTATGTTCATAAATCATT
The DNA here is from genome assembly GCF_000260355.1 of Condylura cristata. Classification (NCBI taxonomy): domain Eukaryota; kingdom Metazoa; phylum Chordata; class Mammalia; order Eulipotyphla; family Talpidae; genus Condylura; species Condylura cristata. Next base: position 4,441,375 of record NW_004567122.1, read on the forward strand.
TTCATTGGTCTAGTGCTGGTCAAGCAAGTCTTGAAAGAGTTATTCATATAAATCAAACATACAAACTTACTGACCTGTTCATCTACATACATAAACACACTGGCCAGAGTGAACCAGGCTACTCACATCAGCTAATAAGGTGTGTTCTCACAGAGAAAATTTTATTTTATTTTTAAAGATTTATTTATATATGCATACAGAACTGGGGTATAGGCCAGAGGTGCAGGGGTGGTGAGAGGATTCACCAGAGACAGAGTAGGGAGAATAGCAGGCAGATCAATGAAGTACACTGCTGAGGGGAGCAGCAGGCGGGTCAGGAGAGGTCTGCTACACCTCCAGGGTAGGGGATAGAACTCGCATTGAGACAGCCACAGCCAGCTTCGCAGTGCTGTGCCCCAATCTGTTGCACCACCAGAGAGGGCCAGGGAGTGTATTTAATAAAGGTAAAAAGAGAGTTAAGTTCTTGTGTTGACCAGAGGAGTCTCATTATTGCATTGCAGAGACTATCAGTGGTGATTTAGTGCAAAGGTTTCTTTTCATGCAGTAATCAGTGAGGGATTCTTGACCGGTCCCCTCTCTGAGGCAGCTCTCTCCCAAATGATGACTTAGAAACACCATCTTTTCCCTTCTCTGGCTCTCCCAGCACTCTTAGATCTTGGCTGACCCTGCTGGATCTTTTGCATCTGGCTAGAAGACAGAAAAAGATTATGAAAGGACCAGGCTAGGGATGCATCCATCACTCCTACCCACATCTTATGTGCAGCTGTCCATCACGCGCTCTGTCCTTACTGCACAGGCGGCTTATAGAGCTTCACCCGATAGCCAGAAGGACAAGGCCAGCAGCCACATATAGTCTTCTCTGTAGGAGCAGCTCTGTTAAAACGTCTGCCACACAAGCCACAGCTCAGCTGGGTGCCTCAGCCCCCAGAGACACAGATTGTCTTCACTAGCCTGCGCCCTTGCAGTTATTTCTTCCCAACCACCAAAACCATCCTTTTTTTTTTTTTAAATTTATTTAGTTATGCATACAGAACTGGGGTACAAACCAGAGGTGCAGTGGCAGTGAGAGAGGATTCACTAGAGATGGAGAAGGGAGCAGAACAGATTGACTAAGCACACTGCTGAGGGAAGCACCAGGAGAGACAGGAGAGGTCTCCCTCACTATGTGGGTCAGCTCCCTGGGCAGGGATTGAACTCACACTGAAGAGGCTGCGGCCAGTTTGCAGTGCTGTGGCCTAACCCACTGTACCACCGGGGAGGGGGCTCCATTTTAGTATTTTAAACAATTTATTTTTACATATTTTGTATCATTGTTTATTTATTTTTACAATGTTTGCTTTGTTTTCTCAGATGGAGTCCCCATAGAATTTCCACCACCAATTCACTCCTAGGGATTTACTAAAAAGAAATCCTTTTTAACAATGGGTTGCTGCTTTTCAGATTCCTGTTTATTCTTAGGAAAGTACCCTACCCACTTGCTGAACTTTAGGAAAGACTAATTACTACTGACACAATCGTTAAATACTTGCTTGAATACATGACCCATTGAGGACATTCCCACAAGTGGCTGACCAACGTATTTCATAAGGGATCATGTTAGTCTTCGTTTCAGAGAGTAAATTTTTCTTCCTTAACCCCAAATTCTGTAAGTGTACCCTATGGCGATGGCTGAGCCTTCAAGTTTAACTTCTGTGTCATTCATCCAAAAACTGGGAGAAATTTGACAAAGGCAGTTTTCAGTCTTCAACCATGTAGACATGTGAGGGAAGAGAAAAATAAGACTTTCCTAGAAAAAACCCTATTCAGAAAGAATTCAACAGTTTTATACATGGGGTGAGCAAGATTGAGAACAAAATTTGCGCGCTGAGAGATAGAGGATTATGTCACCATTAGATAAGCATTTTCATCCATAATGAAATTGCATGTTTAGGGTTCACTTTCAGTCAAAAAGGATTACTAGTAGTAAGACAGTCCCACCCAGCACGTGTTTTCTGTGTGTGCCTGTATACGAAAGAGACACGTGCACAGGAGATAAGGGCCAATCGTTAAGCGTAGTAGGTCATTTTTATATTCTTCTTTAGAAGGTTTTTTTGTGTTTTCCAAATATATCTACTTGGAACCACAAGGAACACATGCTGTCCTAATCAGAAAGAAGTTAGTAAATGGGGAGAGAGAAGGCACAGATGCCCTCCCTTCTGCAACCAGCTTTAGTAGCTCGGTCCTACTTACTTCACTATGTAATGACACAGCCCCGCAGGCTTTCGCTGTTGACAACTGTTCTGAAAGTAGCGTGAACTTGGAAAGGGCCTAACTACTGACTTCCGGGATCTCAGCTTCCTCATCCATAAAGTGAGAAAAATCACAGTAACTCTAGACAGGCTTAACTAGGCATATATAAAGCACACTAAAATGCTGCAGTATTTAGATGGATTGCCAGGAACTTCTCAATGTTATTTATATTTGCTTCGCTATTTATAGAGCTGGCAGCAGATCCTCTTTCATAATGATGGGAATGGCTAGCATCGCTGGACACATAGCTGGGTGACCGGTACTTTACCTGTGTTATCTTATTTAATCCTCACAACAGCCTTGTGAGGGACGCTTCTCCCTCTTTCCCTATTGGTGAACTGGGACACAGAGAGGTGAAGCGATGTGGCCAAGGTCACACAGCTAGTAAGTCACAGAACGAGGGTTTTAGCCTAGATCTGTCAGACTCGAAAGTTCATGCTCCTTCTCCTATAACATACGGCTCTGTACTTAGCAAGAGCCTCCCTCCTGATGCAAACATTCAACATACACGCTTGCCAAAGGATTAGTTTCCTTTCAACAACATGTCTCTGGGAGAATGACAAAGAAAGATAAATATTACGTGAGTGAGGTAAAGGTTTATAATTTGTCAAGTACCTACTCTGAAAGTTCCTAAAGAAACGTATTGTCTTGTTGAAGAGCTTACTCATATATTATGAAAAACTACCGTGTCCTGGAGACCATCCAGTTTTGCAAACACTTCCAAAATTTATATCATCTTTCCTCCCAAACTGACTCACCTTCCTCTTGTCTCTGATGGCAACATGTTACTTATCCGGTCATGCCAGCTGCGCTCCCTCCTTAACCATCCTCATTGGGCCTGAAAGGGCCTGATGTGTTGTGATGATTTTTCCTGTGATGTGTCTCTTGAATACATCTTTCTGTTTTCATCATCTCCACCTTGATCTAATCCCTTCTCTCTCCGCTAGTTTATTTCAGTCAATTCCAGGATCTCCTTCCAACAGACTTCCTAAATGCTATTATCACTTTCTAGAAAATGGACAGGTGGACTATTTTCCTGCTTAAAAATCTGTCTCTCAGGCCCTCCCTGGTGGCGCAACAGGTTAGGACACAGCACTGCAAGCTAGCCACAGCTGCTTCAGTGCAAGTTCAATCCCCAGCCCCGGAGGTGACCACCTGGCGCAGCAAACCTCTCCTGGCTCGTCTGCTGCTTCCCTCAGCAGGGCACTTCGTTGATCTGCCTGCTCTGCTCTCCATTCTGCCTCTGGTGAAGCCTCTCACCGCCCCTGTACATCTGGCCTGTACCCCAGTTCTGTGTGCATAAATAAATACATAAATGAGGAAGTTAAAACAAACAAACCAAAAAAAATCTATCTCTCACCTCTCTCAGAAGGACTCCTCACTGTGGCTCATGGCTCTCCCCCTTGCCTTTTTCCAGTATCACACACTGCACTGTCACCATGCACAATTCCTCAAATATACTAACTATTCCCACACCATTGTTCAAGTTGTATGTTTCCTCCTTGCAAACAAAAGAGTATATGACTTACAAGTACAGAAGTGAGTTTAACCAACACTGGTATTGTCACAGCTTAATTATCAAGTAAGCGGGTTTTGGGATTTTTGGGTTTTTTGCCTAAAACGAGGGTACTAGACAGAGGTGCGGCGGGTTAGAGGGTTCACCATGAGAGAGTAGGGAGCAGAGCAGGCAATTCTACTGCTGAAGGGAGCAGTAGGTGACCATGTGGGTCAGCACTGGGGCCAGGGATCTAACTCAGGCCATAGAGGTGATAGCACTGAGAATTAACCCCTAGGCCACCATAGAGGCCCTTAACTGATTTTTTTTTTAACCTGAATTATAAGTTTGTGCTCTTTTATTTTTCTAAGATTTATTTATTTATGCGTCCAGAACTGAGGTACAGGCCAGAGGTGCAAGGGTGGTGAGAGGATTCACCAGAGGACAGAGTGGGGAGCAGAACAGGCAGATTGAATAAGTACACTGCTGAGGGGAGCAGCAGGCGGGTCAGGAGAGGTCTGCCGCACCATGTGGGTCACCTCTGGGTTGGGGAGCGAACTCATGCTGAAGTGCCGTTCACCTCTTAGTGCTGTGCTTTAACCCTCTGTACCACCAGGGAGGGCCAGCTTCTATTCTTTCAACATTGAGCTTCTAAATCTATATATTAGAGCCCTTTGGAAATACTGGTTGCAGCTTTAGAAAGAAAGTTCATTTGGTAAACCCTTGGATAGAAAGACATAGATGGAATCAGTTGAAATGAGGAAGTAGATGACTTTGTAAAGCTAAATAAAATTGGAAAAGAAAGTCTGAAGTGCACCACAAAATCAAAACTGTGTCTGGATTTCAGCTCTACTGCATGTGCTTTTGACATTTTAAAAGCATTATGATCCTCAAATCATTATTCTGCTTAACAATAGTGATTTCCATTGATTAGAATTTTGATTTGAACTGACAATGTATTCTCTTAAAAGTTTACATATTTATCCCCATCCCACACTGCTCTTCAGTGAACATTTTTTGTAATGAGTCCATCGTGATTAGGAATATGTGACTTAGCCCTGGAAGGCAGTAACTTCTGTCTTTAGGCATTATTTTCTTTTGCTGAAGGATTGCAAGCACAGAATTATTTCACCCACTTGGGAAGCTTCTGTCAGTAGGGAGTGGAGGTCACCCATTGAGGGACAGTTATTCACATAGCTTATTTCTTTTTCACCTCATACACTACAGCAACATTCCCAAGTTGAACAACTAAATAAGAATTGAGGTTGGGGCTTTGGATCCAAATCAAACTTGAGTCCTTGAGACAATGTGTCTTTTTTTTTTTTTTTTTAACCCTCTGAGTCCAGCTTCTCTATTTACAGTGTATACAAACACCTTTCTCATTAGTGTTTATTTACCACAGCAGGCATCACTTTGACACCTAATCCTAGTGGAGGTTTTGTCAAAATAAACCCAGATCATATTGGATTTTATCGCGTAAATTATGAAAAATCAACTTGGGATACAATAGCTACCAATCTTACCACCAGCCTCCAGGTAAGGGAAGCAACAACCTTATTGTTTTATTTTTGCTCAACAAATAGCATCTTAATGCTATTCATTTTTTTCAACCTGCTTTGCTTTAAGGTCATGTTTTTTACCTCCTTTCCTTTATCTCCAGGACTTTTCTCCAGCTGACCGTGCAAGTCTCATTGATGATGCTTTTGCCTTGGCAAGGTGGGTTTTGGGGTGAGATTAGATTGTTTAAAATACTGTGGATTTTGTCACAACCCTTTTATTTATTTATTTATTTTTAAGATTTATTTATTTATGCATACAGAGCTGGGGTACAGACCAGGGGTGCAGGGTCAGTGAGAGGATTCACCAGAGACAGAGTGGGGAGCAGATCTACTGAAATACACTGCTGAGGGGAGCACTGGGCAGGTCAGAAGAGTCTGCCATGCCATGTGGGTCAGCTCCCTTGCTGGGGATTGAATTCGTGCTGCAGTGGCTTCTGAGAACTTCATAGTACAATGTTTTAACTAACCTGTTGCACCACCACGGAGAGCCCAAACTTACCTGTTTGTTAATGAATGTTTTCCTTATTTATTCATTTATTTATTAGAGCTGAGCTTCTGGGTTATGAGAGTGCTTTGAACTTGACCAAGTATCTTACAGCAGAACGGACTTATTTGCCATGGCAGAGACTCATTTCAGCTGTGAACTATATCATCAGCATGTTTGAAGATGATAAAGAGCTGTACCCTCAGATTGAGGTGAGGTTAATGCTGTATGTTAGAAAAGTCAACGTTTAGCTACTAATAGCAGGAGATGACTTCTGAGAGAAAGAGCTACTGAGGGACATACAGCATCTCTGTCTGTGCAGCGAAGTCACAGGAATTTGAGTAACTTGCCTAGACAAAACAAAGAGATGCTAGCTATTCTTTTCTTTTTTAAAAGATGTATTTGTTTACACATACAGGTCAGAGGTACGGGGATGAGAGGATTCACCAGAGATAGGTGGGGAGCAGAACAGGCCGACTGACTGAAATATACTGCTGAAAGGGAGCAGCAGGGAGACAGGAGAGATCTGCTGTGCCACGTGGGTCAGCTCCCTGGCCAGGGATTGAACTCATGCTGCAGTGGCTGCAATAGCTTCATAGTGCTGAGCTTTAACCACCTGAGACACCAGGGAGGGCACCCTATTACATATATTAACTAAGAACTGGAGGCTTAAAGGGGCTTACCCAAAGGTTTAGATAAAGATCCCCAATGGTCTTCTCTTCAGGACTCAAGCAAAATTGCTATATACTAAGAACTGGTAATATCCCTTTGCAAAAAGGATGGGCCCTCGGTTCCCTGAACCAATAGGAAACAAGATGGCAAAAGCAGGAGAGAGATGCAGGAAACTTGATACAGTGTAAACTGTACTTATTCATTGTACCTGGTGCTTTTATTTTAGAAATACTTCCAAGGCCAAGTGAAGCCCATTGCAGATGATCTGAAATGGGAAGATACTGGAAAACACCTCCAAAGGTTATTTTTTACTATTTTTTTTAAGATTTATTTATTTATTCGTACAGAACTGGGGTACAGGCCAGAGATGCAGAGGGTGAGAGGATTCACCAGAGACAGAGTGGGGAGCAGAACAGGCAGATCGACGAAGTACACTGCTGAGGGGAGCAGCGGGCGGGCCAGGAGAGGTCTGCTGTGCCATGTGGGTCACCTCTAGGGCAGGCGGGGATCGAACTCATGCTGAAGTAGCTTTAGCTTCTTTGTGGTGTGCTTTAACCCGCTGTGCCACTAGGGAGGGCCTATTTTTACTATTTTAAGACTAACATTGATTTAACATTTGTGCACATGAAGAAGTGTTGAAACTTCACCAGACACCATTTCTGTGTCTTTGCTTCCTCAGGATGCTCCGGGCCTCAGTGTTGGGGTTCGCATGTAAGATGGGAGACCAAGAGGCCTTGGACAACGCTTCCCAGTTATTTCAGAATTGGCTAAGTGAGAGAAAGAGGTAATTATTCATCATGTTTTCATTGAGAGAAGACTTTAAATGGAGACATGAGGCAGTAGGAAATTAAAAAAAAAAAAAGCAACCTAAGGCTGTGAAAGAAATTAAGTTCATTAAAAAATACAGTCTACTAGATGGAAAACTCTCTCTGAAAGTCACGTCCCTCTTCTAGCCTTCCTGTGAATCTCAGGCTTCTGGTGTATCGGTACGGCATGCAGAACTCTGGCAATGAAACTTCCTGGAACATCATGCTCCAGGAATATAGAAATACCTCATTGGCACAAGAGAAAGAAAAACTGCTGTATGGGTTAGCATCGGTGAATAATATTACTCTTTTGTCAAGGTAAGCTGGGGTTTTTATTTCACTTATATGGATGATATTTGATGGTTTGTTGTCTTAGTGTCTCTAAGACACAATGAAAGATTATTTTCCCAGAAAAAAAAATCCATGTTAGAGTTATTGGAAACAACCAGGATACGTTTCTTCGTATGAACTATTCTGGCAGTAGGTGGACTCCATGTTCCACATTGTCATCCAGGTTCTAGACCCTGCTCTTCCTGTTGTACCATTCTCGACATGTTACCTGTCTCATGACTTCAGAGCGCCAAGTATTTTGTCGTGGCACAAATATGCTTGATAGAAGACAGAATCAAGAGAGTGCCAGCTCCAGAACCTCTGTCTTTTATCTTCACCCCCCAACTCCATAATCAGTGCTGAACCATACTTGACTTTTGTGGGCTACGCTTTGGATCCAACATTTGATCATTTGAGTAGGATGAACTTGAACTTGTCAGGATACTCTGAGGTCTCACTCGACCTTCCGTAGCACCAAGAGTGCTAGGACTCAAGGCCAGAGCAGAATGGGCTCTGTCATCAGAGGAGGCATGTCTGCTATAATGTGTACACACACAAACACACAAACACACAGGAAAATATCCAACAGCCCCCGCCATCTGTTGCTTTGCTTTGTGCAGTTTTAGTGACCCACAGTCAACTGTGAGCCAAAAAAGACTTTTTTTTAATTTTTATTGTAGTTATTTATGTATATAGGAGCTAGGGTGTTTGGCCAGAGGAGTGGGGGTCAGGTGGTGAGAGGATTCACCAGAGAAGGGGTGGGGGTAGAACACATGGATCTACTGAAATACACTGCTGAGGGGAGCAGCGGGGAGACAGGAGAGATCTGCTGTGTCATGTGGGTCAGCTCCCTGGCCGGGGATCGAACTCAGGCCATACCATGATAGTACTGACTCCTAACCCCAAGACCACCAGGGAGGCAGACCACCAGGGTCTTTCACCATTTTGCCTCACGGCTAGTTATCACTCTCTTGTTCTCTGCCCTAGGATAGTCTATTGAGAACCTGATCATCTTGATAATCTTCAAATCATCACTTTGATCCATTACTTTGATGGCATTGTACTGATTGATCAGATGGGGGTGGGGAGGACAACAGGAAGACTGCTTAGGTGGCTTACTTGTAAAAGAGAGGGAAAGATGAATTATTAAACAAAAATTCAAAGGCCTACTCTCCAGTGGTCTACTGCGTGTCAAGGTAGTCTCTAAATACAGCTCTGACATTATGCTGTGGTTTAATATTTATTGAACTTAGGTATACTATAATTATAACCAAATAATCTAAGCATACACAGTATTTCTGAAAATGTAGAGAACAGGAAACAAGCCTTGAGTATTACTCTGTAGAAAGAAGGCATATAAATATGTTCCCTTAATTTCTAGCTACTTTCTTTTTTATTTCTGTGGAATAATCGGCAAATGGGTGAAAATTTTATATTCAATAAGTGCAACTATTTTTCATATTAAGGTTGAAATTATCTTTTAAATTATTTTTAGTAATTCTAAAATAGTTCCATCTTTAAAGGTTGTTTATATTTTACTAGTGCTCAACATCATAAATTGTTCTTTTAAAATAGTCAACTACTTTGCACACTTTTAAATTGTTTTATTATTTGCTATATTTCATTAACATTGTCAGTTGGTGACTTAGGAATGGAATTATCAAAAGGAAAGCTATGTTCCATGGGAAATAGCTAAGGGTGAACATTAAAAGTTCAGTTTAAAAATTTTTTTCTGTTTGACTTCTCTCAGGTATTTGGATTTACTCAAGAACCCAGACATTATTAAAAGTCAGGATGTGTTTACAGTCATCCGGTATATCTCATATAACCGCTATGGGAAAACCATGGCCTGGCAATGGATACAGCTCAACTGGGAGTATCTCGTCAACAGGTGGGACAATTAGAGGGTGGTTTGCTGTTCTCTTGGTCCGATCCCTGTACACATTCTTTCTTTTTCTCGTTGCTGAACTTTCTCTGACATCTATACCATGTCTGAAAAGGCACATTATCAAAGGTAAGAGATCGTAGTATTTTCCTTCTAGGAGGAAAGCAATGAGCTAGTTGATTTTAGCATAATTATTTTCCCTGGAAAGTCTTATTTCGAATCGACCTACAGAATTCTGAAATCCAGAGACGTAACTAAATTGTGTTATTTTTATTCTTTAATATTTAAAAAAAAGGATTTATTTATTTATACATACAGGAGCTTGTTGTAGGCCAGAGGTGTGGGTGGTGAGAGAGTTCACCAGAGACACAGTGGGGAACAGAACAGGTAGATCTACTGAGGGGAACAGTGGCTGAAGCAGGAGAGGTCTGCTGTGCCATGTGGGTCAGCTCCCCAGCCAGAGATCAAACTTAGGTTTCAGTGGCTGGTAACTGCTTGATAGTGCTGTGTCTTTAAGCCGTGCACCACCAGTGATGCCTCTGTGTTATTTTTAATTTGGTTAAAACATACCGATATAGTGGCCCTCCCTGGTGGCGCAGCGGGTTAAAGCACAGCACTGAGAATCTAAAGCCGCTTCCGCATGAGTTCGATTCCCGCCTGCCCCGGAGGTGACCACATGGTGTGGCAGACCTCTCCTGACCCGCCCGCTGCTCCCCTCAGCAGTGTACTTCGTCGATCTGCCTGTTCTGCTCCCCACTCTGTCTCTGGTGAAGCCTCTCGCCGCCCCTGAGCCTCTGGCCTGTACCCCAGTTCTGTATGCACAAATAAATAAATCTTTAAAAAAAAAAAAACATACCGATATAGTTCTGCTGTTTGTACTAACACTTAGATAAGGTCAGGTGCATTTTTTTTTTAAACAAAAGTTTATTTTTACATCATTTTGTACATTTTTTTTCCATCTCAATTGTAATCGCCGCAGGTTTCCCATCACCAAGTCACCCGTGTGCCATCACCATAATCCCGTGCATTTCCCTCCTCACCCCCCTGTTTTTGATCCCATTCCCCACTCCACCCCTGCAAAATGCCTCTGGTATATGGTTCAGGTGCATATTTAATTTTCAATATTTAATGAGAGCTGAATGAGAATTGAGATTACAAGAAATATATGTAATGAAAAACAATGCCTCCTTTCAAATTATTGTGAGAAGATATAAAATGTTTTATTATGCATAATGGCTTGGCATTCCCTTATTGTTTATTAAACAGAGTATTTCTGGAAGCTTGTTGGAATAGTTCTGGCTATATTTATTTTAAGTTGTCCCTTTTTTCACTTTAAAACACTGTTCATTTTTATACCTATTAAGAAATAAGTAGGAAAAAAAACAAGTATTACCTTATCATTAAAATTATAAACATCTGGCCTTAAAAGAAACCTATTAGACCAAATTCTGAATTTTTTTAAGAAAAATAAATTGGTAAGCTATTTCCAATGCAAATTCCAAACCCTTGCTCAAGGCTTTAGCTTTTCTTCATAGTCTAATGATCTAATTCCATGAGGTCTTATTCCAAATAGCCTCAAACACAAAACTATATATAACCACATTTTCAGACACACAAAAAAACAATCAATATTAATTGTGGTTAGTTTGAATAAATAGAATTTCTCTATTAAAGTTGGATAAGCCAAATTAAATGAGTCAGTTTTATCCAAATATTTCCAAACTCTTGAATGTCCTCCAAACTTCAGAATGAATGATTTTACAGACTCCATTTCTGACAATTTATTATCATCTTAAAGAAGCAACTTTTTAATAAACTTTTACCATGTGATCTTAAATTTTATTTTATTTATTTAGACATACAAGAACTGGGGGGTGGGTGGGTAAGATGACTCACCAGAAACAAAGTGGGGAGCAGAACAGGCTGATCTACTGAAATACACTGCTGAGGGAGCAATGGGCAAGACAGGAGAGGTCTGTGCCATGTGGGTCAGCTCCCTGGGTGGGGATCTAATTTGGGCTACAGTGGCTTGCTGATAGTTTGATAGTGCTGAACTTTAACCCCTGCATCAACAGGGAGGCCCCACCATGTGTTTTTATGACGTGATATCTACATCACTAGTATCCTTTCCAATCTGAGATTTAACTGTAAAGTTCCAAAGATACTTCAGAAATTATTCATTGCTTTTATTTATTCCTCTAAACTTTTAGAAAAAACTGTGAAGTCAAATGAATGCAATAAATCAATAATATATGGTGTAATCATATCTGGGCTTAATTAATAACTGTGGATGAAAAATTAAGTCAGTGAGACATGTCTGAAACCACTTAAACACTACCTTGTAAACAAAATAATTCAAAAAGCAAGTACAAGTTTTGTGTGCATCAAAACCATTTCTTTTGGATGATGTAATAATACTTATGTAAATATTAAGTCCAAAAAGGTGAATTTTAGGTAATATAGTTTTCAAAATACTTGAGATATAATTAAATACTTATCTTTGTTTTCAAAGTAATCAGTATGATAAATATACAGTACATTTCCCCATAAATATTACTCTTTAATGAAAGAGTTTCTCATATGAAATTGTTTCATTCTTATATTTATATAGGTAAATATTTATATAGGTATTTATATAGGTAGCTGCAGTTTTGTTTTTTTTAATATTTATTTAATTATGCTTACAGAACTTGGTACAGGCCAGAGGTATGGTAGGTGAGAATATTCACCAGAAACAGAATAGGGAACAGAATAGGCAGATCTACTGAAATACACTGCTGAGGGGAGCAGTGGGCGGAGGCAGGAGAGGTCTGCTGCACCATGTGGGCCACCTCCCGGGCTTGGACCAAACTCATACTGAAGTGGCTTTAGCCCACTGCACCACCAGGGAGGGCCCTGGTTCATGTTTTAAAAATAATTTTTGTTACTGTTTTTATTCCACTGTGTTAGCTGTTAGGAGGAAAAAATACACACACGCACACCACAATCGTTTGTATTATGGTCTGTAAACAAATGTCTGATTCTTGCTCAGTTAGAGAGAAAATAAAAATATGAGTTCTAAGTTTCTATCTCAGCTGCAAGTGCTCTTAGTTGTCTAGATGATACAGATCATCATCGCAAATATGCAGGTAGCTAGCAGCTAGTCAGTCTATTTGAAAGCAGAGTAATTGCCGATGTTCGAATCTCAGTGCCTACAGGAAGATGCAGAGTATTACCATGGAGGAGATAGCGCCCCCTGCCGTACTGCCGTAACAGAAACAAGGTGCAACAGCTTCAAAGACATAAATGATTATTTCTCATTCAGGTCAGCCTCTGACCTGATTTCAAGATGTTAGGTAGTTCCAGCTCCGGCCCTGGAAGCCTAGTGCACATCTTATTTGTGTGGCCGGAACTTGAAAGAAGAGGGATAGCAAGTCTACTTACTACAAGCAATACCCCTTAATTAAGCAAGGCGGGGCAGGATTCCTTTGGCTCATCGGTCAGAATCTAGTCACGTGTTTCCACCCAGCTGTGAGGGAGGCTGGGGGCAGGTGGTGTCTAGTGGTGTCTGGGGCGGGGAGGGGGGTTGGCAGAGTTAGAGAAGACGCCAAGCTGTCGCCCACATGAGGAAGGGCCGTGAGGACCCCTCCAAAGAGAAGCACAGAACTGATTCAGACTAGCCTCAGAAGAATCATTTTAAATGTGATGTCTGACTCTGGTTTATTTACATTGAAAGTCACTTTATTACAAGCTCACTCAACAAAAAGGAAATGTGTGCATAGACAGAAGGGGTTATTCTGGCCACTTGCACTTGCACTTACTTCCCTCCATGTCTCTTCAGATTCACAATCAACGACAGAAACCTTGGCCGGATTGTCAGCATAGCAGAACCATTCAACACAGAACTGCAGCTCTGGGAGGTATGGACATCATCCTCTGTGCTTGTCTAGAGACAGAATGAATCTAGAAAATAAATAGAACGGGCATTTTCTTTATTCAGATCAGGAAGACAAGAAGGAAGAGGTTATTCTTGCTTCTTATTAAATATACATCTATTTTTTATTTATTTATTTTAAGATTTATTTATTCATACAGAACTGGGGTACAGGCCAGAGATGCGGAGGGTGAG
>NW_004567122.1:4455102-4500198 GCF_000260355.1 Condylura cristata
AGAGATGCGGAGGGTGAGAGGATTCACCAGGGACAGAGTGGGGAGCAGAACAGGCAGATCGACGAAGTACACTGCTGAGGGGAGCAGCGGGCTGGTCAGGAGAGGTCTGCCGTGCCATGTGGTCAACTCCGGGGCAGGCGGGGATCGAACTCAAGCGGAAGTGGCTTTAGCTTCTTAATGCTGTGCTTTAACCCGCTGCGCCACCAGAGAGGGCCACATCTATTTTTTAAATTGAAAGAATTTTCAGATAACCAAGAAACAAACTATTTATATTGATCTTATTTAATTACTTTCTTACTTGTGGATAGTGTTTGACTTCTCCCCTCAGATCTCCCCTAGGGAGGCCCCTTAGGTCTCCTGCCAAACACAGCGCCCATGACCCATCCCCACAGTCTCTGGTGCTCCTTCTTTTCCTCCCTATTTTGGTCCCTCTCCCTCCCTCACACCCCCCACCCCCCCCCATGCCTCAGAGCTATGGTCTCCCCACAAGTTTTGTCTTCCCTCCTCCTTTGTTTGGAAGAAACAAAAGCAGAGAAAGGAGAGGTCATGAGGGCTGCAGAAGACCCTTCCACCTGCCATAGCAGGTGACCCCTTACCTGGTCAGTGTTACCCTCCAGGACCTTGGTCAAGGTTTCATTCCCTTCAGAATTCATAGTTTTGGAATTTTCAAAACTCAAAATCTTCATATTTCAAATATCTCAGTTCCTGGGGGAATGGTGTTGGTATGAGTGGGGATCTCTGTTCATGCTGGACAAAGAAATAGGGTTGTGTGACTTTTCACTGTCTGTGTACTGGCTTTTAGAATGTTAACATTCTTCTGTGCGTTGGAAAATAATTTCTATTTCTAGTTAAATTTTCTGGTTTTCTAATTAGCAAGTAATATGACCTGATTTTGAAAGGATTTTACTTTTTATGGATTTTTAAATATTGTACTACTTTTTATTGAGGTAGCATTGGCTTACAGCAGCACGTATGATTGGCGGGAGTAGGCTCCCACCTTTTCAGATGTATGTCGCCAACCACATCCACCACTAAGGTGCCATAGTCCACCACAGGCCACGGGACCCATCCCTGCCTTGCTCTTCACCCCTGCTTCCCTCTGGCAGCCTCAGTTCACCTTTCCTCTTTGTGTGTATATACAAACATACACACACACAAAGCATATATATATATATAAAGTATATATAAAGTTTCCACAGAGATTGTTATGAGTTCTAAATCAGAGAGCTCCAATTATATTAAAATCCTGCAGACACCAGGAGTCAGCAAAGCCATCCTTCCACAGACCAGTTTTCCCAGGGAAAGCTGTGGGGAATGCATAGTGGCAGGTCAGCCACCGGTGCTGCTGTCCTCCTTCCCCAGGCCATCAGACTCCCCTGGCCTTGCTGGGCTGCTGGGCAGTCCAAAGCCATGGTGATGCTTGTTAGCATGAGCCAGGGACTCTGTCTCAGCATAGCGCCAGGAGATTCATCTCCGTGTTCGTAATGATACGGCATTTTCAGCAAAGAAGAGAACAAACCCAGTGTGTAAGTGAAACTCTTGAAGGATAGTTGAACTTAAAATGACTCAGTTATTTCTCTCTCTTTTATAGATGGAAAGCTTTTTTAAAAGATATCCAGAAGCTGGAGCAGGAGAAACACCAAGACAGCAAGTGTTGGAAACCGTGAAAAACAATATTGCATGGCTTAAACAAAACAGGGACAGCATTGCAAAGTGGTTTGAAAGTGTGTAGTAGGAATAACTGATGTGTTCAGATAGCGTAGTTTCACTGTGTGAATGTTGCTTCTCCTGTTAAGCATTTAGTGACCTAATTTATAAGCACTATGGTGGGAACTTTATGCAGATACTGCTTTTACTGAGTATTGTGTTTTATATCTTGCAAAACTTTCAAATTGCTCCTCTTTGTTTATGAAGATGCTGATAGAATAGTTAATGGACTCAGGGATTTTTCAAAGTGCACTTCACAGGAGATTTTGTTTTTTTACACATTGAAGACAATTTAATAGCTATTTTAGTATCTTTAAATATCATTCTTTGTATCTTAAATCTAGGAAAATAGAACAATTTGGTTGTAGCTTTACATTTTTAGTGCTAAAGAAACTCCCCTTAATCTTCTCTCTTGATTGATTTTTAAAGTTTAAATACCAGTACTTGGGGGACCAATATTACTATGTTAATCTTTATTTTATTATTCAGAATTACACAGACTTAATATCATCTTATTCACATTTGTCTTACTCATTTAAATACTACCAAAGTAACCTGGGCTTAAGTTCTATTTAAGGATTGTAGGAATTAGCCAAAGAAATGGCTGGCTGTTGCCTTCGCTCTCACAGAATCAACAAGAGAACTCTCCTCTCCTTTTAAAAATAAAGCTAAATGATTACCATGAAGAAAATAATATTGTTTTCCAGTGTCACTTTACTCTTGAATAATAATGACTGTAGCATTCTCCAGCTAGTTTAGCACAACACAAATGTGATTCAAGAACCAGCCTTTTTTATGCTTGGTGTCCTGCTCTCTTCCTCAAGTTCCTACAAAGCTCCTGCAAATCTGCTATGAAATTAGAAGATAGTGTTTAACTCTGCCTCATGGATTTTAGTGGCTAAATAATTAGAAACTGGTCAGGAAAGAGAGAAGGCTGATTATTCCATAAAGCTAAGTGGAATTAGAATTTAGCTGTGGCCTCACCTAGTGTGAAAAGGAAGAAAAACTCATGAATGTCTCCAGAATTGCTGAGAATATGTCTTTTTAAAGGTAACTTTTATGTATGAACCCTTAGGTTCTAAACCATACAGAACAGCACTGGTCAAATTTATGTCACAATTTGATTAAATACAAGTAAAAGCTGGTATCAGAAATATACTTAACATGACATTTGATGCTGAGAAGATCCACAGTATAAGTCCAATAGCCAAAAAAGATGGCAAAGTACTCCTTTCCAATCTGCAATATCTGGAAAATCTAAATTAGTAACTTCCAGCTGTTATAATTTGAATAGGACTTAAAGATAACTGAAGCACGCAGGAACAAGCAAGACCTTGATTTTATTTACATAAATAATACCCCTCAATCAAGTGGTCTCAAACTTTATACACTTCCCCGCTGCTGTGTCTTAATTATCACTTTCAGTGGTTCCAGATAAACTGGCACATTCAAATGTACACTCGTGGGAAGAGGACAAAGACAAAAAAAGAAGAAGAAGAAATCTCTAGACCAAAACTTTTAAAATATTATTTTAAGTTACTTTAGAGGAAAAAAACACATTAACACCATAGATCATCAAGAAAAAAAAACCCACTTGCTCATGGGAATGAACCCCCAAACTTCAGCTTGACTACAATCCAAACCAGTACTTGAAGACTTCATGCTGTTTCAAACAGACAATTAAGGGAATTGAATAGTTGTTCCTTCTGCTTTCTGTCATAAATATGATTTCAATAGGAATTTATGTTGCAGAGGACTAATAAATAAATCAGATTACAAGTTGCCCACGAGTCATTCTGTTTCATGCCAAGTTCTGTTTTAGTCAGTTTTATGCACTAAAACTGAGAATGAATTGTTTAGTTCTCTTTACACCACATGAAAAAGAAACTGTCAGTCTTTAGCTTGAGAACTGCACTGGCCCATCAGGCTCCTCTGGTTTTTAAAAGGCTGATGACCCAAAAATGAGATTTGGCCAAAGCCATGACAGCACAACTTGGTTCCTGTCATGGATGATGAAGAAGATGATAGCAGTGATGAAAAAAGGATCCATTGGAAGACCCATGAGCAGGGGGAGAGGATGAAGGTACAGAAGCTGAGGTTGTTGATGGGGGAGGAAAAAGAGGGGGAAGAAGAAGATGACTTAAGATAACACATGGCTCCCAACCTCACTATATGTTCTCCCATCCCGGGAGCCAGTGCTTACTCACCCTATTTCTGGAGTCTCTTTTCTCTCCTTTACTGCATGGTTTTCAACTTACTTTGAAGGAAAATATGTCAATACAGTGGGAAAGAAATCTCTACCCATTTCTGTTCCCAGTACATTTTTATTACTTCCTATTTCAACCAAAACTTTATGGACTCAATGCTACCATGTACTGTGGGAAAGAGCGAAGTCTGCCCTCTTTGCTCTGCTGGAAGCCAGAGCATGCTGGGCCCCTGCGTGAGAGGACATAGAATCCCAGCTGTTCTCTGCCCTCCTCTGTATTGGGCTCAGACATTGCACTGTATCTCTATGTAAATATGGATACTTAGCATTTACCAACACTTGCCCACTTTTTCTTGATTTAAAAAGGGGAATTGTTAAGCGGCCTTATAGATGGTCGGCAAAAGGGTGGTCTTGACATGCCTGGGTGGGTGAAGTGGGCATTTTGACAACTTCTTCTTTGGTATATTTCAGTGGGGTGTTTAATAGACATTCTTGTGGTTGAAGATGACACCTTTAAAATAAAATGCTCTCCTAATGAAATAATAAAAATAAAAGAAATAACTGATGACCCATAGCTGACTCTATGGCAAGCATAGTTGACAGCTGGTTGGGTTTTGTTACAGGTTTCACAGAGGAAAAATGAATGAAGATGTTTCCAGAGTGAAGCCACTTTAAAGATGTAACTAGAAGAAATGATCAGCAAGGTCACGTAGCACCAGTATCTTGCAGCCTACCCTGTACCAGATTATTAGCTGCACCCACGTAAGCTAAGAGGCTGAGGAATGAGCCAGAAGCATAAAGCTAACAGGTGAGGAAGGTCTGGGAGCAGAGATGCACAGCTAGGGCGAAGGCAGTAGCATTTTCACATTTTCCTGCATATTGGTAAAGCATCAGCCAGAAAGTAAATAAAGTGGAAACAAATATCTAGTTCAATAATTCTTGTAGGGTTGGGGAGTAAAGAGAGAACAGAAGGAAATGGAGAGCATGTTTACCAATGGAAGTTTCTAAAACATCACTGAATAATAATTCCACAGGCTAGTTTTTTCAAACCTGGCAGATTTCTAAGCTCTCTAGTATCCCACATATATAGTTTACAAAAACCCGGCCCTCCCCAGTGGCACAGTGGGTTAAAGCTGATCATAGCCGCTTCAGTGTGAGATCTGTCTCCTCCCCGGAGGTGACCCACATGGTATGGCAGACTTCTCTTGACCCGCCTGCTGCTCCCCTCAGCAGTATACTTTGTCAATCAGCCTGTTCTGCTCCCCCCATGTCTCTGGTGAGCCCTCTCACTGCCCCTGTACTTCTGGCCTGTTCTGTGTGCATAAATAAATAAATCTTTAAAAATTAAGTAAACTTTACCAAAATCCATGAAGTAGGTTACATCCCTAGTTTAGAGGTAAAGAAACTGAGGCAGAGAAATTACAGAACTTGCTTTAGCCCATCATAGTGGTATATCCATCAGGACTCAAACCTAGGCAGAATCTGTTGTTAACCACAATGAAGTAGAAACACATGCTTCAGATTGGAGTGGCAGAGTGGCCTGGGTTTGAATTTCTACTATTTGGAATTCTATGTCCTTAATCTCTCCTCAACTTCCGAATTTTAAAGGGAGAATAATTATAACTACCTGAGTGGTAGAGCAGGTTGTGAGAATTAAATGCTAAGATTGCATGTAAAAGATAAATGTATGAGAAGTAATAAAATCAAGAAACACCAGCTGCTATTGTTATAATATTACTTTATGTCCTAGCCCTCACTGAAGACACCAGTTTGAAGAGTATAATAAACACGAGTTCAAACCTAAGCAACCAAGAGCACTAAGAATAAGCAATGTGTCAGCCTATGTCATTGTACAAATAGTCATCTCTGCTTCCTGCATGAGAAGCCATTGTCCCACCCTTTGAAGGCTAGATGGGTGAATGGCTCACACTGGCTATTGAAATAGGAGTAAACGTGATGTATGTTGATTTCAGGCAGAACTGTCCAGAGCCAGGACATACTTTGCCATGTTCTCAATTCTTCTGCAACTAGATCCACCAGCATTTCAGGCAGAGGCTGCTCTGCTAGCCTGAACTTCAGGATGAAAACGACAGGTAGAATTTAGCCAGCACAGTGCTAAAGATGCATTGTGAGTAAGAAATAGTCTTTCTTAAAGGTATCACTGAGGTTCTCAGATTGTCTGTTACTGTAGGATAATCTAGTGTAACCTATCTAATGTAAACACTGAATGAATATGATATTCTACCAAGGAATTTATTTCCAGCTCTTTTTCCTCCTCCTTCCCTTATCAAACTTTTTTGTCTTTGTTAAGATTTGCAGGCTAAAAATACTTCTTTACATTTTTATGTTTATTTCAATTTTTTATTGCAATAACATAACATTATAACATGTTAAGTTTTGGGTATGCATCTTCATAAGTCCAGGGGAAAATCATAAGAAGAAAATTGTTCATGGCATATAAAAACTCTGTGAAATTCAAATTCAAATACACATCTCCAGGAGGCCTCCAAAGTTGGTTTCAAGAGTCAGTGAACTACAACGGTGTATCTTTTCCTTTTGGCACAGCAGCGGACAAGATTGCAGATAATGCTGTTCTAAGAAAAAGATCAGGCCCTCCCTGGTGGCGCAGCGGGTTAAAGCACAGCATTGAGAATCTAAAGCCGCTTCCGCATGAGTTCGATTCCCGCCTGCCCCGGAGGTGACCACATGGCGTGGCAGACCTCTCCTGACCCACCCGCTGCTCCCCTCAGCAGTGTACTTCCTCGATCTGCCTGTTCTGTTCCCCACTCTGTCGCTGGTGAAGCCTCTCACCGCCCCTGAGCCTCTGGCCTGTACCCCAGTTCTGTATGCACAAATAAATAAATCTTTAAAAAAAAAAAAGAAAAAGATCATACCATGGAGTCAAGTTTTCAGCTACACTTCAACAGGCCTTTAACATGGGCAAGAAATAAACCTTTGCTGTTTTGAAGTAAAAAAAAAACAAAAACCTGAGCAGTTCATATGAAGACTTGCAGATAGAAAATAATCATTTGAAAAGATGCACAATGTCATTTGTAATTAGGGAATTAAACATTAAAATGAGATACTACCTCAAACCTATTAAAGTGGCCCAACTCTAAAAAAAAAAAAATGCCATTGGTTGATGAAGGTGCCAGCAACAGACGCTCTCATTCCTTGCTGGCGGGAATGCAAAATAGTACAGCCACTTTGGAAGACAGTTTGGGCATTTCTAACACATTCTTACCATGTAGTTTAATAATAGACTTGAAATTTTACGCCCATTGAAAAACTTGCACATGAATGTTTGTAGCTGCGCAATGTATAATAGTCCAAAGTAGTACAAAAATAGTCCAACCAAGATGATTCATTGGGTGACTAGAAAAACAAACTGACACATATGTAATTGGAATATTATTCAGCAATAAAGAGAATGGCACTACCAACTCTCAGAAAGATGGAAATGAAACTTAAATCCACATTACTAAGTGAGAGAAGTCAGTTTGTAGTGGCCCCAAGATATGATAATGCCGGAAAGCAGAACCACAGAGACAGTAATCCCCTCAGTGGTGGCAAGGGACTGAAAGCTGAGGTGAGGATAAGGTAAGACAAGGCACTATTTTTTTTTCAGAGCAGAGACACTTTATGTACAATATCTCTGTGATGTTATAATTGTGACTACATGACATTGCACTTGTCAAAAACCCATAGAACTTTACAGCACAAAGAGAAAACACTGTATGCTAAGTAGGACAGAAGTGTCATTTGGGATGTCAGCAGACTGCAGGTTGAACACAGAATGTGACCGCAAAAATCTGACCAACTATAAATTTATTTACAATCTCAATGGACAAGGTGTAGGAAATGAATGGCGCTTGCATCTCTGTAACTGAAAATGAGTAGTAAAGACTATAAAACTAAAAGCAGAAAGAAACTACACTTAAGGACTCCATTTTGGATGGAAATTACTGACTGCCAAGGTTTTAAAAATATTGAAAGCCGAGAGTCTGTTACAACCAAGGACACAACTAAATGCAATCTAGATGGGATCCTGGACCAGAGAAAGGACTTTAAACAAAGGAAAGTACAGAATCAAGCACAGAATTTCCATGATAAAATTCAATAATGATTGTATATTTGAGGATTTCGTAATACATTCGTCCTGCTATGAGCTTTGGCATCCACCAGGCCAGCCCTGATCTCAGCTTTACCCACTCCACTGCTTGATTGCTGCTGTATCCCAAGGAAGTAACTTTGCACTTCGCTAAGCCTATGTCCTCATTTTTACAAAGATGCTAATATCTGCTTCCTAACACTGTTGTAAGGATAAAATGAGATAACCACATATAAATCACATGGCACAGTCACTGGCATATAGTGGGACCTCAACAAATATTAAAGTATGTCCCCTTTGCAAGTGACAGTGACACCTGGAATTCAGAAAGGACAGTATTCTGTATTATGTAGAAGGCTGAATGAGTCTCTTGAAGATTAAGACTCTGCCATCTGACATGTAAGGGATGGGTACCACTTGTCAGAAATTAAAATATTTGGAATGCAATATGCCTTTGATAAGGGATAAAGCCTCTTTCAGCTATTAGGACTTCTCATAAATCTTCACCTTGTACTCATTCAGTATTTGCTTATTTGAGATCTAATTATATCTTGCCTATTTGAAAAGTTCTTTCTGAATATCCCTTATCTTATTAAAAGGAGCGTGGGCAAAAGAGAACAATCATTCAGTTCATGGCAATGACTAATAAGAAAAGCAACAGACACAATAGTCATGAATTGTGTCCTAATAAAAAGCAGGTTTTCTTTCTAATTACAAAAAGAAAATTCAGTTACAGTGCCCATAATATCCCAGGCCTACATACTGTGCGGAAATATAAAAGCATACACCAAA
Organism: Condylura cristata; assembly: GCF_000260355.1. Lineage (NCBI taxonomy): Eukaryota > Metazoa > Chordata > Mammalia > Eulipotyphla > Talpidae > Condylura > Condylura cristata. The sequence goes on from NW_004567122.1 coordinate 4,463,919, forward strand.
AGTAAGAGTGCCTTTATCTTCTACTTGTATACCAACCACAAAACATCAAACAGAACTGACAGGAACCAAAAATAATTTAAGAAAGAAAAGAACTGTTAGGAAAGGCATCAAAATATGAAAAAGAAAGCAATGCAATTTCCAAAGTATTTCCAGTTTCTTACTGACTGTGGAAAGCTTTCTGGAGACTAGTCCTCACATACTAAGAATTAAGAGCAGCCTCTAGTGGCAGGTTAAGGATTTTACACAGTGGTTTTCCAGGATAATTTTGTTCTGACTAGAAAGTACATTTCATCCAAAGAACTCCAGGAAGCAGATAGCCATATTTATCAACTCTAGTAATTAAACATAAATTCACCATTCCTGGAGTGTTTTTAATGCTGTATTTTACTTGTCTTTCTACATACGTAGACGGTCTCCTCGAAGTCTTTATGGACTCACAGTTTATACACTGAATGGGCCAGTGTCTGAGGTTAGCGGTGGAGAGGGGTGGGGAGGACACTTTGGTAAAAAATAAAATGACCAAAACCTAAATGAAGAGAGATAGCTTTGATAAACGGAAGTCCAGCTCTGAGCCTTTGCTGTCTCCTTAAATCAGGAGTGAAAAAGTAGACATACTCTGAGGAAGAGAACCATCAGCACCAAGAAACAATGATTTCCTGAAGCTCATTGTCATTTTCAGGAAGTGGTCTCTTTCTCCAACAGTGCAAAAGAAAAGCTGGGATCGAGCAAATACAAGTTTCCATGTTCTGTTTCTGCCTCTGAACCCTGCTCATCCAAACCCTTGGTTTCTCAGCACTTCTGAAATTAAAAATGACCAAATTATTTATTCCTTCTTCCTGTCTCTTATCACCATGAAGACATGATATATGCCTTTGGATAAAACACAGAGTGGCCTAGACTGTTTCTGGCCTTGACCCACGCCCTACTGCTTTGGGGCGATCCGCGTTCCACTCGACTGACACACTGTCGGCAGGGCGGACCAGAAAGCTTCATAAACCCTTGGGGCAGGCCGTGTTCCCTCTCCACAAAGGACTGAGAGCCACGGCGTTGGGGCAAGTCACTGAGCACCTTGACACAAAAGTGGCGAGAGGAGTCACACAGCAGGAGAGAGGCCACACACAGCGCATGAGGGAGTCTCACAAGGCCGCGCCTGCCTGGACTCTGCGTTAGCTCCCCTCGTTTCTGGGGGAATGGTGAAGGGCGCCCACTTCGCACGCCTCCCCGCGGTGTGAACGCCCTTCCGGGTCCTCAGGCGCCTCAGGGCCTCGCCCGCTCCAGCCTGGGCCTGGGCGGCCCGGCCACGGCTCCCGGAACGCGACTCCCTGAGGGAGACGCGCCTGGGACGCGTCTCCGCCCCCCATGCCTCTCCCCTCCCCCACCCCGCCCTCGGGGTCGCGGCTGCCACTAGGCGTCGGGTCTCGCTTCGGGCGCGAGCCGCCTCCAGTGAGAGCGCGTCCGCCCCCGGCCTGGGCGCGAGGGTCGCGCGCCGGGAAGCCGGAGTAGGCTTTCAGGCTTCTCAAGGTAAATGGCGCGCTGAGGCTTGAGGGGATGAAAGAAGCTTCTGGAAAGGTTTTGCGATGACGGAAACCTTAAATGGGAGCGAATGGGCCGCCCACTCCGCCCCACCTGACTGACTCCCCGTCGCACCCGCCAACTCCAGCCGCCCACTGGGGCCCCAGGCGCCCAGGGCGGCGGGGCGGAGCAGCGCTTTATTGCTTGGGGGTCCGGGGAACCCCAGGAAGACCGTCCCTGAGGGAGAGACCGAGGTTGTCCTTTGCCTCGACTTAGCCACGATTCCGTGGAGATATTGCCACTTGTTCCTTTCTTTGGAAAGTTAAAGTGAAAAACAAAGGTTTTTTTGTTTGTTTGTTTTAAAGATTGATTTATTTGCGCATACAGAACCGGGGTACAGGCCGGAGGCTCAGGGGCGGTGAGAGGCTTCACCAGAGACAGAGTGGGGAGCAGAACAGGCAGATCGACGAAGTACACTGCTGAGGGGAGCAGCGGGCGGGTCAGGAGAGGTCTGCCACGCCATGTGGTCACCTCCGGGGCAGGCGGGAATCGAACTTATTTGGAAGTGGCTTAAGCTTCTCAGTGCTGTGCTTTAATCAGCTGCGCCACCAGGGAGGCCCAAAAAAACAAAGTTTTTTTTTAAACCGTGACAGGCCCCTGACTCCCTCGAGTTCCTCCTGAAATGACTGCCAAGGAGATTGCGTCCTGAGACAATATTACCTTCTTTCATATAATTAATATAATCATTTAATTTTTGAGAGTTTCGCTGCTAGTCTTTCACAGGTGCTCTCAACTAAATTAATTAGAATCTGTTTTATTATATTTTACTTATTAAAAATTCGTGCTTCCTCACAGGAGTGCTGCAAAGATGAATTAATATTTGCTAAGCACTCGGAAGGGGAAAACGACATCACACTTGATGGAGATACTCTGTTATTACTGATACAGAAAAACAACTTGATGGGATTGGTAACCCCTGCCATCTGCTCTGTTCACTGAAATTACATCGCTAAAAGATTTTGTCTATTCAGGCAAAGTGGTGGAAAACCAAAATAACCATCCAGGTGATTCAAATTCCCCAGAAAATGAAACCCAGCTTGAAAGGAAAACAAAACTGATTTTGTTTTGTTTTGTGCTATTGTTGTCATATGTAATGTAAATGTGATCACCTGGACCACTGGAATTGTCACCTAGGTGGTTTGAATCTCTTCTTCCTGTGACTTAAAATGAATTATTTTAAGTCTAGGTCTACATTAATCAATGGAAGATTAAATAATGTTCTTCCTTTCACAGCAGCCCGCTCTTTGCTCTATATTCAGGTATTGTGTTAGAATTTAAAGAAAACTTCGAGGACTTTGATATCTTTTTATTTGAATATGTGTATGAGTTTCATTATATTAATTGAACAACATTTCTGGGTGGTAGAAAGAGCAAGGGTCTACTGCTTAGTTTTTCTGAGGTATTGGCATCAAGTCTAGATTTAGATTAGTTTTTCTGAGGTATTGGCATCAAGTCTAGAAATTAGATTTCCTGTTAAGCTCATTTCCATCGTCACACTCTTTTAATTATTAGGACAACTGCTTTAAATCCCTCTTTTTACTTTGCTAATGTCAACATTGCCATAGCCCTTCAAATGACATGGTGTCAAATAAGTTTCAGAAGTAATCCAAAGAGTTTTAGAAATAAATTATTTTCTCAACACAGGGTTTTTAAATGTACTGTTCTAAAATATCCAGCAAACAGTTACAATCAATCATCTTGAAACTTCCCTATTCAAGCACAGAAAACATTAAAATTTAGTATCACAAAAGTAGCCAGACCACTATCATCAACCTAATAGTCATCATCATTTATATCATTTATTAAATTACTCAGAGCAGCCAGTGCCAAAAAGTGAAGTAATACTGTGCATTCACTAGAGGGAGCAATTCATTTTAGTACTCTTGTGTTGCTTAGCTCTGTAATACTGAGTAGTCCCAGAGTGGAGCTGGAGCTATAACATCATTGAAGAATAAAAATATGCAAAATTCAGGAGACATCTCAGTGAAGAGGTCGTGTCTCTCCAAGAGTGGTTTAGAAATTTCCTCAAAGCACCTGGGGAGAAAAAATAACTTGAAAGTTTTAGACAAGGTCCAACTTGTAAAACTCCAACTGAACATTCTAGCATTTCCATTATGTTTTAATTTTCACATATTTTTTTCATTTTTAGACAAGAAATTACTGCCTGCTAAAGTTGGCAAGGCATTTAATCCATTAAAAGTTCAACAGCAATCACAGTTACAATAGCTAGTTTCCAAGTGTCTGGTATTAATGCAAATAAACTCCAGAATCAACTGAATAAAGATACTTATTCCAGTTAGTAACATAAGTGACAGATGTTCAGTTATTTGCATTTCTGCTGTACACTTTTAGTTTTTAGCTCCTTGTGACTTAAACACCACCGACTGTTCAGGTAGATTTGGATCCTATTTGATATATTGAATGCTTGAGATTTTACCCAGAAAATACATTATTAAATAAGTCAATGTGGGATTAATATTATTTATAATAATTGTATCAACTTTCAATCACCTGCTGAAAGTTAGTGTTTACTGATACCAATGTGACCCTTGAAAACAAAATTCAAATAAACTTTGAATTTTTATTATTGAATTAATGCCAAGTATAGTAATATAAAAATCCTGAAGTTTAAATGGTAGTTTCATGTGTGCAATAATTAACTGAATACATATTTAGTGAATTTCTATGTGGTAGTATACTTTGGGTCTGAAGATCAAATGAAATAAGATCCAATTTAATGATCCTTTAAAATAAAATCGTTCCCTACTCATTTAATTACACTGATGTTGAAAAAATATATGTGTTGAGACAACTGCTTCCACCCTTTCTGGAAAGGAGTGGCATTCCTCCTTTTTCTTATCGCTAGAAAATTATCATTAAGTCTCAGAGTTTAGATTAGAGCCTTTAGACTCTTCCAGTATATGGAACACGTTTAGAATATAAATCATCGATTTTGGCAGCTCCGTTTATTTACTACTATTTCTTTGTATGTAGATAGGCCAGATGTTCTCCAAACTGCATTCCCCAAACTCTTCTCCCTAAAACTCTTATAAAAGAAGTTGAGACTGAACAAAAATTATAAAAATCTAGCAAACTTGCCATGAAGTTATATTGTTAAATATAAAGATTCAGATCCTTTGTTGAGCTGATTGAGTCATTTCAAATGTCATCTCACAAATTAAAGTACAAATATGAAAGCTACAAAGGAAGAGCCATAATTGAAATATATTAGGGTTAAGGATTACACAATTGAGGATGGATTAATATTCTTTGCAGTCAACACTGTAACAACACTCTTAATCCCATTAAGATATGAATTAAATAAAAAGAATTTTGAACTATTGTAAATATTTTATATGCTGCTAACAGTATTTTGATATTGGCATATAATTTATAGAAATGATTGAAACAGAAATCTATTCACTTTGCATTTTAGATTTTATTTTCCTTTTGTATTTTTTATTTTAATATCATAGTTTATTTTTATATATTTTGTGCCTTTTTCCATCTCATTTGTAATCCTTGTGGGCTTCCCATCACCAAATCACCCCTGAGCCATGACCATAGGCCCCCCTGCCCCCAATTATTTTTCTTTTAAATGATATGTTAGTTCCCATTATAGACAGTAACCACCTAAATATTACACTCCATCTTTAAAAACATTGTGGTGATATTTTATTAAGCATATGCTACAATGACCTTAAAATAAATCTCAAAGTGGGCCCTCCCTGATGGTACAGTGGGTTAAAGTACAACAGTATGAAGCTACGGCAGCCACTACAGCCTGAGTTCAATCCCTAGCCAGGGAGCTGACCCACATGGCATGGCGGACCTCTCCTGTCTCCCCGCTGCTCCCCTCGCAGTATACCTCAGTACATCTCTCTGTTCTGTTCCCCATTCTGCCTCAGCTGAATCCTCTCACCCCCTGTACCTCTGGCCTGTACCCCATTTCTGTATGTATAAATAAATAAACCTTTATAAACAAATAAATATCAAACATAGTTGAATGGTGGCTTTAGAATTAAAAGGCCATTCTAAGAAGGAAGCTAAGTACATTAAGTTTTCAATTTCTTAAATATTTAACGTTGTCACACATAGATGGCCATCCAATATGAAAAGTGAGTACTCCTCTTGTTATCAGAAATATACTTTCTTATCATTTTCCCAGATTCAGGACCTCCCTGGTGGTGCAGCAGGTTAAAGCACAGCACTAAGAAGCTAAAGCCACTTCAGCATGAGTTCAATCCGCCCCCCCCTCTGGAGGTGACCACATGGTGGGCAGACCTCTCCTGACCCCCCGATGCTCCCCTCAGCAGTGTACTTCTTTCATCTGCCTGTTCTGCTCCCCACTCTGTCTTTGGTGAAGCCTCTCACTGCCCCTACACCTCTGGCCTGTACCCCAGTTCTGTATGCATAAATAAATAAATCTTTAAAAAAAAATAAATTTCCCAGATTCTCAATCCAGAGCAATGCAGATTCTAAAGAAACTGAATTTCATTGCAATATATGTTGAAAATGAATGTTCCCCATTTCCTTGACAATTAGGATTTCCTCATGTTACCACTGCAAGGAAAACTAATTTATACCTATTTAGAAAGCTTTGGCCCTTGGCCTTTTGTGTATTTACAGTTTATAAATGTTAAGCGCAGTGGATCCCGGAGTGGGTGAAGTCTTACAGACTAAGAACATATTTTGTAAGAAGTTAAAAAAAAAAAAAAAAGTAGACATTCACCCTTAGTTATAGACCAAAAATCTTAAGAACTTTGAACTAGTGTCTAAAAATCTCCATATATTAATGGAGATCTTTGTAGGCAAATACCCACGTCTGGATGCGCATGTATTTGCCAACACATTGCTGTAATATTTTTCTACTTAATCTATACTGGTGATATAAAATAAAAACAACGATGGTAGAAGATTCTTTGGGAGGCTTTAGCTTGGAAGAACAATGATAAGAAAAGATCTCAGACATAAAATTTTCCCAAGACAGCAGTTTTAGAATGGGCTTTTACATTCTTTTGGGGAAGAGCTCAGGACATTAAGCCTGTGTTATATCAAAGAAAAAATGTTTACTCCAGTCTTAAGGCTGACATTTTAATATACATTATTCTAGTGGAAATTTGATTACTGTCTTAATAAATTTGATAAATGTGCCTATTTTTAAAATAGAATGATCAAGATCTTTATCTTCAGAGCATTATATATAACAAATCAAGATCTATATATATTCATATGTTTTACATAAAGATTATCCCCAATTTATAGGTGGAAAAACTGAGAGCAGATTGCTTCATAACTCTAGAGACAGCTGGGGAAAGATTTTTGTTTGTTTTCCACATTTCTGCTTAAAGAAATATTATTGCATTAGACAACAGTATCTTATGGATTAGGTAAACAAGATAAATAAATAGCAGTGTTACAGCTGTATCATTGTTTTTATAATTATAAATATTTTTCTAACAGTAATTCCTGAGTGAGGACATCCACTTATGTTCTGTATAACTTTATTTTTATTGTTCAAGAAAAAATAATAATTTTCTTTAGAGGCACCGAAATTGTGTCACACTGAGAGCGCAGAGTTAAGAATTCTCAGATTTTTGCCCACATCTTGGTCAACAATTTTCTGACTTTTCTTATCTGATTGAAAGCTTCACACTTACACCTATGGTGCACAGCGGACCCTTTTCAGTAAAACTGAAAACAATAGAGGATGAAACGAATTCCAGGGGAAAAAATGATTCAGGCTTATCTTTATGCTTTGTGATATGTCAGTTGACTTTAAATCTTGTAAATCATACTAATCTACAAGGTTTGGCTTTAAAATGAGGCCAGAGCTGAATCTGGACCTTAACTTCAGAAAATACTTCTATCCCAGAGTCTTTTTTTTTTTTAAACTTTAGACCATAAAAGAAGAATTAGAGCTTTTTTCTTCCTACAGTGGTGTTTCTGCTTTGTTTCTAGATGCCCGTGTGGTTGTGAAAGAACTGTTAACCTTCCATGGATCTGCAGGTCCATGGAGTCACCTGTGATGAAATGTCTACAGGATTTTGGAGATTTGTATAGGTAGGAAGTTCCCCAAGTCTGCTATTTATGTGGTTAACTGGATAAATGGAGAACATTTTTGGAGCCATTTTGCAAAGTGTATCCAACATTCTAGCCTAGAGCCTTTCTTTCATAACATTTTTTTTTATGCGTATACAAACTGGGGTGTAGGCCAGAGGTGTGGTGGGGTAGGAGTCAGTGGATTCACGAAGAGACAGAGTAGGAAGCAAAAGAGGTGGCCCTTCTGAAATCCACTCCTTAGGGGAGTAACGGGGGAGACAGGAGAGGTCTGGCGCCATGTGGGTCAGCTTCCTGTCTGATGGCTGTCAGGCCATCAGGGTGACAGTGCTAAGACTTAACCCCTATGCCTCTGTAGGCCATGTTTCCTGTGTTTTTGTAGATTGTACATCAGTCCATGTTTAAACTCTTCCAATGAGAAAATCACTCATTTGTGAAGAATTTGAAGCATCAAAAAATCCATGTGGCCAGTTAAAAATCTACCATTCTTTAACTTTTCAACTTTTGCTCCTCTTCTCTCCTCTAAAGAAGCACAAGATATGTAACCTAGGTACTGTACCATTCTTGTGCTAATGTTTTAAATCTCTTGTACTGATGCCTTATCACCCCAAGTCCACTCTATGTTTGAAAATCACCAATTTGCTCTCATGCACTCTTCCTGTAATATTTTAAATATTTCAATAGTCCTTCAATGTATTTGCTAGTGTTTTATGTTTTTTAAAGATTTATTTATTTATGCATGTGAGAACTGTTGTGCAGGGTAGAGATGGGGGGGAATGAGAGGATTCACCAGAAACAGAGTAAGGAGCAGAACAGGCAGATCAACTGAAATACACTGCTGAGGGGAGCAGGTCTGCTGTGCCATGTGGGTCACCTCCCTGGCTGGGGATCGAACTCATGCTACAGTGGCTGTGAATAGCTTCACAGTGCTGCACTTAACCCCTTGTGCCACCAGGGAACCCCCCGCTAGTGTTTTTAAGCTATATGATTCAAACTATTTGCAATAACTTTAGTTGTCATAAACCTAGAAACACAGTTGATATGAAAGATTTATTCAATTGGTAAAGTTTAAAAACATAAGCTTTTAAGCACTCACTTCCTACTGTTGCCTCACACTGTGATTGTAGTTCACTGTATTAGTTACCTGTTGCCACATAAAAAAGTTATCCCAAAGTTCAGCGACTGAAAACAGCTAATATTTATTATCTTACCCAGTTTTTGTGACTCCAACATTTGAAAGCAGCTTAGCCGGGTGATCCTGGTTCAGTAGCTCTTTTGAGGTTACAGTTCAGTCTCTGCTGGAATGACAGCCCTCAGAAAAGTTAGCTGTGGCAGAAGGAGCTGTTTCTAAGAGGGCTCTCTTACATGAATGCCAAGTTCATGCTGTCTCCATTCCTTCCACACAGACCTGGCCTTAGGGCTTGAGTGTCCTGCTATCATGTCATTATATCTAACTGACCTCAGAGAGAATGACCCAAGAGAAAGAAGGCAGAACTACAATACCTTTTTTGTCCTAGCCTTGTAAGCCACACATTTTCATTTCAACATTATTGGTTAGAGAGGAGTCCCTGCCCAATGTCCGAGGGAAATACACAGGGCATGGATACCAGGAGAGAAGAATGATTTGGGTGGCCTTCCTGGTGGCACAAGGGTTAAGTCTCAGTACTGCCAAGCTATCACTAGTTACTGAGACCTCAGTTCAATCCCTGGCCAGGGAGCTGACCCACATGGTGCAGCAGACCTCTCCTTTCTCCCCACTGCTCCCCTTTGCAGTGTGTTTCAATAGATCCACCAGTTCTGCTCCCCATTCTGTCTCTGGTGAATCCTCTCATCCCCACACCTCTGGCCTATACCCCAGTCCTTGTGTAGATAAATAAATAAAATAAATCTTTGGAAAAAAATAATTAGTTGGGGACCATATTGGAGATTAGCACTCGAATCCATCCTTGATCCCCTTGTAACTAACCTCCTTCCCACATTTAAAGTAAACTCTCAGGTCTCAAAGCCTCCCAAAATCCACCCCCTTACAAGACCAGTTTAAAGTCTACAATTTTATTATCTCAACCAGGCCCAGATATGGATGAGGCATTTTGGCTGACCTCCCCCACATATACACAGTGACCTGACAGCGGTAGGGTAAGAATAGAGTAACCGATATTACTATTTAAAAGGTCCTATTCTGCTCCCCACTCTGTCTCTGGTGAATCCAAAGTACTATAAGTTCTTTGATTAGAACTCATTCCTGCTGTTTCCTAGAAATGATTTTCCATGACTCGGCTCTGACCTTTAGTCTCTTGGGTCTGCTGTCTAAGTTATTTTTCCATGAAAAGTGGAAGCTGTGTAGGTTGGAGCTAGTTTGCTAGTTTGGTGCTGTGTAGTTTTCTCAGTTTGGATCTTACTTGTCTAAGTGTGGAGGTTCAGAGGTCTTTTTTCCTTTTGTTCTATCTCTGTTCCTTTCTGTCCCAGAGACCGATATTTCTAGCAATTAAATATTTCTAAAAACTTTGTGAATCTCCTAAAGATATTTCCAAGGTTTTCCCCATTGCACAAAGACCACTCCTATACCACTTAGATCTTTCAAAGGTGTTAGCAAATGACCTTATCACCTACCTCAGCTTCATTTGAGTACATCACTAGTCTGGCTGTGCTTGGATTTGATCTTTGCCCAGAAGCCATTTCCTTGTTTTAGCATTATTTCCTTTCTTGAGAGAATTGCAGTTTTTCAGCCATCAAGTGTTGACCTATTTTGGTTTACTAATTCTTCCTTTAGCTTATCTCCCCCCAATTCAAATTTTACTATGAATAGCAAGCAGCACATTCAACACTCTCACTAAAGATCCCTTAGGCTGACCTTCTGTTGCCAGAGGTATATTTCCAGTTCCTGTACTGCTGTGGGTGACCGTGTTGTTCAATTTTGGTCACTATATCAAAACTCTTCCTTCTCTCCAGTTTCCAGCAGTGTTTGTCTCACCAGCAGCCTCCTCACAGCCTTCTGGCTAATAATAAAAGTCTGCTCAAGACATTCTCAGCTTCCATTAGCACACTCTTCAACGTCCTTTCATTTTCTGCCACTACGTAATTCCAGTGCCTCTCCCCACACTTTTAGGATTTGTTATGGTAGCAACCCACTCCAGATTTAGTGTCTATTATGTGTTACAAATTACCACAAAATGTAGTGATTCAAAACAACAGTAGACATCTATTATCTTCATTTTTTGTGAACCAGGAGTTTGAGAGCAGTTTAGCTGAGGGTTCCTTGTTCAATTCTTTCACGGAGTTGGACTCAAGACAGTGGCTGAGGTTGTCGACATTGGAAAGTTTGACTCGAGCTGTGGGTTCTGCTTCAGGGACATTTATGTTGGCTCTTTCCTGCAGCCTCACTTCCTTACCACATTGGGCTCTTAAAAGGGCTTCCTGAGTGTCCTCATGCCTCACGCTACTTCCCCACTGTGGTCCAAAAGAGAACCAGGTAGAGGAGTCATCTATTTTATGTCATAGCCTTGGAAGCTACAAATCATCATTTCCCACAATATCTGATTAGTTACAGAGCTTTATACCCTTTGGCATTTACTGTTTGTTTTTTTTTTAAGCCAGAATTACCCATATCAAGGATGTAAAAACAACTAAAACTATCATTATAGTTTTATTGCAGACTACTTGGATGTCTTTGAATCTAAATTCTGTCATGTCAATAACACTTCTACTGTGAACTATTAAGTATCCTAAGTTACAGAATTTAAAAAATTCAGTTTATTGATAAAATGTTGCTAAATATTATACATTTAATGCTAAACATTTATACATTTAAAGATACATACCTATGGCTTCAGCTGCACCATATAGAAATGACACATCAATTAATTCAATTTTTTTAAGGATTTTATTTATTTATGCATACAAGAACTGGGGCGTAGGCCAGAGGTGTGGGGGTGAGAGAATTCACCAGAGACAGAGTGGGGAGCAAAACAGGCAGATAGACTGAAATACACTGCTGAGGGGAGCAGCAGGCAGGACAAGAGAGGTCTGCTGCACCATGTGGGTCAGCTCTGGGATGGGGATCGAACCAATGCTGCAGTGGCTGTGGAGAGCTCCACTAGGAAGGGCTCTAAATTCAATGTACATGGGGTCTAAAGCCCTATAATGTAGTATAGTAAGCAGTGGGCAGCTCCTTGTCAGAAACTGCTGTCTAACGAAAGCTTGATTTATTAATAGACAAAACTCTCAAGTAGTGAAGGCTGAAGATTATAACCTTTTAAATGTTCTATTTTGTAACATAGCACTAGAGCTATGCACACAATTCCAACCTTTGGCAGAATTACAAAGGAGGATGCCTGAAGATAGAGACAGTGTCTTTGTCATTGTTGTTTCCCCCCACCAGACTTGGCAAGATGTGCCCAGTGGATCTTTAACCGTGTTTTTAAATTGGCGAATTGCTTAATCAATTATTGCATTAATAACCAGTTCCTCTTGCTTCCAGGAACCCTGCATACATCCTAATAATGTCTGCCTAGCTCCCCTGGCCTGCCCCATTGCAAGAGGGGATGCTCCCTTAACCTCCCTCATTCCACTCAACATTTAACAACTTTTGATAAGGAAGAAATTGGGCAATCTATTAAAATTTGGAGACCTTCTCCTGTCAATGCCTTCATTCATATTAGGGCATCCAGTCATGTGGACTTTCTGATCCAGTACAAATACATGAAAGTGGTTGGGCAGACTGTTGGCTGCCTTACAAGCCATAATAAGTTGTCATCAGCCGACCTCTCAGTAATGTCAGTCCTGGTGGAACATGCCAGTTGGTGTATTCTCTACCAGGAACATCTGGACTTCTGATGTTGGAGCTGTATTCTCACAATGTGCCTTGCCGCCATTCTCTTTCTTATTCACCGAACTTCAGAAAATTCCTCTCAAGTGAAAAGTATTTCTCTGTTTCTACTGATGGCCTCATGAATCAGTTACATAAACTCAAGCTCTTGAAGTTTGTGTGAGGTTGTCCTTTCCCTCGTCTCTCATCTAGTGTAATTGCTTGGCTAGCCTTCTCCAGTCTGTCTTCCTCTGATACCCCAGTTTAAAATGTGAAGTCTGCTCTTGTTGCAATTCTGCTACACATCCTTGCCACATCACCGCGCTAAAGCACAGTTTCTATCTACTCATTATGATCCTCAAAAACATCACTCCCATCAGCTCAGTGCCTACACAGAGCACCCCAGACTTCTTATTCTAGTCTTCAGTATGCCCACTTTCTAGGCACCATTCAGCTTTCCAGCCTTATCTCCGTTCTCCTCCCACACTGGATTATTCAGACATACCCACATCTCAGACAGTGCTTTTTCCTCTGCCTGAAACATCTCCCTGCATTTCTGTTAATGCTGCCCATCTGTCAAGCCCAAATCAAAAGGAACTTCAAAGATGATGTTTTGATCCTGCCAGTATTCTCTCTTCTCCGGAATTCCTACGTACTTTGTTCCTCTCCAACGTCCTCACTACATGCCCACCTAGGCTTCAGCTCTAGGCATGTGCGTTTTCTGTCTCCTTTGGCTTCCTGCGGACACAGGCCATCCAGGAGCAGGTGGTTAGCACACCTGTTTTTTGTTTTACCTTTTTAAAATTTTAATATAATAGTTTATTTTTACATCAGTTTGTGCCTTTTTCCATCTCAGTTGTGATCCCCGTGGGCTTCCCATCACCAAATCACCTGTGTGCCATTACCATAGTCCCGTGCATTTCCCTCCCCCCTCTGTTTTTGATCCCATCCCCCACTCCACCCCCATAAAATGTCTCTGGTATATAGTTGTTCATTATTACTATAATTTTCTCGCCTGGTCCTTTATGCTCCTGGCACATCTGTTTTACCTAAGATGCTTTTTCCAGAGTCAGAACCACCACACCATGCAGTCAGTGACTGTGATATACAGTCAGTGACTGTGTTGGGGGTGGCAAGTGGGAACACAATATTGTGCAACTAAGAAAGGCCTGAAGAGGCCAGACAACCTGAGATTTTTGGAAATATTTATTTTTGCATAAAAGAACTGGGGTAAAGGCCAGATGTATGCTGGGTGAGAGGATTCACCAGAGACAGAGTAGGGAGCAGAACAGGCGGAGTGACCGAAATACACTGCTGAGGGGTTGAGGGGAGCAGCGGGCTAGATAGGAGAGGTCAGCCTCAGGGGGGCCTGCGACAGAACTCTCACCGAAGCAGCAGCGGCCAGCTTCACAGTGCTGCGCTTTAACCCGCTGCGCCGCTAAGGTGAGCCTCTAGCTGGAAGTCCGCCAGGGAAGGCCTTTAGCTGGAAATCTTGAACAAATTAATCTCTTGGCTCCTCGATTTCCTTGGGTGTGAAGTGGACCTCTTCGTGCCCTCTCTGGTTGGTTGTCACAACTGAAGGAGGTGTTGGGTATAAGACACATGCTAGTAAGCGAGCGTTACCTCTTTCTTCACTGTTGTTTCCAGCACAGTGTTGCAACTGTGTTAGATAACTTTTTGTTAAGTGAATTACTTACTAATCAGAAACATATGAATTCCATTTTAAATACACATGTACATTTAATAACTTAAAAAACACCAGAGGAGTAGAAAAGACAGGATTAAAATGTAAATGCAAAGCAGGGAGTCAAGAAATTACTTTTTTTTTTTTGAGTGAGCAAGAAAAAAATTAATTTTTGAAACAGACCCAGCCTTAACTCTATAGAATATGCAGAGAATCTGTTGTGATTTTCTAATGGGGAAAATCTAATTACGTTTTATTAATGTTTTATTAACTTGAATGGTTCACTTCTAACATTGCAGGCAAAAATGTATAAAAGTGCAGCTTACAGGAAGCCCAGACAGGCTCTAAAAGCTCAGCCACTGTGGACTTTTCTGAAGATGAGAGCCCTAAGCTGTTTTAAACACCACCCCTCCCCCTCCCCCAAGAAAGACCATGTGGAAATGTTGGACATATGAGAAGTTACTAGACAAACTCTATTGTTAAGTTTCAAAATGCTAATCGAGCGTGAAATTAATATATTGAACACATGACTCTCCTGAACATCAGTCAGTTTATGTAGATTTGGGTGGCCTACAGTAGCCACATGTCTAGGTGACACAAACATATGAATAAAGCTAGAATTTTAAGATAAATCACACAGTTTAGTTATATATTTTTTTAAAGATTTATTTATTTATTCATACAGAACTGGGGTACAGGCCAGAGATGCAGAGGGTGAGAGGATTCATCAGAGACAGAGTGGGGGGCAGAACAGGCAGATTGACGAAGTACACTGCTGAGGGGAGCAGCGGGCGGGTCAGGAGAGGTCTGCCACGCCATGTGGTCACCTCCGGGGCAGGCGGGAATCGAACTCATGCGGAAGCGGCTTTAGATTCTCATTGCTGTGCTTTAACCCGCTGCGCCACCAGGGAGGGCCCAGTTTAGTTATATTTTGATTTGGACCTTCTGTTCATTTTTTAAATGTTAAAAAAATTTATTGATATATGTATATAGGAACTGGGATACAGGTCTGAGATGTGGGGGTAGTGAGAGGATTATCAGAGATAGAGTGGGGAACAGAACAGGCAGACCTTTTTTTTTTTTTTTTAGAAGTGCTTTTGTTCATTTTTTTCCTGTCCATTTACTTTTTTATTTTGTATATATTTTTTACATTATTCTTCATTTTTTACCCATGTAGACTTCCCACTACCACTTCACCCATGTGCCATCACCATAGTCCCTTGTGCTCTTCCCTCCCCAGTTTTGATCCTATTCTTCTCTCCATCACTGTAAAATGCCTCCAGTTTATAGTTGTTCATTGTTTTTTGTTTTTACTTTATTACAATTGCTTTGGTTTTTTTTTTTTCTGATCCTTTACACTTCTGCTATGAGTGAAACCATCTGGTGTTTTTCTTTTTCTTTCCAGCTTGTTTCACTAAGCATGATCTTTTCCAGTTCCGTCCATGTTGCTGCAAATGACATGATTTTATCTTTTTGATTGCTGAGTAATATTCCATTGTGTATATGTACCGCATCTTCTTAATCCAGTCATCTATTTTTGGGCATTTGGGTTGATACCACATCTTCCCTATTGCAAATAGGGCAACAATAAACATAGGGGTGCAGATGTCCTTTTGAATCCACGTTTTCGTGTCCTTTGGGTAGATATTTAGGAGTGGGATTGCTGGGCCATAGGGAAGCTCCATGTTTAGCAGTTTGACCTCCAAACAATTTTCCATAGTGGTTGTACTAGTTTGCATTCCCACCAGCATGGTGGGAGAGTTCCTTTCTCTCCACATCCTCGCCAACATTTGTTGTTGCTATTGTTTTAATGTGTGCCATTGTCACTGGTGTGAGGTGGTATCTCATTGTGGTTTAAATTTGCATCTCCCAATTACAAATGATGCTGGACGTTTTTTCACATGCCTCAAAACAGGCAGATCCACTGTACTGCATGCACTGCTGAGGGGAGTAGCGGGAGGGTCAGGAAAGGTCTGCTGTGCCATGTGGGTCACCTCCCTGGTTGAGGATGGAACTCGTGCAGCAGTGACTACAGAGAGCGTCATACTGCTGTGCTTTAACCCCTTGTGCCGCTAGGAAGAGCCCCTGTTTGTTCATTTTTTATAATTCTTCTTAAAATATTTTGGGGGAAAAAGTCATTCAGAGAGTAATACTGAAAAAGTGTTTGTTTTTATTCTCCAGGGGAGAGTTCGTGAACACAGTCCCCCACGACCACAAATGATGATGTCGTGTTTCCCACATTTTGGAAAACCCCACTTTTGTGGGAAATCACAGGGGCCAGCCCATCTGGAATGCAATGGAGGAGCCAGTCCTGGGAAACCCACCTTCATGATCATGGTTCTCTGCTGCCAGGTGAGTATCTGAAATGGTATTTTATTCAAAATCTTGTTTCAAGTTTCTTAAGTTAACCTGCTGTAATTATAGTAGCAAGAGTAGCAAGAGAGACCTCCAAATGGTGGTTTAGCCCAAAAGAGGTACAGGAAGCTGTGCCAAATAAAGTCTTTGCTCATAACTTTCAAATTGTATAAAGACTGCTACTTGACATCTTTTATCTTAAGGGTATTAGCTCATCTATAATTAGGAACAGTCTGAAAATCTACTTTCTTGGACTAATACAGAACAGATGTTTGTGAAAGTGCTTGGAATATAATAGACCTTCAATAAATATTATTGTGTTGGCATAAAAAAATGTAGCGGTGTGTGTGTGTGTGTGTGTGTGTGTGTGTGTGTGTGTGTGTGTGTGTATGTGTATACACAGATCTCCTGCCCTACCACCTCAATACTTCTCAAGCACAAATGGTATTAGCAGAGGGCCACCACTGGCAGGCAGGTGACGTTTTTCTTACACTAGAGCCCCTTAGGACCCCAAAAGCCTATCTCAAAGCATGGTTCCAAATATATACCACCTCCTGCTGTCCCCAGGAAATAACACTCTTTCTTTTCTTTTTTATATTTAAATATGTATATGTATATATATATAGTGGTTGTACTAGTTTGCCGCTATAGTGTGTATATACACACACACACACACACACATACACACACATCATTTGTTTTTTTATCTTGGTTGTAATCCTGGTCAACTTCCCACTACCAATTCATAGTCCCGTGGGCTCTTTTTGCCCTAATTTTTATTCCTTTCTCCAACCCTGTAGAATGTCTCTAGTTTATAGTTGTTCATTGTTTTTCATTTTTTACTTTATTGTAATTGCCCTGATCCCTAAGGTATGTTCCTGCTATGAGTGAAACCATCCGGTATTTTTCTTTTTCTTTCTGACTTATTTCACTAAGCATGATCCTTCTAGCTCCATCCATGTTGCTGTAAAAGGCATGAGTTTATCTTTTTGATTGCTGAGTAATATTCCACTGCATATATGTACCACATTTTCTTAATCCAGGTATCTATTTTGGGGCATTTAGGTTGACTCCACATCTTCCCTATTATAAATAGAGCAACAATAAACATAGGGGTGCAGATATCCTTTTGAATTAATGTTTCTGTGTCCTTTGGGTAGATACCTAGGAGTAGGTTGCTGGTTCATAAAAAACTACATTTTTAGCAGTTTGAGAAACCTCCAAACAGGGAAAGAAGATTCTTTCTGGGGCCAGGGAAGGGGGCATACTCTTGCAACAAGAACTCTTTGAGTTGCAAGTAACAGACATATTGTTCAAACTACCTTGGGGAAACCAGGAAATAAACTGACCTAAGTATGGCATGCCTTGAAAGGGCATGAAGTTAACTAGGCCTAGGGATCAGAGGGTTCAGGCCAGGAGGCTCCCCTGTCTAGCTCTCATCTGCTTCTCTCTGACTCAGCTTTCTGTCTGAGTGGAAATGCCACCTCCTGCCCTGAGAACCCCACTTTCAACATCTTATTTCTTTTTTTTTTTTTTTTAAAAATTTTTTTTTTATTTGTGCATACAGAACTGGGGTACAGGCCAGAGGCTCAGGGGCGGTGAGAGGCTTCACCAGAGACAGAGTGGGGAGCAGAACAGGCAGATTGACAAAGTACACTGCTGAGGGAAGCAGCAGGCGGGTCAGGAGAGGTCTGGCTCGCCATGTGGTCTCCTCCGGGGCAGGAGGCAGGCGGGAATCGAACTCATGCGGAAGCGGCTTCAGATTCTCAGTGCTGTGCTTTAACCCGCTGCGCCACCAGGGAGGGTCACAACATCTTATTTCTTTATCCTGACCAGGACCTCTGAATCCCATTTGCAAGTTCCCAGGGGAGGGCTCAAGAGCCAGGCCGGGCACAGGCCTGATCATGTGGACCAAAACCTGGTCCATAATGGCAGTCTCCACTGGACAGTGAGCTTGATTAGACAACAGTGGTTGTCCTGCAAGGAGGACAGTTCTGTTTGCAGAAGGAGAGTGGTGCTGGGCAGACCAAAAAGAAGTATTCTGAACATTATGCTTTAAAAAAATATTTGTTAAATATGAAACAAAAAAAATCTTTTTCAGTAGCTTAGTATTTTCTATGAATGTCTTTCTTGCCACTCAGTTTCTCTCACATGGATCCTCATCTTTGGGCTTTGTTTACACAGCATCACTAAGACCTAGCCTTTCTCTCCTTCAAATCCGTGCTTGTCCTTGGATGTTTGGTAAAATTTGTTTCATTGAGTACATTTGCTTAGTACTCTTTTCCTCAAAATGCTGTGAATGTGGCAGCAAATAGAAAAGAGATCAGAATTAACCCATAAGTGCAAAGAAGGGGAAATACTGGAAGAGTTGAACGGTGACAAGATTTTTACAAGATAGGAAGCAGTTACATAGAGTAGTTATCTATTGCAATGGAACGAATTCCTCCAAAACTTAGCATCTTAACTTGATAAAAACATATCACCTCATGCAGTTTTGAGGGTCAGGGGTTGGGGTGGGGACTGCTTGGTTTGCAGTGAAGTTGCCACCCAGGGGTACAGTCCTTCGAAGAACCAGCAAACCCATTTCCAAACTCACTCCTGTGGTTCTCAGCAGGAGGCTTTCACTCCTCCCTGTGAAGCTGCTCCTGAAATCCTAACTACAGTGGGAACAAATAACATGCTAGAGAAGCTAGCAGACACTGCCTTAAGTAATTAGTGTGACATCACCAAATACTGTCTAACTGGATATTGTGTGCCTGAGAGTACAGCGTCATAGATGTGATTTTCTTGAGTATCACAGAATATGCATAATCTCCCCACATGAAGGTATTAGATTATGCACAGGCTGATCACTAACCTCTAATGCAGCAGCGTGAGGTTCATGGGCACTGTGTGATCTGCTTTACCATGCTATGGAAGCACGTAGGCGGGACACCTTCACTTCAGCCAGTGTCACAGAGACCTTTTCAGAGTTAGTATTTAAGGTGAGACATAGAGGTCACCTCTGGAAGGGGCAGTGTAGCTGGGAGAGGTAAGAGAGAAGGGAGCAGGTCACAGTGTACAAGACCAAGGAAAAAACACGTGATCATATACCAGCTGGAGTATGTGTGTTCCTTATATCAAAAATGTTACCGTCAGGCCCTCCCTGATGGCGCAAGGGGTTCAAGCACAGCACTCTGAAGCCATAAGTAGCCACTGCATCAGGTGTTCAATCCCCAGCCAGGGAGCTGACCTACATGGTGCAGCAACCCCTCCTGACACACCCGCTGCTCCCCTCGGCCATGTATCTCAGTCATTCATTCCACCTGTTCGGCTCCCACTCTGTCTCTGGTGAATCCTGTCACCCTCCACATCTCTGGCCTGTACCCCAGTTCTTATATGCATCAATAAACAAATATATTTTTTTTAAATGTTACTTTCAGAATATCTAGAGAAGTTTTCTCTACTGTTCTAGTCTAAGAAATATGCCTGGAAACACATGAGAATGACTTGACCTTTGGTTGACTTGGTCCACATCATCCTTATTTTTTCAAATACTGCACCACATTAATAGGGATTAATGTTCTTGTAGCACTGTTGATGTTTTGCTTTTATGAATGACGTTTTCTCATCCAGTCAACAGGAACTGACACAGAAGCCTTGCAATTCTTTACCATGGCAGTTTATTTAGGGGCCGGGAGCACAGACCTTGTCAGATTATACCCCCAGTTCACACACATTAGCCGCGAAGTCTGAGGCCCTTTACTTCTGAGGGTTAGTTCTTCTCATCTCCCAAAGAAGGAAATAATAGTAACTGTTATATAGGCTTGTTGTGAGAAGGTAGTATGTGGAAAGCACTTAGTACAGTGCTTGGCTTTTCCAAAATTTCACTAGATGGTCTTTTGCACCAGTGATAACTCTATGTAGAAAAAATTTACATGAAAATGATATCAAAACCTAACAGTATACATAGAACTAGAATATTGTGAAAGTAATATGGGTCCATTGGTTTATAAGTGTGGAGATAGTTTTTTGTTTGTTTTTTTGCATAGAAGAACTGGGGTACAGGCCAGAGGTGCAGAGGGTGAGAGGATGCACCAAAAAAGTGGGGAGCAGAACAGGCAGATGGACTGAAACACACTGCTGAGGGGAGCAGCGGGCAAGACAGGTCTGCCATGCCATGTGGGTCAGCTCCCTGGCTGGGGATTGAACTCACATCATAGTGGTGATAGTGCTGATATTTAACTCCTCAGCCACCAGCGAGGCTCAGGAAAACATTTTTCTAGAAGCCAATTATAGTGCCCAAGCCAGTTAAAGCCCATTTATTTATTCTGTCATATTTTGTAAGTTTCCAGTCATCCTCACCCTTGATAGTCTGAGTTTCCGGCTGTTTAATCCTCCCTCGAGGGCTTTCTGAGCAACAAGGCTGGGACCAGTGATTCTGCAGTAGAGCCTGGAGTCTAAAGAAGCCCTGTAATAACTACAGACTCTGTGTACTGTAACCCTCACCCCCACTTCAATCCCTAAATTTATTTATTTGCTTGCTAATATGCATATTTGCTTGTTTCAGTCAGCATACTATGGCAAACAGTTTTTCCGGTATATAATAGAATTATTAAAGGTTTCATAGTTGTCTCATCAAAGGAAATTCCACTCTTCCCATCATTACTCATGACAAGTGTCATTATTTATGGTAGCAGCTGGAAAGTGGGAGTGGATGGGTGAGTGAGCTAAGCACTATTTTGCCACCAATGCAATTAATCAAAAATATGAGGCTTGGGCCCTCCCTGGTGGCGCAATGGGTTTAAAGCTCAGCACTATGGAGCTATCGCCGCCACTGCAGCACGAGTTCAAGCTCCGGCCAGGGAGCTGATCCACATGGTGCAGTGACCCCTCCTGACCTGGTCGCTGCTCCCCCAGCAGTGTATTTCAGTCCATCTGCCTCTTCTGCCCCACCCATTCTGTCTTTGGTGAATCCCCTCAACCCCCACACCTCTGGCCTGTACCCCAATTCAGTATACATAAATAAATAAAAGAAAATTGGAGGCTTACTTGGCATTAGCTGCAATCAGAGTGCAGTTTGGTCGATGACTCTAGTCAAAATCTGATTGGGTTAATACTTTTGTGTTGTGTGGGGCTTGACTAACACCTTTCGATTTTCAAGTTTCCTTATCTCTCGCTATAAAAATGAAAAAATAACTTTGTCCATAGTATATTTTCATATACTATGTTTTATTATATATTAGAAAACGTGAACTTGTTAAAAATATGAAATAATTATGAGGAATGAAGCCAATACCCTCTTAACTAGAGAGTGATCCTAGCTGCTATTTTTTTTTAAGATTTATTTATGCATAAAGAACTGGGGTACAGGCCAGGGGTGCAGGGGCGGCGAGAGGATTCACCAGAGGCAAAGCTGGGAGCAGAACAGGCAGATGGACGAAGTACACTGCTGAGGGGAGCAGCAGGCAGGTCAGGAGAGGTCTGCCGCGCCATGTGGGTCAACTCCGGGGTGGGGATTGAACTACCACTGAAGTAGCTGTGGCTAGCTTGCAGTACTGTGTCCTAACCAGTTGCGCCACCAGGGAGGGCTCTTGCTGCTGCTATTTTAAGCTGAAAACTATGGCCATGTCTGTTCCTGTTCCACATCCCAGTACACACACACACACACACGCACGCACGCACGCACGCACGCACGCACGCACACGTCATCCTCCTGCTCACTCACCACATACATCCTGTAGGCTACGTGTTTTCAAAATCTTTATTTTAGTAGAGGAATATTAAGAAATACTGATGTTTGCCTACCATATTATGAGCCTTGATCATCACCTTGAAAATGATGAATGGTATGATGAATTGTCACCCTGGAAATGCTGTTGTGACACAGGATAAAAAGGATTAGGATGAGACTTCTGCTCTGCAGTTCTTTTGCATGTCTGAGTTGTAGAGAAAAATTAGAGATTAATTACAATTAATCTGAGATTTAATTCATGTCAATCAAATAGATTTTAATGTCTTTGAACTTTGATTTTTGTGAATATTTGATCAATTGGCATTTATTGAATAGTCACTATTTTCTGATATTGTACCAGGCTCCCATGGGGAAGCCTAAAAGAAAATGACCCTAAAAGTCTTAACTCATATTAAAACATCCCACATGAGATTTGGCTAGAGTTTTATGGGCAAAGGTAATTTTCACATCTGGAACAAAGAGTGCCTAGAAGTAAAATTTAAATAGTAAAAAAGGAGTTGTGGACTCTCCCTGGTGGTGCAGTGGGCTGGAGCGGTACACTGTGAAGCCAAGCCAACCTGTGGCTACTTGAGTGAGAGGTCGATTCTGGCCATGGAGGTGACCCCCATGGCACGGCAGACCTCTCCTAACCCGCCCACTGCTCCCCTCAGCAGTGTACTTGGTTGATCTGCCTGTTCTCCCCATTCTGTCTCTGGTGAATCCTCTCGCCACACCTACACCTTTGGCCTGTACCCTAGTTCTGTATGCATAAATAAATAAATCTTAAAAAAAAACAATAGAGGAGTTGTGAGATTTTAAATCACAAGATTTCCATCTCTCAAAGAGATGTTGAAAGAAGTTAGAAGAAATGAAAGGACGGTGGAAACGGAGCCTGTTTTCCATGGAAGGAGATGTCTTTCTGCCAGATTCTATCTGAAAGCGTTGCAGGGCCCCAAGGAAGGGATTTCCCAACCATAACAGGAAGACACATGGCCATAAAATACTCTGTGGGGCCAGTGACGATGGCCTGTACATAATACTGTTCCTACACAAAATAAACCTTTGCATGAAAGCTGCAGAAATCCCTCACACGAGCACCTCAACTGCAAAGGAAAATGCTTTCTGGGGACATAGACTTAGCAGTGTCAGTCCACAGGAGGTACTTTCAGGGGGAGGGAGAACTTCCAAGTTGAGAACAGTAAACTGAAGGGAGATTGAGCATTCTGGTGTTAGCAGTCATAGTGTTCTCGGGGTGGGTGTCCTCACCAACTCTCCGAGTCAACGGGCTTTATTAAAGAACAAGTGCCGTCTCCCTATCGCTGTGACCAGACAAGTTCCAATATTGGTGATTTACTTGTCTCTGACACCTTCGTTTTTCATAAAAGCATTTCCTTTTCATGCATACAAATGTTTTACAGGCTGACTCTTGATTGGATAGAACAACTCATGTCTGGAAAAGTAAACACTAAAAAAACATCTGAAACCTTAATTCAAAAGAAGGGGTAAGCCAAGCCAAGGGTAATCCAGGAGCAGCCAGGATTTTCGGGGAGCCTACCAAGATGAAGAAACAAAAAGAAAAGGAGGAAGTGAAGAGCAGGAAGTCAAAGGTAAAGGAAGGGGATGTGGAGAGCAACCGGATCCTCTCGGTGGGTGAAGTGGTGTTGGTAGCTTGTCCTGCTCCCTGATCTCTGGCAAGGTGTGCCTGGTGAACACAGAGCCCAGCAGAGACAGGGGTCCCTCGGCTGTTTCCCCCTTCATCTCCATGGTGGCACCACACCCAGATTCCTTGCTTGTCAAACTTGTTTCCAGTCACCAAGTCCTCTAGTCTGCGACCTCTTGGTCAAATGTCTGTTACCCAGGACACAAATAGATCGAGGGTGTCAGATAACGTGGTAGTTTGGTTGGTGGGGAGAAGACAGTTGTCTGGGCCCTGCATTGCCTGCCTGCCTGCCTGCCTGCCTGCCTGCCTGCCTGCCTGCCTGCCTGCCTGCCTGCCTGCGGGAGAAGCCTTGCCCCTTGCCCCCACTTCCTGCTCCTTTCAAAGTCACTCCTCTTTGCCACCTTTGTTTTCTTAGTCTCTTAAGTCACTGGGGCCAAGAGTGTGATTCATACTGCTTTTATTTATGCGCTTCGGTGTTTATATTCTCTCTTGGGAGCTAACTGGTAGAACATATGTGTCAATTCTACTTTTGTGGGGAGGGCCCACAAAGTTGGGTAATACAGAGTTGAACTGTATTGCTCTAGAGGAATGACATGAATACCGTGTGCACTGAAGTCACAACGGTGACACTACATGAGCTGGTGAGCATCCTGTGACCATGTCTGGAACCGATGAATGTCCACTTACACACAGTCCTCACCACATGCCTGCTGTTCAGTCTGTGGAAACCTTGTTCCCCAGATGGTATCCTCTACCCCTGGCAAAAAAAACTGCCAGGGTGGCTCCACAAGCTGTGTGGACAGTAAAGGACAAAGTGTAGCATGTGAAAGAGCTAAGACCTGTTCCTGAGTAACAGTGAGACATCACCCCCGACCTTCCACACCATGCTCACACTTAGTCACTTTCTCATACCCCTAATACAAGTTTGAGGTGTAAGCTTCCAGTCAAAACTCTTTTGCTTCATAGAACAGGTCAGAAATGAGATCCAAACGGGGGTTACCTTTTCAAAAAAATATTTACTGAGAGGTTATGAGGGACCAGGCATTGCATTTTGAATAAAGCAGCTATTTTGCATGGGAATCAAACTATCTTAAGAGGCACAAGAACTGTTGTGCCGGCTGGTTGGCAAGTCCAGAAGATCTAGGGAACATCACATTTGTTTTTTTGTCTTGCTTGCGTCTCCTTTATCTCTTTTCCTGAACTGGGGAGAGGGAAGGAGTTTCCCTGTCTACCGAGGTCACACAGGAGAGAGACAAATACACAAAAGGAAACTTCTTCCCATCCTGGGATTTGCTGGAGGTCTGGGTGGGGCACAAGAACGCTGCAGGTACACTGTCTTGAGTTCTTTCTCCATTTCCATGCTCTTTTCACAGACTGTATTTGGCAGGTAGGCCTAGCCCAAAAGTAGTGCTTAAATACCACTGTTACTTTCTGACGTGTCCAGTGGAACTTGGTGGGGGATTACTGTGGGTGCTGGTGGTGGGTGTGGTGTGAAAATATACATTTGTAGAGGTTTGAACCTGTAACCCCTAAAACAAGTACAAAGATGTAAGTCAAATTAAGTGGAGAGAAAAAGAGAAAAAAAAATTGGTCAGCCTTAGAAAATGGTCCTTGGCAAGTGACGTGTGGGGCTTTCAGGTGACCCAGGCCCCAGGACGCTGCTGACTTTGGGGCCTCCTGCTCCAGCCGCCTACCCAGAGTCCCTTGGCTGCCAGGACCCAAATCCACTGCCCAGCCTGGGGCAGCCTGTAGACTCCGAACAGCAATTGCTCCCACTAACCTTTGTGAGTTGGGCGCGGTTGGTTCCAGGCCTTTCTGTGCACCGCGGTGAGGGGGAAAGGGAAGTCGCTTAGAAGTAGGTCGAGTCATTGAAGGAGAAAGGTTGATATAACACCCCAGGCTTCCCGCCCAGACCCAGCGCCACTGCCACCTCTACCCGGCAGAGCAGTCAGTTCCAGGCGGTGGCTGCCAGCAGGTGGGTGAATGGGCCAGGGCAGTTCTGGAAGCAGACCTTGCTATACGTCTCTCTCCGGGGATCAGATGGATGATTCATTTTTATATGTAACGTTTTACCCCACTCTATAGCTTGGGCTGGTTAATATTCAACCCCAGGGCTGCGAGAGGCTGCCCGAGAGCTGCAGGTAGGGATCACCCATTCAAGGTATATGGCCGCTCAGGAGTGAAGGCGCAGAAGCCTGAGAGCGGTGAGGAGGGGTGTGGAGGGTGAGGGGGGCTGCTGCCGGGGCCTCCCGCGGCGATTCTGAGAGGACCAAGGCAGCTGGCGGCCTCGCTGCCCCTGCAGGCAGCCAGGAGGCCGCGCCCAGGCTGGTCCCCGACCGCCCACGTCGCGGGGCCCAGGCCCCGAGCTGCGCGTGCCGCCTGGGGGCGGGGAGGGAGGGTCGGTGGACTCCTGGCCCCTGTGGCCCCCGAGGCTGAGGCTGCCTTGGGGCTGCCATGGGGACTCAGCAGGAAGCGGGTGCCCAGGCTGCAGCTGCGGACTAGATTCGAGTTTGTCTTGGGGGGACGTGCAAGCATCGGTTTCGGGGGACTGGAGGTGTCCCCGGAGGTGCGTAGGTGGCCCTCGGTGCTTCTGAAAATACTGGCAGGAGTTGGGGTAACTCGAGGCAGCACGTCTTGCTACCGCCTTCTCCCACGTCTCTAGCCAGGAAATATTACAGATAGAGCCACGGCCCTGGTCAGAAGAGAGCGTGGGCACGGAGGCCAGAACCCGGCGCCCAAGCGCAGCCGCCCGGGCACACCCTCGGGTCAGCGGCCGCTTCCCCGGGAAGCGCTGGGCGGCGGGGCGGATCCGCAGGCGCAGAGGCCCAGGCCCGCGGCGCCTCGGGCAGCCGACAGGGAGTCTCCGCCTGGGAGCTTCGTGCCGAGCTGCAGCCCGGCATCGGCGGGCGGGAATTTACCCCTCTGGTCAGATAAATAGACAAACAAGACCCTGCCTCATCTGATAAGAGAGGCTCCTTCCATCTCTCGCATTTTCAGCGGGGGAAGCCAGAGGCTGGGCGGCTGAGGTCAAGGATCCTTTGAACATCACGGAGGCACAGCGCCCAGGAAAGAGTTTTGCTTTCTTTTATTTGATATTACATTATTGCCTAAGCAAGTGACCTGCCATCGGTAGCCTTGGGCTCTGACAGGCAAAGTCCCCCTGGGCCTATGGGGTTTCCACCTCTGCAGTCACCTGTCCCCACCCCCACCCCCTCCTTCACACACAAGGCCACCAAAGTCAGAGTGAAGACCAAGGTAACTGTCATCAGCTTCAGCTGGGTACAGAGGGACCCCACCCAGCTCCGGGCCCAGGGACCCCAAGTTTCGGGAGCTGCTGACAACAGGCACTAGGGGACCTGGCAGGAAGGGGTTGCTGGCACAGAGCTGGGTACGCACTAGCCCGGGTTCCAAGTTATTAATCACCCGCTGCCCCACAGTTTTCTGGGGGCAGCAGAAAAGGCTTTAGGTCTCATCTCCCTAGAGCCGCTGGGATAAAGGTTCCTGCTCAGGACTGAGTACAGGAGACTCCCGCACTGCTGCAAGGTCCTGGCGGAGGAGGAGAAACGCGTTGCCATCCTGGATGGAGAAAACGTTGTTAGAGAGTTGTTAGAGAGTCTGGGGACTCTAAGGCAGCACCCCAGTCTCAGTTCTGGTGCATGAGGTCTCTGGAGAAAACATTGTTAAAGTCTGGGGACTCTAAGGCAGCACCCCAGCCTCAGTTCTGGCGCCCAAGGTCTCTGCAGCGGAGGGCCATTTTCTCAGTTGATGGGCCAGGCTTGGCGTAGGAAACAGGGAGGGGGGAGCTCAGAAGGACCCAGAGGTGGTGGTGGGGAGCACCTTAATCATGTTTACAGGAAGGCTAAGAACTAGATCTAGAAAGGGCCATCAGTCAGGGTGCAGACTCAGATTCTGCTCAGGAAGGGCCCAACAAGCCTGGATTTCTCTTAGCCCCTCTGAGAGAAGAGAAAAATGTGGCCCCCACCAAAGTAAACACCTCTATCATATATTCATTAAATGTTTACAAAATTATTTTTAAAAGGAATTCAGTTCATCTCTTCTTTGGCTGAATAACCGAAGCCTTAAGAATCTCCTGTTTTTCCCAGCTGCCACCAAACTGTTAACAACTACTATAACAGGAGTGGCAATGATTTTTTTTTTAAAGGTAATTAAGTAGAATTAAGTACATCTTCAGCGGGATATTTTATTTCTTGCAGGCTTTCTCTAATCTTTAAATCAAATCTAAAATCAACATTGACATAAAATGCATGAAATACTCAGCACAGAACTGAATGAAGTAATGCACAAGAAGCACCATAAATTCTGGGTTCTGTCTTTCGGGTAGAAAGTCAACAATGAGAAGACCTCCCTTTGTGGGGGAGGAGGTGGCCAGGGTGATAAATGTACTTTTAAGGTTAGAGTGATAGCTCCCTGGTTTGTCTGCTAAAATCTGAAATGATAAATTAGTTATGTGTTTAAGCCTGGGTTTCTACTTAACCCACTTTTCCCCCCCTAAGCCTCACCTTCAGTTACCAGTTTCTCAAATTCCGTTTAAACACACTTTTCAGATTACGGAGGCTGGAGGAGGAAGAATAGTTTTTAAAAGGCCCTTCGGAAGACCCGACCACAGAGCCGTCTTGGTTCACGGGGAGACCGCTCAGTCAGCCATGTTTCTCGCTCCCTGTGTGCGTAGATTACTGCAGTTTGCTGCTGGTGGTGGGATAAGTCAATCAGTAGAAACTCTATATCCATAAAGGCCTCTGATCGGTTTGCACCCTCTTCACCACCCTAAAATTTCAGATTGGTGAGCCGGGGACTCCCAGCCTAGAGGTGTGGATCTGGGCAGTGGAGGCTGGGGAGCAGGCGGCAGGGACTGGGGCGCTGTGGATTAGGATGTGGATTGCTGCCGGACCTTTGTTTTCACTCACATTTGCGAGGAGGCTGGGGGCGGGGGGCGTCCGCCGTCGAATCGGTGGATTTTTATAGACTCCTCTTAAAAGAACTCGCCGCTCTTCACGGGGTTAATTGATGGGACTTTCGAGGAACATTGGGGCTTTTAAGAAGCCATTTTGCCCACTATTTTTTTTTGGTGACAGTCCTAAAGGAAGCCCTGGTTCCAGCATCTCAAAGGAGGAAGAGTGGTGTGAGGCAGGGAGGGCTTGCCTGCTTCACCAAACCGCCGGCCAACATTTCTTCCAAAAAATTAAATTTGTAACCAAGTTGTGGATAGTGAAGTCGGGGTTTCAGAACTGGGGGGAAATGGGAACAAAGGTGCATTATACACACCACTCCGCAGGTCTCCACCAGTTGAATTTGGCATTAGGGGAATGGCGAGTTGGGGGCCTTAGCAACCTTAACAAGTGGAAAAATCGAGACGAGGCCAGAGAAGGGCTCTGAACAGGTGAAGCTTGCTGGGGATGACGGTGGGAGCGCGGAGTTGCCCCTGGGCAGCGAGTTGCCAGCTGGGGTTTCCAGCCCCAGGACCCCAGTCCCTAGGTGCACGAAGTGGGCAAAGCGCTGAGCACTGGAGCCCAGCCCCGGGCTCGGGAAAGACCCTAAACTCGCCATCTTTGATCCAAGCAGAAGAGGTTAGTGCTCACGGTATAGATTACCTTAAAGGTTCCTTTAAGCACTTTAATATACAACTAGCTCAGAAATCATTAAGAGACCTAGGGAGGGGGGGCGGGAAAACCTCACACTCACCGGCAATAAGTGTTGACATGCAGCAAAAATCGATTGAGTGGAACCGAGGTGGTAGCAGTCGAGATGGCTGGACCAGGGGGACCCGCGTGGGGGCGGGAGGAGCGAGGGGACCAGCCCGCAGGCTCGGGAAGTAGGCTTTTTTCACTCCAAGGGAAAAGGAGGTGCGGAAAGGGCCCGGCAGTGAGCAGGCGACGGGTGTGGGGAGGAGGGGGTGAGGAGGCTAATTGTTCTGGAAGTCAGAGGAAAGGAGGTGGGAGACGAGCTCTCGGCAGTCCCTCTCCCCAGCCTCGAGTCTCCGCCCCCAGCCCTCACCACTCAAGTCGAAGTGACAACTCTTCCCAAATCTTGACTTCTGTTTTTTTGTTGCCTAAAAATTGATTGATTTCCTGGCCTAGGGGTCTTTGTCAGCAAGCACCCCAGGCCCAGATGCACCTCCTCTGTCCAGCACTCCCCAGTTCCTCTGTGGGACCTGGTGGAGAAGCAAATCCTCCCAACAAGTCTCGTTAGCGCTTCCACTCCTCATCCCCAAATCCCTTCTCCCGGCCCCTCCCCCACGTCCTTCTCCCTCCTCCCCTTTTACCGGCGGCCTCGCGGGGAGGCCCGAAGGGTGGGCCCCGCGGCTCCAGAAGCCAAAGTCCACCCGTGGGGACCGGTTTCCTCTCCACTGCTCTCAAGAGAACAACAAGGAGGAAGGTGACCCTCGACCAAAGGGCTTTTATCTGCCCTCTTCCCTCTCCCCCCCCCACCCCCCTGCCGCGTGATTCCCGCCGCAGGTCGGGGGCAGAGCTTACAAAAGAAAGTTCAGTTAATGTGCATTGAGCACTGCACTTAAATCGGGGACATTATCTGCGATGTCTTCAAGTGGCCGCAGCAGTTCGGTGCAGAACAAAGACTCGGTGTCTGGGCTCCAAAATCTCATAGGTAAATTTCCCCTCCGTTAAAAACGACCTAAGCGCAAGAACACCGGTTGGTTTCCTGGCTGCAGAAATCCTCAGTGACCTTTCTATCCCAGATTCCTAGAGTGGCATTTGTCCTGGTCCAAAGAGGGTGACCCGAGGAGAGGTTATGACCAGAATCGTAAAGATTTCTGAACCCCCCACCCCCAGCTCTCGGTGATGACTTCTTTGCAACTAAGTCATTGTTGCTATCATCAGTTTGAAATCAAATGTCACATTAAAAAAGAAACTCTGAAAACCACCAACCGAGGAAGAGCTGGAGCTAACGTTCTTTGAAACACTCACTGCTCTCACTCCCCGATTAGATGTCAGGGGATGGGAGGGAGGGCCAGGTTGTAATTCATCTTGATTTGCTTCATTGTCCCGCAGTTTGCAAACTATAATCCTGTATAATTTCAGGAACAAGCAGGTTTAGAATTAATGGGTCAATATTATTTAAAACAAAACACTGGGATCGTGACCTTTGCCTCAACTACATATTGCTAGACAAGACTCAGGAAACTCCACTCTAACCTCTCAACCCCTGGGCTCTTTGAGAAACTAAAGGGCTGCAGTTATTAGAAATGGTCTTTGTTTCTTTTAATGTCTCGAAAGGATTTGGAAATAGTCATGCAATATAACTTGAAGAATCTCTCTACTTAATCCTGAAACATAAACGCAGAGGCCTAAATATTTTGAACTAGAGGTGTTTCCTTGTAAACTTATTATAGATGTATTCCTCTTGAGGAATGTATATAAACTGTACGTGGAAACATACACACTTCTCCAGAACAATTTCCTGGAGGTGCAAGTCCCCATTTCCACTCCCCACCCCGAAGCTGGAGACTCAGTGTAAGTTAACCTACTCTCTTAATTTTTCTCTCCTATTAGTTGCTAGCACTAATGGAATCCTCTGGATTTAAGCCAACGAAAAATCTGGGCGACAAGACCAGACTTTGCAGCCTTCTTTACCCCCTGGGACAGTCCACCCCCCCCCCTTGTTTTTGTTAGTTTCTGATGACTCTAATTCATTTCTACCAAATTTAAATAGGTAGTTTTGCACTGAGTATTTATGTAAAAGGCAGGCAGAGGGAAGTGGCTCGCTCAGGAAGCAGTGGCTGAGAAACCCTGGCCAGGCGACAAGAAGGGCAGAAAGAATCCAGACCGATTTGTATGCAGTATGCTTTACTCCCATGAAATAAAACACATTTTTTTTCATATTTGCTGAAAAGTAAAACAATAATATTGTACGAAATGTTATACACAGGGTAGTTGTACATAGCAGTTCCAGAAACATCATTGCATCCACCAGAGAAACTATTCTAAAACTGATATTCACACGTTTTTTTTATAATAATAATATGTTAGAAACATACAGTGTGGCATTTAGTATATACATTCCTTTGCTCGCAAGCGAAAAATCCTAATCGCTTCTGTATAACATGCTTTATTTTAAAGCCTAACCTTTAAAAACACTGTTGTGATATTACTAACAACTGCTTTTTATAAAATTAATTTGACATTTCGATATATATACATCCTTTCAGTCATTTTAATGTTAACAATGCTAAACTTAAAAAATAACAAGCTTATAGTAATGTTAAAATGTCATATCCAGTCAAACATTTGTGTGTGTCCTTGCAACTGTTGGAAATACTTTTAGTGAAAGATGTCAGACATTGAGGAAATTCCTTTGAAATCAAAGGAGCTCTCTGTAATTCAGTGGTTTCCTTTTCTCTCTATAGCTTCTCTTTCTCTCCCTTTCTTTTGCACCCACGACCTTCTAGCGTAACTCCCAGTCTTTCAAGGGCAGAGTCGCCCGCAGCACGGTCCTAGGATTCCGGTGCCCCGGGCGCGGCTCACACCGGCCGGTCCACCGCGTACTGGCACGCACTCAGGTTGGACGCCGGGTTCTGCACGCTGGCGTAGCCGAAGCTGGAGTGCTGCTTGGCCTTCAGTCTCAGGCTGGCCAGGCTCGAGTTACACGTGTCCCTGTAAACGTACGGAGGAGTCGGCGGCGCGTAAGGACAGGCGGGCGTCGGCACCGCGGAATTCAGCGACGGGCTGCTCAGGTTGTTCAAGTTATTCAGGCTGTTGAGGCTGGAGCCCGGGACGCCGGTCACCGCGGAGGGCACCATGCCGGACGACATGCTCATGGAGGAGATGGAGTTGGGCGGGGAGAACATGCTCTGCGACGACAGGGGGTTGACGTTCATGGAGTTGAAGAAAGGGAAGCTCTTGGTGGACAGGGAGGCCGACGTGAGGCCCTTGGCCGCCCAGTTGTTGTACGAGTAGCCCGGGTACATGTCGTCGTAGGGCTGCATGAGCCCGTTGAACTGCGGCCCGAAGCCATTCTTGCACAGCTCGGCCTGCTGGTTGCGCTCTCGTTTTCTCCATTTAGCCCGGCGGTTCTTGAACCAAACCTGGGGGGTGGGGTGGGGTGGGGGAGGGCAAGGGAGCAAACAGAGGCCACAGATCGGATTAGCGAAGCCTTGATCCCGGAAAGCACCAGAAAAGCCACCGGCTCTGACACACGCACACCCTCCCCACGCGGCGCCCGGGCGGGAGCCCATCCGCGGCTGCCAGCGCAGCGCGCCGCCCAGGCCAGGCGAAGGACCCGGGGTAGGCTGGGGCCGGTGAGCCCCGGCTCTGAGCTGGGCCACAACCCCCAGCCCAACGCCCCCGTGGGCTGCCTGCGGGCGGCCTGTTCATAACCCAGGTCCTCTTTAGGCTCCAAAGACACTTACTGCAAAATAAACGCAGACCCGCGGGCTCTCGGCCCCATCCTTCGCCCCAGCCACCTACAAACTCGCTTCCATTCCAAAGCCAGAGATGAGGACGCCGGGCTCCGAGGGCACCAACGGCCGCTCTGCTCGCTCACTCTTCTCCCTCCCTCTCACACGCGGAGCTCCTCCCTCTCCCCTCAGACCTCCAGTGTCGCCTCCCACCCCCTGGAACGTGAGCCCTCCCCTGGTGAGAACTGCGGACCCCCTTCCTCGCCCAGCAAAACTACCAAATAAAAAGCAAAAGACCACCTCCCCGACAGCTCGTTAAACTCTACGAGCTTGGCATGTAAATCTCAGGGGATCCAGAACTGTTCTGTCTGCAGCCGCCGCCTCCCTTTCCTCGGCTCCTTCTTACCCTCAGCCCAACCTCGCACCCTTCCCACCGGCGCAGCCCGCCAAGGCGCATCGGGGCCCTCGGCCTTGCAGGCGGCCCCCCGTCCCGACTGCCCCCACCCGCGTCCGGTGGCCCCGCCGCAACCCCGCTCTCAATCCACATCGAGCACGCCCGTCGCCCCAGACGGCGGCTTTTGTGTATTGGAGCTCGGCCTGGCCCGAGATTTCCGAGCTGACACCGGTGATGTTTCACATTACAAATCTCGGCTGGGCCCAGCCTCCTAATCCGCCTTCCCCCCCTTTCCCCTTTCATCCTCTTATTTCCTTTTTATCCCCCTACCCCTCTGCATCCGACTGCTATAAAAAGCACGCCTCGCTCCCACTTGGCGGCGGAGCACCGGCCCCAGGACCGCTGGGCCGAGCGGGCGAGCCCACGGCGGCAGCGGCCGGGGACTCCCGAGGGACCGCAGGAAAGCCCAGGCGGGGAGGGTTCCAGAGAACCCACAGATAATCGCTTTGTTTTAATTACTTGTCATTTCCATCCGCGTAAACTTTGCCCGGTCGAGAAAAGTACGTGCGCGGCGCGTTCCCCTGAGCGGCAGGAGACCAGAGGAAGGCTGACCTTGCGCGGCAGCGCGCGGCCGGGCCCGGGCGCCAGGTCTGCGCGGTTAAACTAAAATCTGTTCCTACTTCACCCCGGCTCTTGAATCCGCGGCCAGTCTTCACCCTCTACAGAAACGTCACCCAGGGGCCGCCTTCCTTCGCTCTGCTTGGGAGCACGTTGCAGGCTTTATTCTTTTCATCGTGATTGTTTCGCATGCCGTGTTTTCTTCTTTGTGGCCTGTGCGCTCTAAGTGGGGGCTCCATTTTTCTATCCAGGGCATTTTTTGGCTTTTCTACAACAAAGCCTCTGGATCCGTCTCTGTGTGTTTTCTGCTTCCAGAATCCTAACAGACTTGGGGAGTTTTCTGCAGATCAGCACAATTCCGGATGTTGCTACCGGGTAATTTATTCAAACTCAATTTTGCCAATTCATTTAGTACAGCCTTGCTACAAAGGTAAGCTTTTTTTTTTCCTTTAATAACACTGTTACAATTGGTAGGAGGGGTGTGAGTACAGTCTACCGAGAAAAGGTAAATAAACCAATCTGAAAAGGCTTTCTTTTTTTCTTTCTAAGAGGACTAGTCGGGTAGCTGTGTGCTCAGACTTTGTTTCCGGAGATCTCAAAACCAGGAGGAAGGGTGTGGGAGAGACCTGAAAGGCCCCAAACCCGCCAAGACCGGGTGAGGAGGGCGAGCTGAGTAAGGGTTGGGCCAGGCCGGGATCGAAAGTTTCCCAGGGAGGTTCAACCCTTGCGTGTCTTTGGCGGGTTTTCCTTGTTAAAGGTGTACAGGTTGGAGCCTGTTCTCGGCTGCTGGCATGGAAGGGATGTTCTGAGCGCTCGCCTGGCGACTGCAAGCCGGGAACATAAAGCCCCGTGCAGGAGCATGCCATGCGGCCCAGTTGGGTGGGCGCGGGTTGGCGGGGCGGTGAGCGGTGGGGACCCGGGGCCTGCGCCAGCCCCGCCGCCGCCGGCCTCGCAAGGGGTGGGCTGGAACCTTGTACGTGGGGCGCCGCGAGGCCTTCTGCTTTTGCCAAGGCCCCCCCCTCTCCCGGCCGCACCTTTCTGGGGGGGGGGGGCGCGGGCCTCCACACTGTCTCACGGCACTACGCGGCCGGCACCTCTACACCACCCTCCCCATTTGCCCGCCCGCGTGGACTCCTACCCGGACCCGGGCTTCCGTGAGATTGGTCCACACGGCGATCTCCTCGCGCGTGGACATGTCCGGGTAGCGGTTCCGCTGGAAAGTGGCCTCCAGTTCCTGCAGCTGCTGGCTGGTGAAGTGCGTCCGCTGCCGCCGTTGCCGCTTCTTCTTGGACGGGTCTTCGGCGCCCACGTCCTCATTCTTTCCTTGCTGGCTCTTTTCTTTCTCTAAAAAAACGAAACACACGTAGCTCTGGTCAGCTGGCCCACCTGCAACCCGAGCCCTGGGGTGGGCCGGGCGGCTGAGGCCCAGCCGCGGAGGAGACCGTGAGCTCGCAGGCAGGGAGCGCAGCGTCTGCGGGGTGTGCGCGCCCCCTCTCCTCTCCCTGGCACCGCGCTTTTTATTTACATGTTTATCTCATGGCGACGGCATATTCATTTTTATGGCCTGTGCTTTCAAGTACATTTACACGCCTCTGCTCAGACACACCAGATCTCCCGGGACACGCACAAGCGCGCGATTCACAGACAACCCCCCCCAACCCCCTTCCCGAAAGCTCATATTTCTGTGCTGTTCCGGAAGGCAAGGTTGGGGTTCGGGTAGGCACCCAAGTTCCTCCGCCCTGAAGAAAACCTGTCCTTTGTGAAGACCCTCTCTGAGGGGTAGCTTCCGAAATACTTTTCTAGGACTTCCCCGGAGCTTAAAGCGGAGAGGAGAACGGGGCCCGGGAGGGGGTTGGGGCGGCCGCACAAAGTCCTGGAATGAAGACGGTGGGGCTTTCGTGACTGGGGACACAGGGGGAAGGCCAGGGCACCAGTGGGGCAGCTGGCTGGCCCGCGCCGCTCGCCGTTCGCGGGTGGAGGGAGAGGGAGAGCGCCGCGGGTCGGCGGAGCCTTGCTCCGGAAGCTCTGCGGGGAGCCCGCCGGTCGACCA
>NW_004567122.1:4500398-4501074 GCF_000260355.1 Condylura cristata
GTCAGAGATGGTGTGCACCTCCAGCCTGTGCTTGGAAGAGTCCAGGGAGCGGGTCTGCCCGGGAGCCAGGACCGAAGCCATGGCCAGCGGCTGGGGATGGTGACAGGAGGACGACGACGAAGCGGCCAACAGCTTGGTCCCTGCTCTCTGCTCCAAGTGCAGCGGGCCTTTCATGCAGTTCATGGGCGAAGGAGCGCGCCGCCCCACGAGTCCCGGGCTGCCGCCCCGCCGGAGCCCCGTGGCCGCCGCCGCCTCCGGCTCCGCGGCGCGCTCTAGGCGCGGAGTCCCCCCTGCGTGGCGGCCGAGGGCCGAGCCAGGGAACGCAACCCCCGCGAGTCCTGGAGCCGAGCCGCCCCGTCTCCTTCGGAAGGCTCAGGCGGTCGGGTCCGGCGGCCAGAGTCAGCGGGCCCACGGAGACATGGGGGTGTGGGCAGGCAGGCACGGCTCCGAGTGTCTTTGGGGAGCTGGCTTCCGCGCTCCGAACCGAAACAAGAGTGGGCGAAGACCCCCTTCTCCCCTCCCTCCCTCCCCCGATACCCCTCCAATAAGGAAAGCTAACGCCGATCGCGCTCTGCCCGCCCCCCCGAGCGGCAGCCCTGACAGCGAAGTGTCAAGAGTGACAGGGACAGGTAGCTGATATTAGATCCCCGCGGCGGCGGCGGCGGCGGCGGCGGCG
>NW_004567122.1:4501359-4507057 GCF_000260355.1 Condylura cristata
CGCGAGCCCCCGGGCCGCGCGGGGGGACGGTCCCGCCTGCGCCTATCAGCGGCGCGGGGCCGGGCTGAGACCTCGGGGTGCCCACCGAGTCTACGCTGCCGGCTCCCGGGAATTCTCCTAGATCCGGTTTTTAGTTCGGGCGGGGAGATGGAGACCTGAAGCGAGGGGCAAAGACTCGGGAGAGAGGTGTGGAGAGGTGGCGGGCCCCGAGGGACCAGCATCGACGAGGTGACCCCCATGCACACACCCACACTCGCTCGCCACCGCTTTGGTGTCTCTCACTCCGTCCCACGGAGAGGTGTCTCTGCCATCCCCCACCCCGGCATACAGGGGAAACGGAACGGGCTTCTTACAGACGGAAGATTTTCGGAACACCAACAAATCGCCTCTCCGATCTTAAAAGCTCCAAACTGCCTGTCAAGCGAATGCTGTGCTAATCTGAAGAAGCTTTACTTTAATTGCAAAGAAGACAGGGCTCTGAGAAAGCAGACTGATAAATTAGATAATCGAGAAGCAAGTGGGCCCGTCACAAGCAAATTACCTTGACTTTAAACGAACAACTGCTTGGTGGTTCACTCTGGATTTATACTCGAATAAAAAGTCGCCTCGGATCACGTTCTCTGTAATGCTTATTAGTCCCCAGACAGAAAACACACAATAGAATAGAAACCCTAACCCAGCATTTTCAAAATACTGAAAGCTTATCCATTCTACTTAACGTTGATTAAGATACATATCCTAGATCTTTCAAATTCCTTGTACACTGTATTAAGCTTGTCCTAACCCGAGAGAGAGCGCCACGCTTTAAATTCGACTCTCTTGTTTACTTTATTACCAATCAGATTCAAATCCATAAAGCCCGTAGAATCAACAACCTTGAGCTAATTATATATAAAATATGCTTTAATGAACTTCCCTACAATTAAGAATGTTGCCAAATAACCAATTTCAAGGGTAATTTTAAAATCATTTTCTTTTCCTAGGTAGCTCAAAGCTGTCTTGAATCCTTAAAGTCCAAGCAAGCAGAGGCCGTAGTGTGTGGGTGAAGGGGGAAAAAAAACCTCCGAGACCGCCCAGCTGGGAAAAGCAAAGCCTTATTCAATTTACATAAAGCAGAGAAAAAACAACTTCAGGGACAGCCAACTCTTTACAGTCTCATTTCCAAAGAGAGTTTATTTCCAGAGAAATTAAGGAAAGAAATTCAAACATATACAAAAATAATTTTTTGAAAGTCCCTTTGTCCCCCGACTTTGGTCAGCTGGAGAGCACAAACTAATCTCCTCTGGGTTTCTGCATTGGCGATTGCTTTATTGTGGAGTTAGTGTTATCGTACCTGAATGTGTATTTGTTTGACATTACAGTCAATGATTTGCAACACCAGTCTGAGGTATCTTCAGAAAACTCCCTCCTTGTCCTTGTTCGTGAGATTGGGAAACTTCAGTCTGGGGCAGAGTGGATGGATAGAGAGGACTACAAAAATGCTGGCGACCTGGGTCTCTCCCCTTTGCCCTGCTCTCCCGCCCCGCCTATCTGTAACTAACTGCGCCCTTACTGCAAATGCACTGGGTGGACAACGGGCCGGATGCCCCCAAATCAGAATTGCTCTTCAGTCTCTCCCATGAGAGCCATCCCCTTTAAGTTGAATTTAGCTACAAGGGGAAACTTTCTTCACAGTCAGCTCTAAATCAGCATTTCTGGTTACAACCTTGTATTTCAGTCCACTCCCTTCTGCACGGCCATACACCTGGTCAGAGCGAACACCGCCAGGTGCTGGGGTAGGTGCTGGGTCTGCGTGCGCCGAGGCTCGCTCATCTCGCTCTATTAGGTCCTGCAATCTTATCACTAAATTATACATATTATGCCAGCAGTCTGTTGGTAAAGAAGGTTAAATTAATTTGCATTCTGCTCATTATCTGGTGCTTAAATGACGCGTTTTATCCCTAAGATTTAGCGGAGAATCTCCTTCGCAGACCCCACAGCATTTTACTGAAGACAATGCTCTTACATTTGTAGTGGTTTTTAATCTGATAAGACTCTAATTTGCTTAAGTCTTTTAAATAAGGGTTTTAAATGTTTCTAGCCGTTTTCTTATTGAATTTCCTCTAATTCCCCCAAGATCATAAAGTATATGTGTGAAGTAAATATTTCCTCCCATTGCACTGCCAGCCGATGACCTATAACTAAGTCAATACGAATCTAACCCTTTTCTGCCAAATGTATTTACTAATCATATTCTAATCTTTTTTTTTTAATTTTAAACCTCAGAGTAGCTATGGTATCTCCACAACACTATGCCCTGAAAACTTCATTTCACGAAGCAACTCTCCCATACCAAAGAGTCAATGACTTTCCGCCATAGTGACCAGGCATATCTTTTCCTTATTTCTCCGACATTCATATCCCAAAGGTACAATTTGGGGCTGGGGTGACTTGGACGTTTTTCAAAACTCCATACTTGGGAGAGCTGATGTTTCCTAAGTCCATTCCTCATTTACCTATAGAGTTTTGATTTCTTTCGGCTCAGTGGCTCTTCGCCCACCCTGGCAAATACGTGTGTAGAAAAACCCTTAACCAGCCTCCAAATTGGGTGCAACACCCAAGGGCAAGGGAAAGCTCCTCACAGACCAGAGTGCGGGAGATTCAGTTAGTGCTGGTGATTTTTAGGGGGTTTAAAGCCTAAAAAGATAAGGAATCTTAACAGTATATAGATCCTTGCATACTCTAGTGGAGAATCAAGGCCAGTATCTAGAGAACACTCACTGGTGAGAATAAAAACAATTATCAAGCTACTTATAATCATTGTCCATCTACCTACCTAGCCATACATACATTAATACACCTCCTCCAAGCGTTCGGAAACAACTGAGCCAGTGAGACCTCCCCCTGCATTTTCCCAGCCAGTTCCAACTTTCTCCTAAACATCTACTCATTTTTGCACAGGCTGAAATTGGATGACAGCCTCCCCAGGCCCAGCAGGGAAGCCAGGGCTCACCCCAAGCAAGGCAGAAGTCCTGCAGTGCCATGAGTCTAGATGGGGACAGGAGAGGCTGTAGTGAGGAGCCAAGCAATGCTTTTCCATGAAAACTGTCCTGTGTCCAGAAATTTTGGAAACTGATCGTACAAAAAATTGTGCGCAGACACAGACTCTATAGCTGAAGGAGGTGGAAGTAAAGGAATCCTGCTTTGTTCCTCCCAGTCACCCCCACACTCACTCTTCTTTGGCCGATTCTAGAAATTCTTATGACTTACCCACCATCACAGAAAAGTTCAAGGCACACACACACACAAATCAGTGTGGTGGGTTCAGGGAAGCCCCCCCCCCAAAGGAAACCCAGTGTCAGTTTGGGGGGTCCAGTCCCAAGACATTATGGATCATCTCGATTGAGTTTTCTTGCTTATTCTTTCAAAGAAAGACCCCAGAGGAGGGAAATGTGTGACAGACAGGAGGTCAGACGCATTTTGAGCTGGTACTTGCCACCGATTACCAGTCTTAAGGTCTTACTCAATTTCACACACTGTGTGTGAGTTGCGAACCCATCGTGGGGAGATGGACTGCACTCTGAAGCCTGGCTTGCGGTGGACCCGTCAGAACCTGCAATATGGGTTGGGACCCAGCCTCGCCATCCAATTTGGGGAAAATATGATCTCCTAGTTCACCCGGGGAAGATGGCCACCTGGCTGTCAGGCGGAACTAGGGTAGGACATGACAATGTCCCTGGCGGAAAGCTCAAGGAGAGGACCCGCCGGAGAGAGAGCTCACCGACAGACTCTGCACCGGCCAAGAAGTGGTTGTTCCTTCTCTCCTTCTTCCTCAGCCTCCCTTTTCTCCCACACACATTTAACTGAGAGCCTCTGACCCCTGTGCCGTGAAGTTGAAGCACCAGAAGTTAGGGTTTCATAGTGATTCAAGTTTTCTTCCATTCTCTATATAGAGTTGTAAAAGCGTTGCCTTGTAAGCGGTACTGATTCTCATCTGAATCAGAAGCTTGTAGGATTCACTGAGCAATATCTACACTCTGGGTTACACATTTCTGTCTCGCGCTCTCAGTCACATGCGCTCGGGGTCACTGAATCAGTGTGATGGCTGTAGTGTGCTCAGCTGGCTGGTGAAGAGAGGAGCAAGGGGTTGGGGATCAGGGTTGCTGCTATCACTACCCCACCCCACGCCCTTGACTATTTGCATATATGAGTGCTACAGGTTTATCATGTGTGCTCGTGTAATCTCAGAATGCAACTAGTAGAACAGTAAAATGAAGAGAAAAGTGTTGCAGAGGTAGAAAGAGAAAGGGAGGGGGGAGAAGAAAGGGAAGAGGGGGATGAACTAAATATCAATAGCCACAGTGGGAAGTGATGAGCGACTAAAGTAACTTTTGTAAAAGACAAAACAAAACAGACCGCCAACACTGAGCAGTTGTATTAACATACTCCTTTCTCCTTCCTCTTTCTCCCTCTCCTGCTCTGTCTGCCTCATCTACTTCTCTTGCACTCCCTTCTTTCTGTCTTCCCTCTCCCAGACATTCTGGTAGCTAACGTTCAGCATTAGTTGTCATGGTGACCATAAATCACATAAATCCAAAAATACCCACCTATAATCTGAGATGAAGCTTTTATTTCCCTAGCGAAATAATATTTTAAAAGCTGTCAGCTGACAGAAAAAAAAAAAAAGGGAACCCACCTCATTGTAGTAACCCGAGTAATATATTACTTCTAAAGGTTTAAATTAAACTGTCAGCCTGTTTAAAACATGCTGGGGGAATCTTGGGTACTCTCCCTCTCAGCTCCTCGCAGTGAAGTTGACTCAGCCACTCCTGATGGCTCTTTAACACTCAACACAATTTGGGGTGCTTGCCCTGCTAGTGAAGTCTCCCCTCCCCGTAGTCCTCACAGACTCAGAGCCCCGGGTTGTAAAACGGGAGTGTCCGCTGGCCCCAGAAAGGGGCTTGCTCCTTGACTCCAGTCTTCTGAGGACCCCTTGTGTTGGTCTTGTGCTAGACCCCCCCACGGCCCTCAGTGAAAAGTGGGGGCGCTAGGGGAAAAGGCGCTGGCCAGGGGCCTACTGGGGACAGCTGCCCCAGAGGAGTTCAGAAGAAAGAAGCAGAACGGACTGGTGGGGAGAGACAGAGGTGAGGAGGCAGGCTCTGTGCTTCAGCTAGCCCAGGAAAGGTAGGTTTGGGCTCCCGCCCTGCTTTCCTCCCCTCGCAAACTTTCCCTTCTGGAGACCCCGGTGGGGCGGGAGGAGGTTGGTGGCTGGCAGTTGGGCCTTTTGTCTTCTATCCTGGGCTTGTTGTCTTTTGCCTATCTTTGGATTACAGGGTATTCGCCTAGATGAAGAGCCATTAATTACCCATTCAGTCAATATTAGGAAGACGACAAAGCTTTTTACATAGGATTAAGAAGACATCAGATTGTTCCATTAGTATATTCCTGCTCACGAATAAGCTTTCGTTATACATTCCCTTTTCCCCGGAGTCGCTCTAACAACTGCTGCATATATTAACAGCGGGCGGTGCCGAGCTCCAGCCCCGGCAGCCAGCCGAAACTTTGAGCGCGCGGTGGCAGTGGCGGGGAGCGCGACCTGCGGGGACTCGCTGCCTCTGGGCAGCCGCTGCCACCCCCCCGCCCCGGTGGGAACACGCACGCACCCGCGCGCAGACACGCGCGCACATTGGCAGCTTCTGCAAATGAGCTGACTGGGGTG
>NW_004567122.1:4507600-4509740 GCF_000260355.1 Condylura cristata
CAGCGCCTCCGCTTCTCCAAAGCTATTGAATAATCCAAGGCGTCGCCGGGGGAGGCCGAGCGCAGGTTGCCTCCCCAGGTCTGGTCGCTGAGTCAATACCGGGACCCCAAAACGACGGCGCGGTCCGCTGATAGCCCTGAATCCAGAGGCACAACTTTTATAAGGGTCACTGATAGGGAAGGGTCAGTCCCTTCTCTTCCTAAAGGTCAACATTCATTTTTTGAGTTCTGCAAAAACGGAGGTTCCTTTGAGGACACCCAAAGCTAGGAAAAGCCGCAGGAATCAGTGTCCGGGGAGCATGCTCGGCGAACCTCGGCCCTCCTGGGATGGGGTTACTGCTTAACTTGCCAACTCTTTCTCCCTCCACTTGTCATGCCCAATCCTTGTCCTCTCACCCGTTCCTAAACCCCTGCCCTGAGAGGTCTCCAACCAAGCTCACGGCACCCACCGGTGTAGGGGTTCGAGCAAGGTGGAGGGTCAGTCCCGCGGGTATCAAGGGGATGGGCTTTCTTGGGAAGGGACATGGGGCCAGGCCACCCAGAGGTCGATCCTGCCTCTTCCGAGAACCTTTTCAGTCTTCAAGGTTAAGGGGGAAGAACGGGCAGTACCAATAATAGACTATCATGGCCCTTTCCGAAAATCGCCTGTCATTATAAACATTCTTTAAAAAAAACAAAACAAATAAAGCCACTTAAATATGAAGGAGAAAAATCTGTCTTTTAAGCGCAGGCTGTGCTTAGGAGCTGGCATGTTCCAGAAAGTACACTTACTTCTGTTTAGTAAAGGGGGTTCTGGCAACCTTCCTTCCCCAGTACTAT
This sequence comes from Condylura cristata, assembly GCF_000260355.1. NCBI lineage: Eukaryota > Metazoa > Chordata > Mammalia > Eulipotyphla > Talpidae > Condylura > Condylura cristata. Next base: position 4,508,419 of record NW_004567122.1, read on the forward strand.
ATAGCTTTGTTCAGTCGTCGTTGACATTTTAGGTCTATCAGCTCCTTAAAAGCCAATAAAATGGAAAAAACAATTTTTTAAAGCATTTCTTCTTATCACCAACCTCTTCTTTACGAATGGCATTTCCCCTTGGGTCCAACAAGTTGAAAAGAGAAAAAGGTATTGGCAATGCAGGGGTAAGAGCCGTTCGCGGGAATTAAAATAACCCGGGCTTGAAAGTCATAGTGAAGGAAAGGATCGTTCGTTAATTTTAGCTCTTCATTTATCTGCTAATTACCAAAAGCTAACGCCCAGGGCGCCTGACGGGACAGTGACTGGGGTGCTCAGGTCCCCCGAACCCCTACCACTTTTTCGCCCATTTAGGAGGCCTCTGCTAGAGTCCTAGCTCCCCGAGACTGCTACCTGTGCTTAGAGACCGCTCCCGGGGTCATGGAAGCGCTGGGAGGGGGCGGGGGTAGGAGGAGCCCCGGGCGCGTCTCCGGCTCCCAGCGCTGCGAGGGGGAAACGTCAGCCTGGGTTCGGCCGCGGCGGGCCCGCCCCGTGCGAAGAGACTGGGGAGCCCCCCCAACCCCCCCCCCCCTCCAGCCTGGCCGGAGCCAGGGATGAGCCGGCACAAAGCATTTTCCCCGAGAGTCATCGCTGCTCTTGATTTTTAACCATATCCCAAACATACCTCGGTCTAATAATTTATTTTTACGACCGATTATCAAACAGAAGAAGAATTTAACACAATCTTAATGACTGAAATCACCCGACGTTATCTCTGCATGGCCCCATTTAACCCCATGGGGTTAATCCCGGACAAGTGAGCGTTTAACTGGCCCAGCGGGAGGACCCGCGATCTCGAGCGGCGTCCAGGCCGGCCTGCTCCAGACCTCTTTAGACGTTTCATTTTAACAAATGAGGCTTTTCTCTTAGCGTCCCCGGGAAGCACCTTACTCAGGGCCTTTGTTTTCTTCTTAGTAACACGGTTTGTTTACTTGGCTGGGGTCCCGATTAGCGCCCCCCACCCTGCCCCCACATTTCATTTGTATCCTTACACTTTAATCCGGAAAGAGGGGGTTAGGGGCCCAGGACTGTGTGTGGGGCCTTTATCGCCTCACACTATCAAAGGTCAACAACCTTCTAAGGCTAGGCACTCATTTATTAAGGAGGCTGAAAGACCCTGAGAATAGAGCGACAGTAAATTTTAATTTTTCAAGTATGGCAAAGGGAAGATTGTCCCCTCATTCCTACACACACACACACACACACACACACACACACACACACGAAGATTGTCCTCTCGTTCCTACACACACACACACACACACACACACACA
>NW_004567122.1:4510083-4511964 GCF_000260355.1 Condylura cristata
GTCCAGCCCGCGCCCACCAGCCTGGGCGGGGCGGGCCGCGAGCCTTCCGGACGGGGTGGGCCCTGGCGCCGTCCGCAGTGGGACGTGGCGAGCGACAGAGGTCGCTGTTGGACCATTTTTCCGCGCCCGCCCGAGGCACCGAGGTAGATGGGGGTGCGGCGAGGCCACACTGCGAGCGAGCGAGAGCGAGGGAGAGGGAGAGGTGTCAGGTCTCTGGGGCTCAGTGTCCTCGGGGAGAGGCAAGAGCTCCCTGCGACGGCCGCTTCCCGTCGAACCCAGCGGCCAGGTGTCTGGTGCCAGGGCCAGACGCGCCCGCCTGGCCTCGCCTGCGGGGCCTCACTTAAGACAGCGGGTACTCGAGACGGGCACCCAGCGCGCGGCCTCCCGGGGGCGCCGGCCGGGATGCTGCCGCGTGCAGAGCTCCGGTCGGCCGCCTCTTTTCGGTTCTCCAGAGGGTCCGCGAACTGGACCTTTTTGGTTTCGAGCCTTTGGAAACGGGCTTTGGGGCGAGTGCGCGCCCCACGTGCGGGGAGCGAGGCCCGGGAAGCCGGGGCAGAAAAGACCCCGGTGGGGTCTAGCAGTGGGGAGCGGTTGGGCATAGGGGAAAGAGGGCCCAGAGGGCCAGAGGGCGCAGACCAGTTAGAGCAGCTGCCGAGGGCACTCCGGATGGCCAGACCCTCTGGCAGCGGGGCGCTGGGCCGCGTGCACCCTCCGCGCCTCCAAACTGCGGCGGTGGCGTCGAGTGCGGCGAGCGGCTCCCTCCCCAGCGGGGAGAGGACGCCCGGCTCGGGTTCGGATCTCTCTCCCGGCCCGGTCGGACCCTCGGGGGATCGCCGCTGACCGCGACCTCGGGGCGGCCCGGTACCCTCTCGCCGCCTTCGGGGGGTACATTCTCGGGCCGGGTGACCCTGGCGGGAGAAGCGACTCTTACCTAATTGCACACACGCAGACACCAGTTTGCGGCAGTTGGTCTCCATCCCCCGTTATCTGTAAAACACAAGACAGGGAGGCGGTGAGCAGTGGGTCCGCGGGTGACAGGCGCGGGCTACCTGCGGGGCGACCCCCTCAGCGCTCCCAGGCGCGCAACGCAGCGCGGGGTCTCAGGGCGGCCTCGGACCGCGGGCCGCCTCCCCGCCAGCCCCCGGCCCAGAGCCTTCCTATTAACCGAGAGGGGGCCGCCACCAGAATCGCAGCGAATTGACCCCACGGCCACCTTAACAGATACAAGATGGGGTGAGGGGGGCAGGACTGTTCTCTTCGGGGAGCAGAGCGCGATGGCCGCCTCTCAGCACCGTGCTTGCTCGCTCGTTGGAGCTCAGAAATACATGTAGGACGTCGGGGTCAGCTGCTCCTTTCCTAGCCAGCAGTTTCCCTCGATTTTCTAGAAGGAACAGGACGCCAAGGCTCTCGGCCTAGGAGCTCCAGGAGCGTGCTGGCCTGGGGACGCTCATCCATCAGGAGCCACTTTCCCAGATTTAGCCACACTTTTCCCTGGAGATCCTCAACCGGCCGCTTATTTACTCCAAAGGACGGTTTCAGATGGCCCCGGAGGGAAGCGGGAGGACTGGGAGAGCCAGAGGAGAACGGGGCACTCGTCCCCCGAGGGCTTACTGTCCGCCAAAGGACTGAGCAGTAGCTGCGAGAACGGCTCCCCCAGCTCTCCCCCGTCTGCTCCCCGGCCAACCAAATCTTTTCCAAATTTCCAACCACAACTCAGCGAGCCAAGCGTTTAACGCGCGCCCTCTTCTTCGCCACAGGCAAACGGGGAGAGGTGGGTGGCGAGGGGGCTGGTTCGGGGGTGGGTGGCAGAGTCGCGGCTGCTTTAAAGACAGAAGAAAAGAAAGACGGTCTCAGGCTCCCCGGGCCCCTCGGACCTCGGCG
>NW_004567122.1:4512274-4515132 GCF_000260355.1 Condylura cristata
CACACACACACCCGCTAGCGGGACGCGGGCGGAGGGCTCAGCGGTTCCTTGTGGGCCCCGGAGCCCAGAAGTAGCAGTTTGGCGGCTCCAGATTTAGTGATTCTGCAGTAAAATCACAGGATTAGTCCCTGATTGAGATGTCTGTTCGTGAGATATTACAAAATTCATTATCACAGCTTTCTACTAACTCGATATGAAGTAACACAGATGGGATTTTATTAGTCCAGACTTCAAATGTTTACTTATGATAATTTCAAGGGAAATTTGCATGTCATCATCATTTCGATAATCTTTTTTTTTTTTTTTAACGTCTGAACTGGCTGCATTATTAGCCGGTAGCCCGAACATTGCAGATGGTAACTGCAAACAGTTTTTATTTTTAAAAAGAATGTAATATATTTTTAAAATGAGATCGCTCGGTGCAAAGTCAGTCAATGATTACACACTCCCCCTTGCCCAGCTTCAGTGCTGAAGACCAAACAAAGCCATACAAAACAAATCTTCAAGAACTCCACTCTAAGGACAGAAAAGAAGGTCAAGGAGTATTCCTTAGCTCACTCCTACGTGTCCTGGTGACTTGGGGATTTATTTGGCAGTCAAAATGAGCCTGGAGACCTGCATTTTTTTTTCTCTTCATATAATGACCAGGCCTACTAGAAGAATTGAGCCTAAATAACTGGAGACTTTTTAAAAAAGAGACCTCCAATTCCTGCCTGCTGATCCTGGAACTTGCCCTGTCAAGACAGGTCTTAAAAGACAAATTTGGTTGCCGGATTTAGGGGCTGACCTCTACGGTTAATCTCACAAATTAAGATGAGCAACTTTTCCTGATGGAAAGTTGTTCTCACCCCAAAAGTTCGTGTCTTGGTGGAAATGCACATGCCAGGCGATCTTGTTTGGGCCAGCTAGAGTTTTCTATTGTGAGCATGCTAAAAAGCACCGCACAGCTCCTGGACCCCACCAGACCCACTAGCCAAGGCTGGCAGGCAGGTCCTAAGAAATAAAACCATTTGCTTAAAATAACTTTTTGATGGTTGCCATAGGGTCAAGTTGCAGGAAAAAGATAATTTTAATAATTCCAAATTCTTTCACACACAACCCCCCTGCTTGCATTCATTCACTTTGTTGCCCCATAACAAAATCTTTAATGGGAAGTTTAAAAATAAACAGCACCAGGACATATGTTTTAAATGAACTAAATTGGTGAGATTAGCCAGTAAATTAATTTGCAGTGGGTAATCATTTAAGGAAATTAAAACACTGCTTAACACCGTGCTGTATTTTGCCATGTTTAAACCTTCTTTTAAAGCAATTAATACTGATGCTTTAGGAACACTTGAAGACAGACGTGCTGAAGTTGAAGAACAAAGCACCTGAATAATTTAAGTGTAGTTTTGCTGAGATAAAGTGAATCCTTCTGTAAATGTGGTAGCCATTTAATTTTAAGGGGAAACTTGACAATGGAAACCTTGTAGGTTTACTTTATGTCACACAACCCAACCCTTCAATCTATTTTGCTGAAGAGCTTTGTTTCCTTGACATAAGTGACGTTTGAATTTTAGATAAATTTCCTCCAAAATGATATTCAGAGCATCTTTAAATCTTATTGCCGTCTGAAAAGAATAGAAGGAAACCTCTTTAAAGAACACCGATTTTTTCCCCTAAAAATATCCAAGAAATAAATGAATTCCTATGCCATTTTAATTCATAGTACTAAAGTTTTATTTTTTAATTTAGTTTAGTCAGACACGATACTCACACAAAGAGAGCAAAAGAAAAATCATACCACCTTAGGGTGGTTTTGCTTCTAAATTGCCTGGGAAGGAAACTGATTAAATTGAACTAAACATTTGGAATCATAATTTCCTCCCTTATTCCTTGCTTGGAAAATCGCTCTGTCCTCTTTACCCATTTAAAATGTACCTCCTGAAGTGCAAGGTTGCAGTTGACTGGTGATCAATTTAAAGGATTTATAATCCAAAGTAATTGTGTGAGTTTGGCATCCAGGCCTGACTCCCAGGTAATTCACTTGGGCCTGAGAGGTCACAAACTGCCAGTTAAGATGGAATCTTTTTTCCAGTTGGTAACAATGGGGAAGGGGCTAATCTTCCAGTAGCTGAAACTTTGTGCTTTATCTCGAGAATGCTAATCCTCGGCCCGAGGATTTGTCTCTCGGCGTTGGCACCGAGATTTAAGGACAGATACCTCGTTTAAAATGCCAGCCATGCTCCCTTCCCACTCGACTTCAGCACCCCATAGATTGTTAGCGTCTGTCACTAGGGACGAAGGGGACCGGGCTTTGCAAGGTCTGTTTGCCAATGGCGTTACCCCGGGGGAAAGGCAGCCCCGAGAGCCACAAATCACCTACAGCGACGATTCTCTAAAGTGGAACAAATTTCCAAACTCGCATTATCTCACACCCTTGCGGGAGAGAGGGCCTCCACTTACCGGCTACCGGGAGAGAGCTGCAGTCTCCGCGTCCCACCGCTTCCCGGGGAGCTTTGCCGTCCGCCGAGGCGCGAGCTGCCCCGCCAGCGCCCGCAAGCCGGGCCGGAGAGGACCGCGGGGCTCCCGGGGATGCCAAGTTCCGCGGGAGTCCACGGGTGCGCGGTGGCCTGGGGAATCTAGCCGTCCCTGGTAGTTCCTAGCAGCTCCTCTCCAGCTTGCTCGCTCGCTCTCGCGCTCTCTCTCCCCTCCCTCGCTCTCATCCCTCTCTCTTCCCCCTGCTCGGACTGCGTGTGGGGAGTGACGTGACGTCAGCAGAGATTCCACCAAACTCCACTGCACAGTGGCGGGCGCGCGGGCGGGCGGCAGGAGCGGGGGCGGCCTCGGCCGAAGCACGTTGGGGGGCCGGGGGG
>NW_004567122.1:4515302-4556455 GCF_000260355.1 Condylura cristata
GGGCAGGGCGCAGAGCCCGGAGCCGGCTGAGCGGAGGCGCGCGTTCAGCCTCGGAGGGAAGGAGAGCGGGCGGGGAGGACGGGATGGAGGAGAAGAAAGAGGACTCTGCCAAGCCCGGGGCTCTAATAAATCAGAGGGGGGAGGCCGGGTCGTGCGGGAGGCCGACTGCGCCCTCAGGACGGGCGGGGAGGAAGGCAAGGGGCAATTGGTCCAAGAAATGGAACAAAGGACAGTGTGCCTGGATTTCTTTGGGGCGAGGCGAGTGGGGTGTGAGTACGAGTGTGCTTGCCAGTGACCTTCTTTCTGGCCAGCAGGGTCGAGGGGAGAGGTGGCAGAACAGGGTGGGGGGGTATGTGTGGTGGCGGCAGGGGGTAGGGAGAGGGAAGGACTGGAGGCAGGAGTGACGGTCGGTGGGGGCGGGAGAGGATGACCGAGGAGACCTTTAGAAAAGTGGGGTGAGCGGAGGTTGGGGGCGGGAGTGGGAGGGCGACTGTCAGGAGCGAGCGAGTCTGGGCTGCCAGGGAAGGCCAGGACGCTTGGCCCAACTCGACCGACCGGCCGGGACTCCGCGCTGGAGGTCAAGGCGAGTGGACCAAGCGCCCTGCACCGGGTGTCGCGCGCAGGTGGGCACAGCCGCGCCCTCGCCAGCGGTGTACACCGAGGGGTTGCGCTAGACACGGCTCGGCCGTTTGTAGAGTCTAGAATTTCCTCTGCTGTACCTACACTCAACAAGTTCACCCCGGGTCACGGATATCTCATTTTTTAAAATGACGAGGTTAAGGTTGCTGGCGAGCTTGGTATTAAATTGCACGGGATGGTGGTGGGGGTGGGAGAGGAAGCTACTCTCAAATCCACACTGGCTCCTAAAAATCGAAGAACATGTGAAGATAGAAGGGTCGTTCTCACTCGAAAACTGTGCCCTGCTTCTACACCCTGATGTCCGATTTCTTGACTCCAGCGAGGGCGTGTATTTTGGTAACCAGCAGGGTATTTTTGCTCTGTCTGTCTGCCTTTGGGTGGAAGGACTATAAATATGATTCGCCTGGAAGACTAGGTGCGAAGGCTGATGCCAGACATGTTGGACAAAGTTCTTTCATTCTCAAGGGCATCCAGCTAATGTATGTCTTGGGCAAGGTTGGGTTTTCCCACCGGTGTTAATTTTTTGCACAGAAGCGAAAGTCAGGCAGGCCCGCAGGTGAAAAAAACTCTTCTCCTCTCTGGTCCTCCATAGAGAATGAAGTTCCAGCTAGACGGTGGATTGCTCTTTCTGGATCATAATGCACTATTCACAAAATTGCAGGAAAATAAAATGCCTTGTCGGGTTCACGCGTGTACAACATTACACAGTTTGAAGGTCTGGTGTTTAAAATAACGCAGGCCACATCTAGGTGCGTTGATTCCCCTACATTTGGGGACTGTCTGGAACATGTTATGTGTTTTCTTGAATTACTCCGTGTTTTGAATTCATTTGAGTTAGCAGTAAAAACAGGCAAACAAACTTGCTCAATTTGTTTTGAGTGCTAAATCCCCTCACTTTGAAATAGCTAACAGTCGACAGATGGACTCATTTTATGGAAAGGGTTAGCCTCTTCAGCCACGAAGAAAACCGATGAGAGATCTACATTTTTAAGCCATTTCTAACCTCCGCATAACATCCGTGAAAACTCAAACTTTCTCTCTTTACCCGGTGGAAACCCAAGGGAGAAAGAGAGAGAGAGAGAGAAAGAGAGAGAGAGAGAAATAAGGGGAAAACATCCACGTGCTGGTTTTATTTTTATTTCCCTTTCGTCTCTGACAATTTTTGTTTCTGGTTGCTGAAATCTTGCTGAGGCAAGAAAATCAGATTTTTCCAACAAGTTGCACAAGTGAAATCTAAAATCACAGCACCCTGGAAAATGTAATCCGAAGAATACATTTTCTGCTCTGCACATCAGCGATGTTTGCGCCCTCTCCGCCCTGTAGAGCAATGGGTTTATGTGCTTCCCCACCCCGCCCCGCGTTCCCTCCCCCCATTATTTTACAGATAAAGAGAAACTGGTAGCAGACCGGCCTCACCCTCAGCCGATGGCAAGGATGGGCAGATCTCTCGGAAAAGTAGGAAAAGAGTGCGAAAGTCAGAGACAGGAAGATTCAGAGATGCGCTGAGAGACAAGGGAAAGAGAAAGGCAACCGCGCCGAAGAGACGCGCAGATTTGCGCGTGCCTCCCTACCCCCCCCCTTCAGGACTCCCGGCTTTGCAAACCAAGGCTGGGGTGTAGGGGCTCCAGAAAGCTCACGTTTCCCTCGCCCCCTTCTGTCTGGAGTCTCGCCGCCAGGAGCTAGTTAACCCCAGTCCCGAACGCTGCAGACACCGAGCCGAGCTTTTGGGTCCTCGCCTCGCCCAGCGCCAGTGCAGCTGAAGTGAGCAGCTGGTGGGAAATGCAAATGGCTCCAGGAGAAACAGAAGATACAGAATGATTCTCATTCCCCCCTCGAGTGTGTGGAAGGAGCTGGACATACGTTTCACGCTCCTAATCCTTCTTTTACATTTTTAGTCATACTCCTATTAAACAACTAATTAATGCCCAGAACCACCAGGGAATACATTAGGCGTTCAGCGGAGAGGCAGGGTGCTGGAGGCTACATAAACCACCGAGCTGATTTAAGTCGTGGATTTCAGGTTTTTCCCTCGTCAAAGCAGGAATGGGAGTGTGGGCCGTGGCAATTGTATTTAGATTCCGATTACTTCAAATTAGAAGGGGGTGGAGGGAGCGCCCAAGCCCAGCGAGCAATCCCCTGCCCTGCAGATGTAAACAAGATTGTAGCATCAAAGGTAGCAGTTCCTTACCGGCCAGATCCCTGGGCTGGGAGCCGGGGTGGGAAGACACTGACCTTAGGTATCTGTGAATTTCAAGGATGTTACAGTTTTACATAAACAACTCGGGTGTGGATCTTCTGGTAATCCCTGGTGAGACTCACTGTTCTAGAATAGCTGAGCGTTTTTTTCCTTCTCAGGAAGTAGGTACCCTTTTGACTTTTCCAGATTTTTGAACTGTGTCTAAAGAAATTGCCTTCCAGTAAACCAGGGCACTGGACCCTTCCCCCAGCCAGTCCTTTTTCAGTTATCTGATTTAATATCTGGGGTGGGGGTTGGGGACGCAGGAAATAAAATAGAGCCACAAAATCAGTGTAGGAAGAGTGGAGCTAGGTAAATGGGTTCAGATAATTTCTGGTGTGAACCTGAATTTTCGCCTTCCTTCTAATATTTTGAAGTGACAGAAGTTTTAGAATAAGAATCGAATGGCGAGGCTCAGGGAAGACACACGAGTTCATGGTCCAAGCCGAAGTGACCGGCCGCCAACGCGCTTTCACCCACGAGTCAGGCTTTGGGGAAGGGCGCAGCATTATTGCAGGGCCAGTCTGGGAGGTTGTGTGCTACCATTTACTTTCTTCACTCTGGAGTACGATCTCAACCCTGGCAAGCAATTTCCTCAGCTCCTTATCTGACAACAAGCAAGTATGTAAATACCAGTGACTAGAGATGTTTAACTGCCTCAAACATTATTGATTTGTTGGCTGTTCTAAATTTTCTTCTCAGTGCAAGTCTTGTTTCCGAATTGTCAATTCAGAATGTTTGATCCAAACCTCCGATGGTACAAAACAATAATTGTTTTTTTTTAAAAAGACATTTAAGATGAACCAATTGATTTGCATATAAATTAAAACGACTCTGCCTCGCTTATTCCGGTGTTTTATAATCATTTCGAAATTAGTATTTAACCACTTGAGCTAAAAGAATATATAAATGTCTGTATTGACTCACTAATGAATTGGCTAATTAAACCGTCCTTGGGATGCTGGGCTCTGGAAAGATTGTTAAATCAAGACATATCAGGGGGAGGATGGATCGTGGGAGGGGAAGAAACCAAGGTTTGGAACTCAGAACCTTTAATTTAGGGGCTCTGGTCTTTCTGCTGTCAGGCTTTTTGTGTTCGTTTGCAAGTTAAGTGGGGAGCAAGGAGCGCTCGGGTGTCCGCGGTCGCTCAGGCCCTGTGCTGGGGCCGAGACCTTTAGCGCTAAAGCTTGGGCGAGCTGGGCCAGGCCGGAGGTGTGTGGCCCCGCGGGCGGCCAGAACAACCTTCTCCCAGAGCCCGTCGGGCTGGCAGGGCCGGCGGCTGCGCACCCTCCGCTCGCGAGGAGAGCTGAAACTCGAGCCGACTTTTAATAGATATGCTAACTGAGCACTTACCTTCGTCCTGAGAATAGGAATAAAAGGTAGCTCTTCTTAAGAGAGGCGGTGCAAAGGCACGCTAGGAGTTCAGAAAAGGCTGGCGGCGGGGAAATCTGTAGCCTGGGGGCTCGCCAACATCCCCTTTCATTTCAAGCACGTATTGATTTGCTGTTGACATCTTTGGCGACGCAGAAGGACACTTGAAAGAATTTCTGATGGGTCTCTGATCTGAGAAAGGAGGTGACCTGCCCAGGCTCTCCCCACACCAAATTCTTAATTACCACATCAACTGCCTTTTTTTTTTTTTTTTAATCGCCTCCACCCTCCTCCTTCCCCCACGGCAACTGAGTTTGCTTATACTTAACTTTTTAATCATTCAGAAACTTCCTTACCTTACCTCTCCTTGGCTTCCATTTTGCAGCAGATTTCTGTAGCAAGCAGTCTCCTGACCCCTTTCCCATGGTAGGGTCTGCCTATTGATCCCTCTGACCTTTGGCACATATGGGCCTTCCCAAATCTCTCAATCTTTTTAGATTTGAGGATGGAAGGCTCCGCCCTCTGCCTACTGCACACACTCAGAGATATGAAGGCTCACACAGGCTGCCCTCACGCCCAGGGGAGCCAACAGATGTTCCCTTTCTGCTCCTCTCTTGAAATCTGAAATGCCTGCCTGGTTTTAACTTGGATACCATTCTCTCTCTGCTTTCTCAATGCAGTTTGAACATGTGCCCACTTGTGCCCACAGCATCTCCATCTCTGTTCTTTACCAAGCTGTAAATCATTTGGAGGCATGAAGGCTACAATTGGCTGGTATATAGATTGCAGCAGGGAGCAGAACCCCCAGCTTCAGTGACCCTCCTCCTGGCAGCTCTGGGTGTCTTCTGCATGAGAGGCGCTTTCCAAGCAGGCAGCCCAGCGTTGTGGGACCAGAGGTAACACCACCACCAAAAAGAATGATTTGGGGACCATTTTCCCAGAATATAAATCATGGTCTCATTTGTTACCACCTAGTTTTTAGTATATACAGAATTAGGCAGACAAAATATGCCCACGTGGTTGTTGGGATTCGAAAGGAGAAACACCTTGGGTGCCTCAATGAGAAGAAAAGCTGACCATGGGTTTAGCTTCACTTATAGTAATGGGGAAGTATAAGACACAAAGTGCTTTCTTTAATGTAGGTTCACTGACCAATCTGAGTTTCCTTTCAAAGTAGCTATATGAAACTTCTTTTTAGCTTCTGATAATGACTTTGGAGCTATAGAGACACCCTGAATTGGCTAAACCCCTTGACTTGACTTCATCGTAAGTTCAAGGGCATGTTGTTTTTGTATGGTCTTTTTGGGCATTAGTGATGAGGAATCAGGGTACACTCGTCCTCACCAGACCTGACATCACTGTTTGGGGCTACATTCATTGTAGGCAAGTTCAATTACTCTGGTAATTTTAACACAGCCTTTTCTGCCTGCATAATCTTGACTTTCAAATATAAAAAAGCTTTAGCTTCCTAGGCAAAGCACTTTTTAAGAACTTACACAAAGTTAATCATTGAAAGTAATAGCAGTATGTTTTACAATGTATATCCTTTTGACTTTTGGGGGTTAAGTGGGCTATTTCCACCAGCACCCCCGTCACACTCTAAAAGCTAAGCTCCCTCTTATTTAATTATTGGCACCTGAACTATTTCTGACTCAACATCATCCTATAAATGTACCTTGTAAAAACTCTCTTGGAATTTGTAGCGAGAGTCTGCAGCACCTGGAACAACTCTCTCAGAAGAGACCCTTTTCCGTAAACCCTCTTTCTAGAGGAAGGGATGTCAGAGGAATGAAGGAGGGGGCGGGGCGGGGGTGAGCATCAGAGGCTGTCAACCCCTGGTTTTCACCAGTCAGAGTTCAGTGAAGCCACCGAGAAAGGTAAGGTCTCCCAGTCCGAGTTTCTCTTTCATTTCCGCCACAGAGGGGTCTCACAGAAGGTCTCTCTAGTTCAGTGGTGTTTCGTACGTAGTACAAACCCAGCATTTAGGTTTTGATGCATTTTGGCAAAAGTTGCTGTTAATAAAGTGTGCCAGAAGAAGAGATGGGGTACGTGAGAACTTATAGAAACACAAATTGTTGAACTGGTTTTGACTATGTAGAAAAGTCTGCCAGTGTTTCTGGCTCTTCCAGCTTTCTGTGCTAAACTTCATTGGGGCCTTGAGAGAATGCTTCTGGTTAATGAGGTATGAACTCTGCATTTAAGGAACAATAGCATTTGTGTCATGAGCTAAGTGAAGTCAGGAAACCTGGTACATACAAAATGGGTCTGGTAATTGGAATGAGTAATGATGTAATAACTAATATTTATAGAGTGTTGGTTTATATAGCCATTGTGCTAAACACATTTATTTTAGTTGTCACACTCATTTCTTATACCAACACCATGAGGTAGGTGCTCATTTTACAAATGGGGACAGTGAGAGCTCCTATTGGCCCAGCAGCACCCGAGTCACAGAGTAGGAAACAACTTAAGTTCACTCAGGTGCTAGATGGCATAGTGGGTCGACGTCTGTCCAATGTTCCAGCGTACACTAATTGGGATCATTACTGGATCCCCATAACTTTTCCCCATTTGGGGGGAAAAAGAAGTATACAGCAGACTTCTCCTGTCTCCTGGCTGCTCCCCTCAGCAGTGTATTTCAGTTAGTCTGTTCTGCTCCCCACTCTGTCTCTAGTGACTCCTCTCACCCCTGCACCTCTGGCCTGTACCCCAATTCTTGTGTGCATAAATGAATAAAAATAAATCTAAAAGACCCCACAAACTTCTGAGTGGAACATTTCAAAAAGGAAAATGCAGAGACAAGAAAAGCAAGTATATGACCTAGAGGATGGAGAATGTCAGAAATGTTTTGAGGCTGTGCAGAGGAGAAAGGAGAAATTATTTAGTTAAAAAGAGGAGAAAAGAGAAATAATTTAGTTAAAAAGAGGAGAAAAACCCTAATTGCCAATATTTTGCCCTGGGAAATAATATATGTTTTTTTTCTAGGAAAAAATATATGTTCAGAAATACGTTTCAGCAGTAGAAGCACTGAAGCTCAGGTTGTCAGGGTGGCCTGAGGCTGACAGAAGCGCTCAGGAATCTAGTTCATAAACACCTTCCTCCAAGGATTCCAAGGGAGAATGCAGTGTGTCTGTTGAGGTCTGTTGGAGGCATTTTATCCAGAACTAAAAAGAGATGCATGCAGGTAGCAACTGAGTAATGAGAACATCCACAGCACAGGGACATGCAAGTTCAGTGGGGTTTGACATCTAGAAAAACCTGTTAGGAGCCTGGTTACTGGGCTACACCAAGCCGAGTTCAAAGGAGCAAGGAGCGACAGATTTGACCTGTCATGACCTACCTCTGTCTGGTTTGCTTCCTTATATCTCTATGACGGTAGTAAGGTTACTTGCCATTTTAAGTAAGATGACTTCCTGTATGAAGAGGAAAACTTAGGTACATCGATGTCAGGAGACCAGTGAGGGGAAATTTTTGTTTTTTAAAGATTTATTTATTTGTGCATAGAGAACTGGGGTACAGGCCAGAGGTACTTAGGCGGTGAGAAGATTCCCCAGAGACAGAGTGGGGAGCAGAACAGGCAGGTCGATGAAGCACACTGCTGAGGGGAGCAGCGGGTGGGTCAGGAGAGGTCTGCCGCGCCATGTGGGCACCTCCAGGGCAGGCAGGGATCGAACTCATGTGGAAGTGGCTTTAGCTTCTTAGTGCTGTGCTTTAACCCTCTGTGCCACCAGGAGGGCCTGAGGGGAAAAATGACTAATTGCCAAGGACAGAGTGTGTGGTGAACCTTCCAGGAGTACATCCATGTAGGTGGTAGCTGAATTTTAGCCAGGAAAGAGCGTGAGAGATGGCACTCATCACAGTAGGCCACTGATAATCCCAAAAGTCATTTCACATTTGTTCCCTTGTTGAAAATGGTCCAAAATCAGCTCCATTGTAGTCTTTTCCAGAAGAAATCTTTTCCAGAAGAAATCGATCAATATAAGTATATGTATGGGTTCCTAATTTTAGGACCAATAGGAGAACAGTGCAAAATGTTTGGAGTTTTCCCTGAAAGTCGTGTATGACTCAAAAGCAATAAGATGCTTACTCACTTTCTTTTCTTCTTCTTCTTCCTTTTCTGAGGAGGGGGTTAACCACCTTATCCTCCCCGGAAGGATCTCTTCTTTCATGTCAGAGGTGCCTTCCGAGGGAGCATTTTGTGTTCCCTACCGCTCCCCAAGCAGACCAGCTGCAATGGGTCTGGTTAAATAAAGGCTGCATCTTCATAAATCTGTTCTTTTTGCCACAGTCCACTACTCACCCCTTCACCCAAAGCGCTCATGCAATTCTACTGATTTTTCATTTACAAAAAATCAAGTGTGATCTACAAAAGCCAGTGAAAGTGAAAACAATGCTTTTCATGTCGAAGCACTGATGAAGGAACAATGCAAAGAGCACAAGCGAGGACTGTACTGAAATGGGAGGGAGAAGCAGGGTCTGGGATTGCGGCGGGACATGATTCAGCAGTTGGGCAGATTCGTGCAGCAGTAATTTGTTCAGCTGAATTAAGGGCGATGGAAATAATATTTCTTGTTCTTTTATGGACATGAACTGAGTTGAGAAAGCAAGACTAACCAAATATTTTAATTACAGGCAAATGATCACAGAAAAAGGAAACAAAAGAGATGGTTAAACAGAGCAGTAGAGTAAAATAGTCCATAGAATGACTTTAGAGACTATTTTCTTCTGTTTCCTTTTTAGTTTTTGGCCTCAAATTGAATTTAAATAGCATTATATTTTAAATTAAAACTTTTGTTCTACTTATAGATGAATTTAAGTTCTTACCTTCCTTTTTCTTTTTTTCTTGTACATTTTTTTTATTTGAGTACTATAAGTAATGCTATGATTTAGTATAGATGTTGCTATCTTAAGTTTTTTTTTTTCCCTTGAAACATACCTTTTGGAGGTACGTATTTCCAGACCCTTCTATGGCTCATTTCACTGAAGAGCTATAACCCAGTGCCTGGTCCTGCCTCAGTGGGATCCCAGGGTTTCAAGCCAGGTGAAGACGAGGCTTTGGGTAGCTTTGAGACTGCTGTCATTTGACTTGACTTCCTACTCAGCACACATGAGTCTCCCACAGGTAAGGCTACTGATGAGAGATCCTTAAAGGTCCAGGTTTGGTACTTAAAGAGCTCAGATGGAAGGAGGCTTGCCAGGACAGAAGAGCTGGGGTTGCAAGCTGTGGTAAAGCAATGTGACCTTCAAAGTTTTGTGCTGCAGTGGCTGCGATAGCTTCCTAGTGCTGTGCTTTAACCCATCTGTTATCTTTAGTGTTGTCTAGAACCTACTTTGGTCTATTCCTTGTTATCTTTGATATTTTTGATCCAAATCTCCCCCCTGTTCCCTGTCCCACTCTATATATGTGAATTTGGTATTTTTGTTCCTTTGCTTTTTAGATTCCACATATAAAGGAGATTATAAGGCATTTGTCTTTTCTATCTGTCTTACTTTACTCAGTATAATGCCCTCAAGGTCCCTATGCTGTTGTAGATGTCAACATTTCCTTCTTTTTGATGACAGAATCGCATTCCATTGCATATCCATTGCATACCACTCTTCCTTATCCATTAACCGGCTGATAAACACTTGTTTCCATACCTTGTTTATTATAAATAATGCTGCCATGAATAGAGGGTGCATATGTCTTCTCAGAAGAGTTTTTGTTTTCTTTGAATAAGTATCCAGAAGTAGGACCCTCCCTGGTGGCACAATGGGTTAAAGCACAGCACTATGAAGCTATCGCAACACAAGTTTGATCCCCAGCCAGGGAGCTGACATACAAGGCTCAGCAGACCTCTCCTGACCTGCCCGCTGCTCCCCTCAGCAGTGTATTTCAATTTATCTGCCTGTTCTGCTCCCCTCTCTGATTCTGGTGAATCCTCTCCCCAAACCCACACCTCTGGTCTGTACTCCAGTTTTGTATGCATAAATAAATAAATCTTAAAAAAAAAAAGTACCCAGAAGCCCAGAAGTAGAATTGTGAGATTATACAGAGCCATATTTTTTATTTTCTTGAGAAAACTCCATACTGTTTTTCCATAGTTGCTGTACAGTGTACATGATCACCACGATATGCTGAAGATGGACAACAAATTATTTTTTGAGGATTTTATTGTAAGCAGACTTTTTAACATTTGAGTTCATACATATAAGAAAATCCAAATACCCTGTCATAAAACTTTCAAGTAAGTTACATCAGCTCTTTTTCTCCTAACTAGAAGTAAAATGATTAAGTTTAAAAGTTTTGTTTCATTTACATTTTTAGCCCATTTTAGTTCAGAAGACTTAAAAAGAGTCACATTATTATGAATATATCCTTCCCCCCATCGTCTGTATTCTATATAGAGAGAAATGAATAAATGTTTAAGTATTCCCAATAGGAGGTCCATGTAAAGCATGATGATTTTAAATAGGCCACCCTGTATAAATGTGTATATAAATATTTATGTATGTATATACATACATTATATGTCAACATTTCCTGTAAGTCCTATCTGCTTATAATTTTGACAACAAAAACAAATAAAGAATAGGATAAATAATAATCAAAATGGGAAAACCCTCTGACTCATTTAGAGAACTCAAATATAAATTCTTTAAACACTTTTTATTTATCAAAGATGTCTCATTCCCGGGTGAACTCTCTTGGTCCTTGTTTAAGAGCATGTAAAAATTTCACTGCATACTTCACTCAGCATAGGATAGTGGTTAACATATCAAAATGGTGCTTATAGTTTTACAAAGAATTCTTGCAAGTGTTGATGCATTGCAAAAGAACAAGCAATCCAGCTCTTTATTCTCCCAAACTCTCCTACTCCTAATCTCTTCACTCATAGAGGTGATTTTCCTATAATAGTAATAGCTAGTTAGAATATATTTAATAAAGGATTGACTCTTAATTTAAATAAGAGTCAAGTCCCCATGGTAAGATTCTCAGGAAGGGTTATGAGGGAGCTTTTATTTTCCCTCCCCAAGAATACCTTGGCATAGTTACACATAATTAAAAAACTATATAGATTATCTGAAGCTGGCTTTTCTTTGGAATAATGTTAGTGAGAGTTAATCAAAACCTCCTAGTCTCAGGCCAATTTAAAAAAAAAGTGACATGGCCTTCGTATGTCGAAATATTTTTAGATGACGTCTTATGTATGCCTTTTTCAATCGCTAGATTGTTTTGATCGTGGGAAGGTAAAGCTAATCCCTCTTCATTTATCCTAATACTCTGTCAGAAGGAATGGCTAATTATGTTACTGTATCGAAACTATTGAAAACACAACAAATTCGGAACATGAAAAATTTAATTCTCCTTGTGAGTATAATGTTTTATAGGAACATTAACTTCTATTTCATCTAGTATCTCTTGCTACGTGCCTTTATAATGGATTTATATGAAAGACCCTAGAAATCTGACCTGTAGTATTTTGTTGTGTGAGGAACATATCCAACTGATGTGGGCTACAGTCTGATAAGCACGTTTTCTTGTAAAAAACCAAACCAAAAAATACCAGGTAGAGGAATGAAATGCCACATTAGTGACAGTCTAAATTAAAGCATATATTATGAATACAGCAGTTTTTTAAATTTTATTTATGCATGGAAGAACTTGGGTATAGGCCAGAGGTGAGTGGCAAGAGAAAATTCACCAGAGACAGAGTGGGGAGCAGAACAGGCAGATCGACTAAGTACACTGCTGAGGGGAGCAGTGTGTGAGATAGGAGAGGTCTATTGCACCCTGTGGATCAGCTCCCTAGCCAGGGATCGAACTCAGAACATACGGTGATAGCTTGATAGCACTGAGACTTAACCCCTAATCTCCCTCACAACTCATAAACTTTCCGTGTTATTAGCGTGCATGAGTTTTTGTAAGTATTTTGTTTTTCCGAAATGTCCACTACGTAAACACCCAGTATTGGTCCTTGAGGTGTACACACACTTTGGACTGTGCCAAGGAGACATTGTGCAGGGGGAGAAAGCCTGTGGGTCAGACTCAGTTCACCCTGATGCTAAGATCCGCTTCACCTTCCAGAACGTAAATTTGCTCGGGTGGAAAAGGACAAACCCCTAAGAACACGTTTTGCCTGGGGAGGGGCGAGGACCCCACTGGACAAGGTATGGAGGGCAGTTAGCGGAATCCACTGGAATCTGTTGTCTCCTGTTTGCCCAATGCAGTTGTCAGTGGCCATATCTGACCTTAAACTCGCAAAACATTTTCCATTTTTATAATGTTTTTGAAGGAAATACTCATATTCATTTCTCAGGTGTATATGGTGACGTTTGAGAACTTACAGAGTAAGATCTGTAAACCTATACACAGAAAAGGAAAAGACATGGTTTACTGGATGTTTTGATGTTACGTTATCATTAAAAGTTTTGAAAACAATGAAGATAAAGACTTTTGATTGGAAATCTTCATGAATTCAAGTGAGCTCTCAGAGTTGTATTGGATTGAATTACTTTTCTCTATCTGCTTATTTACGTATCTGTTTCTTTCACAAAAATTAAGGGGGGGGGCAGCATAATTAGCTCAGTCCAGCAGGTCATTATGTGTTTTCTTGAAAAAGAAGAAAACTGCAGGTCCTCCCTGGTGGCCTAGAGGTTATGTCTCAGCACTATCAAGCTATCACTATTATGGCCTGTGTTCGATCCCCAGCCAGGGCGGTGACCCACATGGCACGGCAGACCTCTCCTGTCTCACCTTCTGTTCCCCTCAGCAGTGTACTTCATCGATCTGCCTATTCTGGTCTCCACTCTGTCTCTGGTGAATCCTCTGACTTCCTGCACTTCTAGCCAGTACCCTAGTTCTATATATAATAAATTATATATAAAGAAGAGGACCAAAGGACTGTAAGGGATGATTAGGGGAAGACACTATCACTAAAATATTATGCAAAAGGGGGTAAAATGAAAAAAAAAAATGACCCAAATAAAATACAATGGATACCTGGCAGCAAGAAGACACTCTGCCTGGACTGGTGATGCCAGCTCCCTCTCTTAGGCAGGACAGACTTTGTATAAAATAGTTTGATGTAGTGGGGGCTTGTTGATTTTAACATCAGTGAGAGATTCTGGGTATTGTGTCAGTGAGTGCCATTACTTATGGATGTATCGTGGCCTCTTCCTTTTCCTGGCCAAAAAAATAAAAGGTATTCGGATGTGTTTGTTGAGTGAAAGGCTAGCTGTGATAACATTAGTTTGTCTGTTTTCTAGCTGTGCATGCTGGGCCTTGAAATATGTGTGGAATTTTCTGCAGCATTGTAAGATGTTGAAGTTGGAAGAATAGTCAAAGAACATTCCAGCAACCCCTCACTCATAGATAAGAAAGTCTGGGCCCTGAACATGTAACTGAATCAGCCTCTGTGTTGTGCCCGGTGGCTGGCTTGGCTGGGACAGGTATCTGGTGCTCCTGTCTTGTGCAGGGCATCCCCCTGCACCCTTTATTTTCTTTCTCTTTTTTTTTTTTTTAAAGTTTTGTTTTTCATTTATGCATAGAGAACTGAGGTATAAGCCAGAGGTGCAGGGGTGAGAGGATTCACCAGAGACAGAGTGGGGAGCAGGACAGGCAGATCTACTGTAACACACTGCTGAAGGGGGCAGTGGGCAGGTCAGCAGAGGTCTGCTGCACCGTGTGAGTCAGCTCCCCAGCCAGGGATCAAACTAGTATTGAAGCGGCTGTAGCTAGCTTTTGCAGTGCTGCACTTTAACCCATTGCGCCGCCAAGGAGGGCCTTTTCTTACTGGTCTTGAGGCGAGGGCCTGTGGTGCCAAACAGTGAACTATCCATTGTGTTTGCCTGCTGACCTGATGGTGTGTCTGATGGAACGCAGGTGGTTTGATTAATGGTGGCTTTCTACACAGATGTCCATGTACTCATACCGGGGACCTGTGAATGTCAGTTTATTTGAAAAAAAAAAATTACAAAGGGTGTTTGCAGATGTAATTAAAAGACCTGGAGATGATGACATGCCCCTGAATTATCAGGGTAGACCCCGACTCCGATAATAGGAAGAGGAGGATTTGAAGCCGAGCGAAGAGAAGACATAGTAGACAAGAGTGCAGATAAAGTGAAGATGGGCAGAGATGGTAGTGGTGGGAATTAGCCACAAAATCAGGAAACCAAGGAGTGCAGAGGCTCGCCAGCAGCTGGAAGACGCTGTCTCCGCTAGACATCCTGGAGGGAATGCAGCTCTTCTGGCACCACGGTGCCTGACGCCAGGCTTCCGAGATGCTGAGAGAGTACTTGCTTCTTGTTTTAGGCCACCAGTTGGTGACAACGTGATACAGCAGCTTCAGGAAGTCAGTACACGGGGGATGAGCTGATGCTATGAAACCAGTGAGGCCCTCACACCACAGGTGGCAGCTCCTTTCTGTGCTCCCTGAACTTCCAGCTCTCGGGAGAGGAGAGGTCTGAAGCTGGGGGTGCTGGCCTTGCAGCCTAGCTATCCAGTAATCACCTTTTAGCCAATGACTGGCTTTTATGAGAAAATTTAATTATTTTATAAGAAAAGCACAGCTTGGTCACATCAGCTACAGAGTGTGAAGGAGGGAGAGAGACTGACAGCCCCTGTTTTGTGCTGCCAGCTCTCCGGTCCTGCTCCACTTTTCTCTGCTCTCTTCTCATCAGCTTTGAGAACCTCCCTGAGAACTCTCTCCTCTTCTAAGCACCCCATGAGCTGCCTGACTTCCTCAGGGCTGTTTTCTAGGGCCAACTCCCAAATAATACACTGCAAGCTAAAGGCCAATTATAACCCATCATAACCCTGTGTTAGCAGCACTTATGTTACAGTTGATTGTGGATGCGTCACCCCAGGAGAGGCCTCAGTGAGATTTCACGCAGTTCCTCACCAGCCTAGAGGCAGATGTTTTGGAGAGAGAAAGTCTTCTCCCTGTCTTTCCTGCCCGACCGCGTCAAGGTCAGCTTCCTACCTGGGCAGCGCTGTGTTCTACAGCCCCTGAGGTATTCTGGGTAGAAACCCTAAATATAGAAGAGAGGAAAGCTCCTCCTTCAACGCTGGACTTTCTCTTGAAGTTGTACAAGTGACAGTGTTGCTTTGCCTCCCTGTAGACCTTCTACCTGGACAGGATTTTCTTTTCTTGTATTCAATGACTTAATGTCTCTGTGCCTCAGATTTCTGATCTGTAAAATGGAGATGAGGCTGCTACTTACCTCCTAGGCTTATTGTGAGGATTAAATGGCTTAATGGGATAAAGTCTTCTGAGCAGTTCTGTGCACAGGGGGAACTCAACACATGTCAACCATTGTTGCTTCTCACGGAGAGACACCTCTGACTCCCGGTTGGTGTGAGGAGAGGCCATCCTTCTGACTTCCAGCCCTTCGTCCCACTCCTCATGCCTCCTGGTGACGTGTGGGCATGGTGACAGTCATTTTTCCAGGGTCCCCAGGGAGCCATTCTAGCAAGGTCCTGAGCATCCAGGTACTTTCTGTCTTTCTTGTTCACTTGCTCTCAGAGCAGCTGAGACAGTGACTGGATACCCGTCTGCTCTGTTGCCCCAAGCTCCCCCTCGGGTGCGCAATTCCAAAGTGGAGGCTGAGGGCTGGGTGTGAACAAGCCCACTTGGTTGTCCTGGGAAGCAATGTCCCCTCACCTACTCTGCATCGGGAATGAGGCTGATCTTCTTCGTTCATGAGCTGACTCTTTGGTGTTACTTATGGTTCAAAGCTCATGTTGGGGACCCTTGAGAATTCCATCCTGCTTATGATTGTCAGGGAAAAGTAAAGCCAGAATGGATGGGGTCTCCTTTGAGGTAAACATCAGTGTGTATGTAGGCACTTTAGTGTTTGCGGGTAGAGTGCAAAAGGCTGAGATGTCACCTCGCCCCTCCTCTAGCCCCATTTGCCTAAACGAACATCTTCTCTTGTCTTCCTAAAACTTTGTCAGTCAGTCAACAGTGATGAACACCCCAAATCACCCCTTCTTTAAGGCCACATGCTCCTCTGAAAGAAGTATTAAGGAGATGCTAACAATTCCACATGGCAGAAAGAGAAAAAGTGTGCCATGCAGGGATCATAAACAGAAGATTTTTATTCCTGAGCAAGCAAAATGAAAATTCAGCAAACAAATCGCGCCTCAAGATAAAGACTTAGTGGATGAAATATAGCATGAAGTGTATAGCAATGAACATAAAACAGAATCCTCTCAATGCTGGCAATTAAGTTGGCCCTGGGGTGAGTCAGGAGTGCAGGTCTCCTCAAGGAAAGTGTTCTGTTGCAGAGACTTTAACACTGCAGTTTATATACAACTTTGCATACACTGAGCTTGCTCCCATTTCCTTCCTTCTACAATTTTCAGATAAACTCACTGGTGTTTGTAGGGAACTTTGCTCTCCTTTTTGTAAAGTAAAAAGTACATCCTGGGAGGTTAAAAAAAATCATCTAACCTATAGTTGCTCAGATATCTGATCCAGTAATAGATGAAAGTTCTTTAAATATTGTCACACTGGTGTTAGTTAGAATGAGACTTGTGCTTTTTTTTATTTTTAGTATTTTAGGGATTATCAATCTGCCTTCTAGAAAATGCCATCGGAAAACATTTTTCAACATCTACCATTCTGGAAAGACATGAATTTGCTCACCAGTGGCTGAGTTCTTATGTTCAGAGCTTCACTTGATGGAAGATTTGGATGAGCTCAGTTTAATGGTGATTCAGAATAAAAGGTTGCTTCTCTAATTAGACGCCAGGGGGTAATAAAGAATGATCTCATTGATAAGGGCAGAAGATACACGACTAAGAACAGAAAAATGGAAGGTCTCAAATGAGTTAGCTATGGGGCTTATCACAAAAATATCTTACTCTTTAAGATTCATACCAGGGTCCCATAAAGAAATTAATGTGGTGCTTTTTTTTTTTAAACATCTTATTCATTTATGCATACAGAAATGGGGCAAAAGGTGGAGGGATGGAGAGGGGGTTCACCAGAGACAGAGTGGGGAGCAGAACAGGCAGATCCACAAAGTACACTGCTCAGGGGAGCAGCGGGCAGGTCAGGAGAGGTCTACTCACCATGGGGGTCACCTCTGGGTGGGGAATCGAACTCCCACTGAAGCAGCCACAGCTCGATTTAGCTTCCAGTGCAGTGCTCCAATTTGCTGCGTCACCATGGAGTGCCCTAATATGGCCTTTTAAGAGCAAGTCTAACCTCTCTTGCACTTACAAATGGGTGCCCTCAGCAGGTTGTACTGGAATTTCATGCATCAGGGTATTGAGACATATTTTCTCCTCTTACTATTTGGTAACTTGCCTCTGCTTGCTTACTCCTTAGGGTGAAGCTGTAGAAGATATTGTATGGTCTCAGCTGGCAGTCCCTGACAAGGGTTCTCTGACGCTGTCCTGTCCTTCTCTCCTTGCTAGTTCTGTCCCATCTGGTTGTCTGTCTTTCACCTGCCCAGGTCTTTTTCATTTCTGGATTTCTTTGTTTCCCTAGTCCCAGTAGGGAGTTATTCTAGGTGATTTATGGGGGCTCATTTCCTGCTGTCATTTCTATCCAGGTCAGTTTCCTAGAGCTGCAACTACCACTTACCCCATTTATACTATTTGCGTTTAGCTCCCCTACTTAATGTCTTAGTCTGTGGCTCACTCTGAATTTTCACCATTATAGGAATTCCTGAAGCTTTGCTTTCTCCCATCAGCTCAGATTAGGTGCCTCCTGGTCATCCCTGTCCTGGCTTTAAGTTTGGGTTGTTGTTAAATAGTTGTTTTTGTCACAGTCAGAGGTGAAATGGATTTCTCATTTCCTGCTGAAATGAATGCTGCTGTGTCTTCTCCCCCATCCCCAAGTGTACTTCTTTTTTTTGGGGGGATGCAACCCCTTAATACTTGGATCACACCCCTTTGTGTGGCACCTTTCACTCATGTCATCTTTGATAATAACCCCAATAAAACATCACACAATAGTACCTCAATAATAACAGTTTAGCAACCAAGGGAATGGAGAAGGCTTTTGTAAAGTCAATAAGTGCAGTGAGTTTGAGCTGGAAACATTTGTAGAGACATTACACTACTCCATGGGGACCAAATAAACAAATAGATAGTTCTAAGGAAAGAATGAAAAACGAACGTCTACGCTATTGGAGAAGTGTGGTTATCTCAGAGATTAGAGTAAATGCAGGTTCTACCTAGGACTGATTGTCTGCTGAACATAGTGATTCAAAAGGTTCACTTCTTCAAAATCAGTCCTGGGAGATTATTTTTCTATTGGGGCAGAGATGTTTAGATGTCTTTCAATATTATCT
Source organism: Condylura cristata (assembly GCF_000260355.1). Classification (NCBI taxonomy): domain Eukaryota; kingdom Metazoa; phylum Chordata; class Mammalia; order Eulipotyphla; family Talpidae; genus Condylura; species Condylura cristata. The sequence continues at coordinate 4,533,838 of NW_004567122.1, forward strand.
TCCACTTTTCTTTAGTTAACAGAATCCTTGAATTTTAGCTGGGCAATTGATTGCACAGGACAAGAACTATAATGTTCAGCTTCCTTTGCTCCTGGACTTGCCATATGACTAAAATCTGGTCAGTAGCATACAGATGGTGGTAGAGTGAAACGTTTTCAGTAAATTTTGTTAAAGGAACTGTGCCTCTTTTTTAATTTACCCTCCAGGTGGCTGGATACAGAAGTGATGGCTGGAGTTAGAGCAGTTATCTTGGTTCATGAGGTAAATTTGGGGGATATAGGCCATCCTCTTCCAAAGAAGATGATAGCAGTTTGGGTCACTGACAACTTGGGGCTCTAATGAACATTATCTTCTTTACCTGAATATTATATTTGCACGTAAGCTTTTACTGTATTAGCCACTATTATTTTGAGATTTCTCTCATGTTCAGCCAATCATAATAATAACCATACAGCTTAGAAGGGTGTATGGGTTGATTTGTGGCACTTAAAATGTTCTTTATAAATTCCACCAGTGAATGTGAATTTATTTGAAAACAAGGGCTTTGTAGATATGATCACATTAATGATCTTGAGGGGAGATCATTTGGGATTTAGATGGGCCCTGAATCCAACGATGTCCCCTTAGGAAGGAGAGACATAGAGCCATAGATGAGAAACCTGGTCAGGAAGAACATGCAAAGACAGAGAGAGACTGGGTATGCTGCCAGACACAAGGCAACTGGGAACTCCAGAACCTTCAAGAAGCAAGGATGGATTCTCTGTTAGAGTCATTTGCTGACACCGGGACAGGTTTCCTCTTTGAAGTTGCCAAATTTGTCGTATTTGTTGCAGCAGCCCAGGAAAATTCAGACAGAGGAGAGCACTTATGTTTAAAAATGGACAAATAGGAGATTCACCTAGTCATAAAATGGTGATTTAAACATGTACCTGATGAAGTTTTCCGAGGCACTGTGTTTATGTCAGGCTTGGAAGACATCTTTAAGACCATTATTCTGTCATCTAGAAGAAAGTCATTTTCCTTCAGAATATATTTACTTTATTGGAATTCTTCAAGGGATGGATCTTTTAGCCTATCAGAAATCCATTGACCTCATATGTAGGTATAGGTTTGTCTTTGAAGATTTAGCCAGTGGCTGATGTTCTTCAATTAAAATAAAATGGGGGCCTCCTGGGTGGCCTAGGGGTTAAGTCTCACAGTTATCACCACAATGGCCCACTGTGGGGGTCTGAGATTGATCCTGGGCCAGGGAGCTAACCCACATATGATGCAGCAGACCTCAGACCTCTCCTGTCTCACCTGCTGCTCCCCAATAGATCCGTCTGCTATGCTCCCCACTCTGTCTCTGGTGAATCCTCTCACCCTGCCCCTCTGGCGCCTACACCCCAGTTTTTCTTCTACATAAAAAGAATTAAATAAAATCTTAAAAAAAAAAGAGTACAATGAACAACTTCTGTTTAAAACGATACCACCTTTCTGGGACAAATGTATCGAATTCCATTGTCTTTAGAAGGAAGGCAGGTGATAGGGAAACAAAGAAAAATAAAAGACAATTGTTACTCTCACCATTTATCAAATTTGTAGAGGGACAAATGCTGCATGAAAAATAACTTCCTAAAAGAAGAGCACAGCCCAATACTGGCATGTCAACATAAGTGTATTGAACGGCCTTATACCAGTATGGCTGAGTGGCAGTTGCCTGGCTGCGCTTTGTGTGTGGAATTACCAGAGATGGACCTTCTTTTTCCTAAGTGGCTATTACATTGTTCTAAAACTAGGCCACGTTGGGAGCCTGCTACTCTCCAAATGTCACCTGCTGGGCTAAGGAGGCGTGCTCACTGTTAACCTCCCTCTGTCCTCCTCTCCCCACTTCTAAATACTTGAATGGCTTCCTACGATATACTTAGAATACCATACTTACTTCTCAGCACAACCTTAGGGCTCTGTACCGTGGCTTCACCTCTTGGCCCTGCCAAGCTCCCCACAGCCACAACCTGCCTCTTTCAGTTCCGGGAACAGCCTGCCCATCTCATGTTCACATGCTCTGTTCCCTCTGCCTGGAACGCTGGTGTCCTGGCTCAGGGGTGAAGCCTTAGTTATCCCCCAAATCTTAGTGCATGGATTGCCCTCAGAACAGGCTTCCACACCACGGCACTAACTGTAATTGATACTCCTTTGGCTTACTTCTAAAAGTCTTTACTTGTTCAATGTTTGCATTTTGCTCCATAATCCTCTTCGAGGAAGAGACTATGGCTGCTGCTCAGTCCTTTCCTCCTCCCCTCTGTGGGAGGGGAAAGATAAAAATACAAGTCAGAATATATTATGAGTCATCTTGACACGGACATCTGTAGTGTATTTTATATAAGAAAATATAGTTTCCTGACATACATTGAAATTATATTGAATAAGCCCTCCCTGGTGGTGTAATGGGTTAAAGTGTAGCACTGCAAGCTGGCTCCAGCTTCTGTAGTGCTGTTAGATCCCCAACCCCGGAGGTGACTCACATGGCACAGCAGACCTCTCCTGTCTCGCCCGCTGCCTCTCCTGCTGCCTCGCCTGCTGCTCCCCTCAGCAGTGTACTTCTTCGATCTTCCTGTTCTGCTCCCAACTCTGTCGCTCACCGCCCCTGCACCTCTGGCCTGTACCTCACTTTAGTATGCATTAATAAATAAATAAATCTTTAGAAAAAAATTTTTATTGAGTAGTCAGCACTTTTTTTTTGATTAAAAAGTGGTCACTTTGGTGACAGTGCTTATAAGCAGTGATATAAGCCTAAATTCTGGAGAAAGGAAAATGTGTCATAAAGGTTCACCTTATCTTCTGTTACTCTTATAAGAAACTGACCTCAATTGGAAAAGGAATGTCCACATTTCTATCTTCCCATAAATAAAGCCAAAGGCATTCCTGCACAGTAAGGTGTTGGGGGCAGGAGTTTCTTAGCTCCAGCTATAGAAATATTCTTGAGAACACACACCATGCTTATGTAGGAAACATGCTATGCTGGGAAACCAGTTGTGTGTTACGGTGGAGAAACGGGAGAACTGGGGAAAAAATAGGGTCTGTTCCAAGAGTCTGTGCTGGGTGACATAGTCCATGTTCCCCTTGCCTCCCTGCCCCCAAACGTGCCCAACCTTCTATTCTAGCAGTCTCTGAATTGTACTGTGTTGTATGTCTGTAATCGCTTAGCCTGTAAGCTTTTTGCAGTCAGGCAGGTACTTCTGATTTTTTAAAAATTATTTCATTAAAACATTGTAAATTTTTAAAGACTGAAGTGACACTGGCTTATAACATTTTGATGGTTTCCAGTGTTTAGCATTTTAAATGCATAGATGGAATATACATACATGGAGTCACTGGAATTGTCACCAAAAATCTACTTTGCATCCTTTGCCTTCCAGTTAACCGCTTTGACCCAATTTACCCAATCTCCCTCTGGACATTACTATTTTGTTTTCATATCTGAGGTTTTTCTCTTTTATTTTTATTTATTTTTTTCTCTTTTATTTTTTAAGATTTATTTTGTTTATTTATGTGTACAAGCACTGGAGTTAAGAACTGCCAGAGGTGTGGGGTGGGGGTGGGGCGTGGGGGTTTGGAGAATGAGAGGATTCACTGGAGACAGAGTGGGGAGCAGAACAGGTAGATTTACTGAAATACTGTGAGGGGAGCATGAGGTGAGGAGCAGCAGGTCTGCTGCACCATGTGGGTCAGCTCCTTGGTTGGGAATCGAACTCATGGCTGCAGTAGCTGGTGACAGATTCACAGTTCTGAGGCTTAACCCCTGTGCCACCAGGGAGGGCCCTTACAGCTGAGGTTTTGTTTTGTTTCTTTGCCTTCTTTCACTTCTGAGTGAAATCATACAGTGTTTGGCTGGCTCTGTCTCACTTATTTTCCTCAGCCTAATACCCTTTAGGTCCATCCACGTTGTTCAAGTGGCAGGATCTCATCTATTTCATAGCCAAGTACTGTTCCGTTGTGTTCAGCCAAGTACTGCTCATCTGTCCTTGGGCATGTAGGTTGTTTCTGACTTTTGGCTTCTGTGAATAGTGCTGCAGTAAACATGGGGGTGCAGGTGTCTCTTCAAGTTCATGTTTTCATGTTCTTCAGATAAACACCCAGAAGTAGGATACCTGGATTGAATTGAATTTTAAGTTTTACACTTGTGAAGAACCGACACACTTGCCATCCATAGAGGTCACAACATCATCCATCCCTACCAGCAGAACACCAAGGCATCTTCTCTCCACATCCTCACCGATACTTGCTGTTTCTTATCTTTTTGTTGTTGTCTTTTGTCATTCTCACAAGTGTGAGGAGCTATCTCATGGTTGTCTACTTTGCATTTCCTTAATATGAAGAGATGATAGACATCTTTTCATGAACCTGTTGGCCATCTTCTTTGGAGTGGTGTCCTTTGTGCATTTATTCAGGTATCCCATTTCCAGGCAGACAGTGGGTGTTTGTGAATAAGTGGGTTTCCAAGTCTAATAGACTTGATTTGTGTTATTCCTCTGGTTTGGTCATTTCTGCGATTTTGGGGAAGGTCCTTTATCTGTTAGGATGCTTGTTTCTTCATCTGTAAGAGATAGTTATTCAAATGTGTTACTGTGGTACTTATGTTAGTCAGGTAACGAAGACTGAATTATTGGTCTAATTTCTTCTCGTGTCCCCAAATCTATGCCCTCTGATAGTAGCTTGGACTCAGTGTGTGGCTTGTTTTGGTCTATGAGATGTTAGCTGAAGTGACACAGGCAGGGGCTTGAAAGTTGCCTATGCTGTTTCATATAAGAACTTCCCTGGGGCAACTTAGCTCCGTCAGGCTGAGCTCCATGATTCGCAGGTATACCCTGACTTTCACAAGTTTGTTTTATGCCACCTGGCATCAACAAAAGACCTCTATTAATACAGACACCCCTTGGAGGTATTGCAGCTCTGGTTCCAGAACTTCCACCCATCTGGAATATTGCAAGAAGACAAAGAAAGAAATAAAGCTTGTCATGGTTTCCCAGCGTCTGCAAAAGTAATGGTTACACTACTATTGTCCATTATGATACCCCCCCCCCAAAAAAAAACGAACTATGTACAATAACGTTATAAAAAAGAATGTTATTGCCAAAGATTGAAAAATGGTGCAAATAGACATGCTCGAGGCAGGTGGCCACCCACCTTCGTTTTGTGAAAAGCTGCGTGCCCGGGAGCCCCGTAATGCCTAGCACCCTCAAACCAGCTGTGCAGCTCCGGGCTCTGTGTCGCGTGGAGTCCGCGCATGCGCGGGGGAGACGCAGGCAGCTGGGCTTTGCGCCTGCGCAGAGCGAGGTCTCCGGCGGCCTCGTGCCGGGCGCGCACACTCTGGCGTCCTGCTGCCCCGTGGGGCCTTGTGACTGGAAGCGTCGCGGGCGCGGGTCCTCACAGCTACACTGAGCGGGAAGACACGGACACCTAAAATACCTGAGGTAACTTCAGTTTACACTCGTGACAGAATTCTAGGGTCTTAAGCTCCCTGTTTTTACCACGCCGCGCCCCTCCCTCTCCCCTCCCCCCGCGCCCCCACGGTTGTCCAGGTGCCCCCGAATGTCAGGTTTTGTGTTTTACCTGGTAGGTTATTTCTGGGTCTGGCCAAAAAATATTCCCAAAGCCGTGAAAGTAATGGCTGCGTCCACGTTCTCCTCTCCGAAGGTTTCCTGGCCGGGCTCTCGGGGTGGTGGGCAGGGCGTTGGGGTGACCTCCCACGAGCTGGCCGGTGGGGCCCACAGCCGGGGTGCCCCCAGGGCTGCAGCGCTGCTGCCCGAGGCCTGGCGTGAGCGAGCGAGTGAGCGGCTGCATCCCTGCCCAGCGTGGGGGCGCCGGGGACACAGGCCTCCGTCCCAGACCCCAGACAGCGACCGTGGTCAGCATGAACCCGTAGGCGCAGAGCCTGACCAAGACGGTCCAGGGAAAGAGAGCAAGGAGGGACAGAAGGAGAGGCCGGGTGGGCGCCCGGGGTACTCTCAGGGTGCTGTCCCCTGGAAGGAGCTGGCCCGGTGACTCTTAGGGGCTTTTGGGGGTGGCACGCACGGCAAGGACAGCTCCCCCACGGTCTCCTGCTCGCCTCTGGCCTGAGGTTAGCGCCCTGGGTGTTCACTGCCTGTTAGCTGGGGTGTTGATTGGGCGGGTTTGCACGTGGTGAAGGGCGAGCCGGGGTGCTGGGCCGCCTCAGGGGCGCTGGAGAGCTGAGGAGTTGGGGTGGAGTCGAGACACCTGCGCCCAGGTGGCTGGGAGGGGCCTCAGGGTGACAACCGGAGCAGTGAGTGGCAGGCGACATGGCTCAGAGGGGCCAGGTAAGAGGTAGCTGAGACTGTGCACTAATGAATGGCAGATCTTTCGGGGTACAGATGGAAATCTGTTTTAAAGATATTTCAGGAAGGGCGCATCCCCATGTTTTGCAGTATAGGAACCGAGCGAGGCTCCCCACCTTGGTTTTAGGCATTTCCATCATTCTATGACTTACCTTGAATATTTCAACTTAAGGTCACTGGTGTTTCTGCACAAATTTTTGTAAGTGAAGGAAAAGTCTGATGCTTGTATCACACTATCACCATAAAATTGAAATAATGGACTAAGAAAACTTTGGGCTGATGTTGGAAATCATGTTATATAACTTTAGTAAAAGTGACTTGAGTCCAATGGTCTGAACTGGTACATTTTTAGGTAATTCTCTGAGCACCTAGGTGTGATGGATTTATGACCAGCTGTGTTAGTGGAGTCATCATAACAAAGAACATGATAATAAAATAAGGCAGAAATAAAGTATTTGTGGTAAAGAGCAAATTGATAAGCCAAGATTTTTTTTTACATTGAACTTTTGGCCTTGTTACAGTAGATCTGATGGAGAGTTTCTCACCAGCAGGGATTTAAAGAAGGCATTTGAAACACTAAATCTGAACCCATGTGATGGAAGACAAAGATGTCTATCTCTGAGAAAAATTAAGACAATAGTATTGCTAGGGGGCTGATTACCTGAAAACCAGAACTTACATAAGTTCAGAGTGAATGAGAGAAAATAAAGGAATTTAAGTGTTAACAGAGCTCTGACCTATATTGCTGGTCACTTTTTTTTAAAGCCCTGCCCCATCCTCGAATTGCCAACTGTTATTGAGAAATGAATGCAGTACAAGAGTGTTACATCTTGTATACCAAAGGATAAAGATAATACTTATTTACTGACATTTATGGATAATATAATCCTTAGAGTGCTTAAATTAAATGTTAACGTTAATCCTCTTTACATAGTAAACCTCATCAGAATTTGGATGAGAGGACTAAGGCTAAAGCAAAGTCTTGGTACTAAATTAATACCATTTTCTAGAATTTCTTAAAAAATGAATGACCCAAGAAAGGGAAATTTCCCTAAGGATTCATACCTTTGGGACTCATTTTGAATAGAGATTCATTTTTAGCAGTGATAGAAGGAAGAGGTATATGAAGTGGATTCTTTCCTTGGTGAACATTATAGACATTTCCAGCTATTTGAATCCTTTTCTTTTTTCCTGCATAGATCTTAAAATGTCTTTTTCTTTTATGTTTATTCTGAGTCACCATTAATGTTATTAATAATTTAAGCTCTATTAAGGTGCGGAATGCAGAGCTCTGAGACGGAACTTGGTAAAAGCTGGCACTTGGAGAAGTTAGCTGCCTTAGTGGCAGCTGGGGATAGGGGATGTGAATGATCCCGAGGTCACTAGCTCCCCTTGTGACAGTGGCCCAGTGTTGGTGAGCAACTTGGCCTCTTCCCTCCGCTGCCACACAAGCATTGTTAAGGGCTGTGCTCCAGAGGGCTTGCAGGAGCTGGTGTGTGTGACTGGAGATGGCAGGGCTAAAAGCCATGGGGCACTGGGGTCAAGGGTGGAACAGGAAGTGAAGAGACCGGTAAAGCTTCCTGCTAAGGGAGCTGGCAGAGATGAAAAAGGAAAGCTGAAGAGAATGATGGGTGTGGATCCCACAATAGCAAAACCAAATGAGCAGGTTTGGGAGGTGGGGCCTCGTGGGCTTTTAGAGACTGTGACTGAGCCTGCTTTAGACAGTTGGTCCCCTCCAGCAGATGTTTGTGCATCTGTACCTTGCTGCCAAGTGCTTCCTCATGCCTCCCTCTATTGATCAGCCAAGAGGCTTGAAAGAGAAGGGTGAGGATGGCCTGTGGGAAGACGCTCCTGGCCTGTGACTGTTCACTATGGCTCATGGACAGCTTATTGGCACAGTTGAGTTGGGAGAACCTTCCTTTCCATATGGCACAAACACTGCTTTGAAAGAAAGATGAAAAGAGATTGTGCAAATGGTCACAAACTCACTCTAATGTCTCTCTCTCATTTTTTTGTTCGTTTGTTTGTTGTATGTGTAGAAGAACTGGAGTGCAGGCAGAGATTGGGGAGGGGGGTTGGGGAGGGGAGGAGAAGATTCACCAGAGACAGAGTGGGGAGCAGAACAGGCAGTTCTACTGAAATACACTGTTGAGGGGAGCAAGGGGGTCAGGAAAGGTCTGGCGTGCTGTGTGTGTCAGCTCTCTGGCTGGGGATGGAACTCAGGCCAGAGATGATAGCGCTGAGACTTAATTCCTAGGCCACCAGGGAGGCCTCTAATTTATGTGATTTTAAATTTTTATTTATTTTTCCTCCTAAGACATTGTATATGCCTTTCAGTGCTTGCTCAGAGGGAAGAGCAGACTGCGGTTTGGTGGTGCCCTCTGGTTAGGAGCCTGGTGCAGTGCACGAGGCAGCACGACTGTGACTGTGACTGTGGCCACGTAACCGCAGTGGGCACTGGCTCCTGTCAGTGCCGCTCTTAGGTCCAGGCTTCACCTACAGGAATCTTCTGCTTTTGAAAATTTTTTCTATATTTAAGGGCCTTTCATTTCAGAATGAAAATACATTGTAAAGCTAATATGGTACATTTCTTTTGAGTCATTTTTTGAGGCCTGGATAGACACACACTCTGCCAGACACTCTTCCAAATACTCAGCAAACTGTATGGCCTGCAGGCCTCCCCACTGTGCCTGATGCTCCCTCTACAGCTGCAGGTTGCAGGGAGACGACACGGGAGACAGGGCAGTGAGATGATATCGTGTGGGTTCAGAGCGCCAGCTCTTTACCAATCAGCGTAGAAGTATTTACATGTATTCATGGGTTGGCCCCACCAGCTGGGTACAGTTCCTACATTTTGCCTGTGGTTTGCTTGTCCAAGGTGATGCTACTTTAGTGACAGCCCTCAGCCATTCTGAACTGCTATTGACTGCTCATGTCCTCATCTCCACAACATGGCTTTTTTGTTGGCTTCTGGAAAAGCCCCCGCCTCCCCGAGTCTTCCTATGAAGATATTCACTCAAAGTTCTACATCTCCAACTTCATGGCTTTGCATCCGTCACGTGAGCTCCTTGTATAGTACAGAGCTGGAAATCTAGTATATCCCAAATGTTTTCAGATCTTCAGAACCAAATATGAAAAAGGGTCTTTTCAAATTCAGTTTCTTCTAGCCAAGTCTTGCTCCCCACAGAATGGCTTGTGTGAGTTGCTGAGAGAGTGCTAACTGCCAACATGTGTTTTTGTTGAAATGTATTTGCTAATGTAAACAACTCATGCCTGCCTGTGGCACCCAGGATTGTCACGTGAGGCTTGCATGATACTCGGAGAATGCCGCACTCACAAAGATTAATACATGCAAATCTGCAACTCATATTTCTGTGCTCACATGTGTCTCATGCAATTAAAGAGAAAGAGAACTCATTTACATTAGGGTTGGCTCTCTGCAAACTTCACCACTTGATCACTAGAAACAGAAGGAAAACATCAATGAAAAATAAAGAAACTTACTTAAAAATGAATTCAATGATAGGTTCTCCCCTTCCCTACCTTTCCTTTGTTTTGAATTTTATGTACTGTGGCCCTAATTTTTTCACATGTCAAGTATTTTTTTAAGTAGTTTATTCTTGCCAGGGTTAGGAAATCAAATGGCTTAGAAACTGTTTCGGATGCTTAACAGATCTTTGACTAACAGAATAGTCTAAGGCAGTGGTTCTCAAACTTGAGCCTATGCCAGAATCACCTGGGAACTTCTTAAGACACACTTGCTGGGCCTCACCCCTTGAGTTTTTGTTTCAGGAGATTTGGGCAAGGCCTGGGAATCTGAATCTTGAACACATTCTCAGATAATGCTGCGGCTGGTCTCCAGGACTACACTTTGGGAATCACCTAGAGGCAGAGTCACCAATCTCCCATGCACAGCAGAACCATCACCCGAGTGCTTTGAAGCACTCCATCCCCAGGGACTTTGTTTTCAGCAGGTCTGGGGAATTAACGGGTCATGCTTAAAACTCTAGGTGGGTCTGAGGCACCACTGGCGCTGGAAACCACAGCCTAAAGACGACTCAAGTCTGGGATTTGTTACTGGGTGATTTTTGACTGAGAATTAAATGATTTTGATTTTAGGAGTAAGTTTTGTACTCTGCAGATAACCAGCTAAACTTTCCTGGAGCAACTGCAAGATTTGGTGGAAGCCAAACTTTTAAAATAAATACGTGTTAAATAATTATCAGCTACTTTAAAATAATGGTTTCCCACTAACTCAAGTATGGGGGAGAGAGGAGGATTGAGACTAGATTCTTACTCCCCTTTTCTTTACATCCCTTCCATGCTACCCACACCTCAGATTTCAGAGGTAGTTTAACAGTTGAAGTGCCCAGACTGACAACAGGAGGGCTTGAGGGCGCCCCCTGGAGGTGGAAGGACTGCCTACTTAAGGTGAGGCTCTGGCAATCAGGTGACCTGCATTCATTCAAGCCTGGTACTTTCTGTGACTGATGGCCCCAGGATCTCTGGAAAAACAATTTTAAGCTTCACTTTTCTTAGCCATAGCTAGGGGTAATGCTTACCTCTTGTGAGTTTTTGATTTCCTTATTGGCTACTGACTCTAGAGCCCCTAGGGCAAGGTTGGCATTCAGAAAACTATTGATGAATTTTGATGTAAAGTGCTAAGGAAAAAGAAGAACGCCTGAGTGAATATGCTGGCCTGCATGCCTCGGGCGTGCCCTGTTCTGTCCATGCACCTTGACCTCTATCCTCCTTTGGCTCGTGTTCAGCTCTATAGGCACAGAGCATTTGTACAATCAGACAATGAAAGCAAAAGTTGATACAAATTGGCTCTTCCTTTTGAGGTAAATATCTGATTATCATCATACTTCATTAAAAAAATTCCCTCAGTTAAAAATGCAATTATAGGGCTCCCCTGGTGGCGCAGCGGGTTAAAGCACAGCACTGAGAATCTAAAGCCGCTTCCGCATGAGTTTGATTCCCGCCTGCCCCGGAGGTGACCACATGGCGTGGCAGACCTCTCCTGACCCGCCCGCTGCTCCCCTCAGCAGTGTACTTCAATGATCTGCCTGTTCTGCTCCCCACTCTGTCTCTGGTGAAGCCTCTCACCCTCCGCAACTCTGGCCTGTACCCCAGTTCTGTATGAATAAATAAATAAATCTTTAAAAAAAAATGCAATTATAGCCTTGCTGACCCTATTGCCTTTCCAGAGCTCCAGAGGTAATTCTTTCGGTTGTTGGCTGGAGTTAGGGATTGGAGTCCTGGGTTCTATTTATTCCTAACAGTGCCATCCTGTGCTACCTCATGCTTTATAAATAACCTTTATTGACTTAACGTTGGCACGCCTCAGGTTACTGATTATGATGATGCCAAAGTAACATCGTTCTGTCTTCTAATAATAATCTCTGTTTTGTTGTAACTGTGGACTGATACAGTAGAATCCTTCTGACCAAGTGAATTGAGGTGGGAGTAGGGATGTCTCATTGGCCAAGTTACATGATTATAGAGAGGGAAGTGAGCCAGATTTGGCTCTAAGAAAGCAGTAGCCTTCATTTGCTCAGCAGAGGGCACATTGAATAATTTGGTTGAACCAGTTTTACGTGGCACATCAAGTACCTTGGTTAATGAAATGCTTCTACAGTGTTTTCAGAGCCAAGAGGATGGACATATGGGTACTTGTGAAATAAAAGGAAGATCTTACTTACAATCTCACATATAAACTATTTTATAGGTTATGTGTTAATGCCTTTGTACTAAAGTTGACATGTTGATCCACCCTTTTTATTTTTGCTGAACAGTCAATATCTAACACAAAATAATTACACATCATAGGTACTTAACGTTTTCACTCAGTGTATTTTGAAATGAGAGAGCATTTCTACTCTAATGTAGATATCGTGATGGCGTGTGTTACAAAACAAACCCCCACCCCATGAGCAACTTGGAAGGGAAATGAAGATTTTCGAAATCATTGGAAAGTCCAAGCTTTCCTGAAGCAGGAAATTGAAGAGAAAGCTCCTGTCCTTTATACTCACCGCTTGGTCTGGATTTCACAGGCAACAGCTTTTTTTTTCCTTTGCAGTTGTAAAGTTACTCTTCAAATAAAAACCAAGGTCCTGGGCTGCATTACTGTGGCTGGTCAGAAAACGAGAGTCACTGTTATCTCTAAGTTTGTGAAATTCAGAAAAAACAACTCTGGTGGCAGGGCCAGCGTTTTATAGCCGGGGTAAGGAATGCCATTGAAGTTGTCAGACTCATAAACTTAAAATGTTTAGATCTTTTGGAGAAAGGGAGCTTGGTGTGATGGTGGAAGCAAAGAATGCCAAGTCTGCAGGACCCTGTTTTCTTCCTGAGACGTTCATACATTTTTACAACTTCAGGTCAGTGTCTTGCTGCCTCAGTTTCTCTGTACACGTCACAGAATAATAGTCAAATTCAGTGTAGCTTTGCTTAAGTTTGACTGAACTGTCACTCTCTCGGGGGGTCATCTCTGTACCTCTGATGTTTGCTGTTATGCCTCCTTTTTGAATATCCTCCACCCTGGCTCCAGCTCTGTGCCTGCCACATGGGTCTCTGTTTGCTTGCTTGTTTGCTTCTCTTTCTACCTCACCACCTCTGCCTGCAGATGATAAATTCTAGCATCATACCAGATTTTCAAGGTTATAATGGTGGTGCGTAGCCCTGCGTCTAGGTAGTGGGACACAGTAAATTACTTACTATGTTATTGCCTATTCATGTCCAAGGATGAGTCTGTATGATAAATTGTGAGAGTAACATTTTTGTGAATGTGGATGCATGTGTGGGTGGCAAGTGATGTTGTCTTATTAGTGTGGCTCATGAAGAAAAGAGAAGGTCATGCTGGTGAATGATCCTTAACAGCCAACATGATTCATGGAGGCATGTACGTTTGGCACACACTCCCCGCTGCAGTGATGGGCAGGGCGCAGCTGCCCTGGGAAGCTTTCTTCCTGCTGGATGCCAGCCTATACCCACAAAAGGAGGGGAGCTCCCTTCTGTTCTGATTCATGTAGGGGCATGTGACTGAAGTGACCGGGCCTTCAGGACTACTTTAAGTTAGTTGAAGTTAGCCAGTCACCAACACCAATATTTATTGACATTTATTATACCTGGTGTATTTATGAGCACTTACACCATTCACTCAATTAATCCTCAGAAGAGCCGTTGTTATCACGATTCCCGCTTTAGAGATTTTGAAGGCACAAAGGAATGAGGTGCATTGTCAGAGTTCATATCACCAGAAAGTGGAGAAGGAAGCCTTCCAGCCCGGGCCCTGGCCATGTGCAAGCCTCCTGCCCTCCTGCCTCTCAGGACTGCTGAGCCCTGGGTCAAGCCACTTCGAGGGCCAGTTGTTCTACCAGTCCATCAACCAGGAGATCAGTCAGGCTTTGGACTCCATCTTGGTGTCACAGGAGTCTTCCAAATACTGATTTCAAGCCCTGCCCTGAGAGCGTTTCAGTCATTCAGGTCAGGTGCATTCTTAGACAACATTCAAGACGGGAGGGTATAATTATGTGCGTGTTTGTGTCGGGTGGTGAGTACCATCCGTGCCTAGATGCTGAGCGCTGGGCCCGTGCCACTGGAGCCGCGTTCGTAGGAGAACCACATTCTTGGGCCTGCCTGTAAGCTTCGCCTGAAATGGCCTGGCTTGCTGACCACCTTCAGCATCGCTTTGCTCCTTTGAGGGAAAAGGATTCAGGCAGGGCTGGTTAGGTGCACAGCAGGATGTTTTTCGTGATTGGGAAGATGATCAAAATGATAATAATGATGGGATTCTAATAATAGCAAAAATGAAAAACTAACATTTATGGAATACTTAGATGCTATGACTTAATCTAATAGGTATCTGCTCACTTACTCAAGAGAGTAGACCAGTACACATATTTGGTACGTTATTTTGCACGTGACAGAACTGACACAGAGCTATCAGGAAGCTTAAGTATTAAAAGGCAAAGTCCAGACTTTATTTCACATCAGTCGTCATATAGTTTACATACTGGGTCAGAGACAGTTTCAAGTGGTTTGTATGTTTTGACATATTTAATCCTCACAACATAAGTTTATTTCACTTATGGGGAAAATGAGGCAGAAGCTGATTAAGACATGGGGTAAACACACACGACTTGTGGTGGTTATGATTTATCCAAGACTGCCTGAGTTTTGTTACCTGAAAAGGACATCAGCGCAGTTCCACCTGTTTTATGGGATTAAATGTGATAGGTTGTGTGGGGCCTCAGCCCCAGGTCTAGCACGTCATACGGGTTTAATATGTGTTAACTTAGAATGCTCCCAGAATTTATACCTTTTTGTTTACTTTGCAATTAGAACTAGGTTCACACATTTGCTTTTCATTTAGTATCAGGTCACCTGGGCAATGACCTCAGCTTTTCTGTGCCATGGTGTCCTTGCCTGTGAAATGGAGGAAATATATCTGGGAGGACAGTTGTGAGGAGGAAATGAGATGACCTGTTTGAAGAGCAAGCTGTGTGGCAAGTGCTCAATTAATGTTCACATCTACTAGAGGAAGTTGGGGTGGAACTGGGAGGGACCATAAAGAATGTTTAGAGATTCGGTCCTGGTGACTCAAGTGGTGCCTTGAGAGCAGGGAGAAGGAGGGCAGTTTGCAAGGGCAGCCTGGCTGTAGGTGGCTCCTGCGAGTGCTGTGAGTCCCAGGTTCTAGTCTATGTCTGTGTGGTTCAGGCAAAAGATTTAATTGCTCTAAGTCTCTGATTTCTCATCTGTGCAATGGGGCTATTGTCAGGAGGATTAACTGAGCTACTGTATGTAATTCACTTGGCCCGGTGCCTGGCAAGGAAGAAACTCCCAGGGAAGATAACTGTCAGTGTGACTACAAGTTGTCATGGAAGGCAGAAAACACAGGCTTCTGACTTACAACCATGGAACCATTCCTGAGTAATCGTAGGCCATCCCATGGCTCCTACGGACGCTTATTGTGAGGTTACGTCATTTGCTGTCCCTGCTACAAGCTTGGCCTTGTAGTGACAAGGTCAGGGAACTTGAGGACTGGAGGACTGTTGGCAGAGGTGAACAAGATTATAGATATTGTTTGATTTGAGCATTTACTTTAATTAGAAAGATGCGAGCAGAAGCATTTATAAAGCGGCTCTCAAGATCAGAGAGTCAGATTCTGCTCAGTAAGAGCAGAACCACATCTTCTGGTTCCCATACTTGAAAATCTCCATTTACATGAACTGGTGGATTTCTAAGCTGTTTTAACTTTATATTGCAGTGGTGAGGGGTGCTAAATATAGTCCTGATCACTTAAAAGGGTTAAATGCTGATCAAGGCATTGAGGAGAATCTGATTTAATGGTTCTTATTCATGAAGTACTCATGTTTCCCCAAAGGAAAGTTTTATGTGTATATGTGCTCCTTTACAAAATATGGTTAGAAAAAAATGTAGAAACCTCTTTAAGATGTGTAAGGGTATGAAATTGCCAAAAATCAAAAATAACAAAAACCCAAATCTCAACAAGAAACAGTTTCATTGTAGCACAAGATTACCTTAGATTTGGATATTATTTTTACCAGTTTCAAGAAGAACCTGTACATTAGCAACTGACCAGTATTATTTAAAATTGCTTAAATCTACCTAAGTGGGCTATATGAATTTTGCTTTCTAATTTTTGGGGGAGGGGACTCAATCTTACTTTAACTCTTTTTGTATCTTAAAAATTGAGGTAATGCTGATTTAAAACTGAGTAGGATTCAGAGGTGTAAGTTGATACTTCTTCAGATGTGTGTCCCCATGCCACACTCACCACAAGGGCACCCAGAACCCTCTACTGTGAACCACTGTCCATTTGCTTCCCCTCTGTCTCCTCTGGAAATCTGAATTCTATAGTCAGATTTCTATTTTTTTGTTTTGCTTTGGCTTTTTCTGTTTTATTCTCTATATGCCACATTTGAGTGAAATCAGCTGGTATTTTCTTTCTCCTCCTGACTTATTTTGCTTATCATAATTACCTCCAGTTCCATCCATGTTGTTGCAGATGGTAAGAGCTCATCTTACTATTATTATTTTTAATATCTAAGTAGCATTCCAAAGTCTGTAAATACCACATCTTCCTATTTCACTCATTTGTTGTCTTTGGACACTTACAGTAGCCATCATGTGATTATTATAAATAGGGCTGCAGTGAACTAAGTGTGCATACATACCTTTGAACTAGTGTTTTTGTTTTCTTCAGGCAGATAGATACGTCTAGGGCTGAAATTGATGGTAGATTTATTTTTAATATTTTGAAAAATCTCCATACTGCTTTCCAGGCTAGAGGTTACTGTAGAGACTAGACCAGGCTACACTGCCACCAACGATGTAGGAAGGTTCCTTTTGGCCACATCCTCACCAACACTTGTTTTTCTGGACTTTTGAAATGGGCCATTCTCATACGTATATTGTGGATTCTCTCATTCTCATTGTGGATTTGATTTGTTTTTCCCTGATGATAAATGATGATAACCATTTTTTTCATGTACCTGTCGGCCATCTGTATGTCTTCTTTGGAGAAACGTTTCTTTAGCTCTTTAGGTCATTTTTTGATTGGGTTGTTCCTTTCTTTATATTTCATTGTATGAATTCTTTATAAATCTTGGATATCAACTTCTTATCAGATGTACGATACCCAGATATATTCTCCCATTTAGTAGGGTCTTTTTTTTTAAAGATTTATTATTATTATTATTATTTTAATGCATACAGAACTGGGGTGGTGAGAGGATTCACTGAAGACAGAGAAGGGATCAGAACAGGCTGACTGACAAAGTACACTGATGAGGGGAGCAGTGGGCGGGTCAGGAGAGGTCTGCCATGCCATGTAGTCACCTCTGGGGTGGGGATCGAACTCATGCTGAAGTGGCTTTAATTATTTAGTACTGTGCTTTAACCCGCTGCGCCATCAGGGAGGGCCCCGGGTCTTTTTGTTTTAATAATAGCTTCTTTCACTGTGCAGAAGCTTTTTAATGGTTTTAGTCCAGTTTGTTTATTTTTGTTGTTGTTTACATTGCTTTTGAAATCAAATTTTGAAGGACATTCCTGAATTTTGGGGAATGTTTTACCAGTGTATAATTGTGGGTCAGATCTTACTTGAAGCCTCTAACCCTTTTTGAATTAATTTTTGTGTATGGTGTGAGATGGTGGTCCAGATTTGTCCTTTTGTATCTGATGGTCCAGTTTTCCCAGTACCATTTATTGATGAGACTTCACTTTCTCCATTACATACCTTTGACTACTGTGCCTTAGATTAAGTGTCTATACAGTATGGCTTTTTTTCTGGGATTTCAGCTCAGTTTTCATTGATAATGGTCCATCATACTATTTTGATTATTAAAGCTTTGTGGAATAGTCTGAAATCTTGGATTGCCATACCTCCATTCTTCTTTGTGGCTTAGATTGCTTTGGCTATTCAGGATATCTTGTGCCATGTACATGTTAGTAAGTGTCTGTTCTATTTCTTGGAAGAATGCTATCGAAATGTTCATAGGAATTGAATATATATACTGGGTTGGGTAAGTTGGCAATTTTTACAATGTTAATCTTCCAATTCATGTGCAGGGAATAGCTTTCCATTTCTTTGTACTGTCTACTTCTTTTAATAATGCCTTACAGTTTTTGTTATACTGGTCCTTTACCACCTTTGTTATGTTTATTTCTGAATACTTAATTTTTTTTGATGGGATTATTTTCTTGATTCTAATTATTTGCTTGGATTACGTGAAGGTAACTAGTTTTTGTGTGTTGGCTTTGTAGTTTGGGCTGATTTATTATTTCTAAAAGATTTTTAGTGATGTCTTTAGGGTTTTCTATGCTTATTATCATAAAGGCCATATATGTTAAACCCATAGCCAATATCATGCTCAGTGGTGAGAAACTGATAGCTTTTTCTCTAAGATGGGGTACCATTTTCACTGCTACTATTCAACATAGCATTGAAAGTCCTAGCTGGAGCAGTTGGGCAAGAGAAAGATGTAAAAGGAATCCTAATTGGGAAAGGTAAATAAAACCTTCACTGTTTTCAGACAGTATGATGATAAACATTTAAAAACCCTAAAGACTGTGCTTTCTGTGTTTTTATATTTATAGACTTCATCAGTTCACTAAACGGACTGTGATTTTAAGCTCAAAATTCAAAGGTGAAGAATTGAATCATTATATTAGATTATCTAGATTATAGAGGTGAGATCTGTGAGAAGTTTCTAAGCCTGGAATTGGTTTTACTGTTTGAAATGTGTCTCAGTTTTAAACTTATTTTTAATATTTAATAATTCAAGATATTACATGGTGTAAAGACAAGTAATATGGGAGATGATTAGGAAAAAAACTCCAAAATTGTGTCCATAATATGAATGTCTTGTTTGCATAATCCTTTATAGTTTAAATACTGTAATTGTTTAAATGATCAATATGTATTTTGTACTCATTAAACCAAAATGCTCCTATGTTTAAAGGTAAAATCTGTACCATTTAGGATGATGTTTTACTGCAAAGAAGGAGTACTTCAAAATAAAAGTGACATTAACAGAGTCAAAATGAATTTTCTCTCTCAAATGAGAGAAATTAGATGCTCTGTTATCAGTCTATAAAATGCACCCCTGGTGTCACTGGGCTTTGTTCCTCTCACCCTGCTCTACCATCTCTCCAGAGACAGGGAACTATTTATTTATTTTTAAAAGACTTATTTATTTATGCACACAGAGCTGGGGTACAGACCAGAGGTACAGGGGTGGTGAGAGGATTCACCAGAGTGGGGAGCAGAACAGGCCAACTGACGAAGTACACTGCTGAGGGGAGCAGAGGGCAGGTGAGGAGAGTTCTGCTGCGCCATGTGGGTCACCTCTGGGGTAGGGATTGAACTCATGCTGAAGTGGCTTTAGCTTCTTAGTGCTGCGCTTTAACCTGCCGCACCACCAGGGAGGGCCCGGGGACCTGTTTATTAGTGTTGTGTTTCTCCTCTTCTTGCATAGCGGTGGAGATGTAGCTGGGAGGCAACCATCCCTGAAATTACTGAATTTACAGTCTCCCGGGAGGCTGGATGTGGTCATGTGATGCAGCTCTTGGGTTTTGGCAGTGGAAGGTGAAGAGAAAGGTGTAGTCATCTTCCCTGACTTCCCTAAGGGCTGCTCTCCGATTCTCTACTTTTCCCAGTGTGACTTCAGCAGTATGGTGATACCTGGGTTGGTCTCGGAGGCCTTGTTACAGTGGTGACAGAGTCATCGTGAGCTGAGTCCTTAAATGACGGGAGCAGAATTACCCATACCCAGATCCCTTGCTTGGAACAGAAGTAATCTGTTTTGTATCACCAAACCTGTGTTCCTGTTGGCGCAGCAGGTTAGCCTGCTTGCTGAACTAAGATGCCGGGCCAGGTGTGATGTGGCCACTTGTGTGCCAGCTCCAGGCTCCAGCCATCATGTCCAAGCTCCAGTGAGGAGGAGGGAAGGAGCAGACAAAGAGCACTCCCCTGGGGTGCGGTCTTTCAGCAGGCATGCTGGATTCATCCTTACCCTCTCCAAGGGCAAAACTTTGTGCATGACCACACCTTGCTGAGAGGAGGCTGGGAAACAAGATTTTATTTTGAAGGAGCAGTATACTCAATTAAAGATCAGAGTTGTGTTCCCAAGATGGATAGCAAGTAGCTTCCAGTGTCTACACAGATTCCTTTTTGTCTTCTAGTGAAAAGTCAGAAGGCTGAGATTCTAATCACCCTAGTGATCAGAGAGCCTTAATTATTTAACTCTAGAAAGTATCAATGATATATGATCAGTCTGTTTTATTTTTATTAAAGATTTATTTTATTTGTTTATGCATACAAGAGCTGGGGTGTAGGCCAGAGGTGTGGGGGTAAGAAGAGTTACCACAGACAGAGTGGGGAGCAGAACAGGAGGATTTACTGACATACACTGCGGAGGGGAGCAGTGGGTGAGACAGGAGAGGTCTCCTGCACCATATGGGTCAGCTCCCTGGCCAGGGATTGAACTCTGTGTTTGCAGTGACTGCAAATAGCTTCATAGTGTTGAGACTTAACCCTTTGTGTCACCAGGGAGTCCCTGATTAGCCTATGTTTTATAAATGATGCTCTACTTGATATTTTTCTCTCTGTATATTTGGGTACATGTGTGTGCATACATGTAGCTGTGCATGCATGTGCACATGTGTGCGAGTGCCTAGGGATATACTTGCATGCACGTGTGTCTGTGTCTCTGTGTGCATGCCTGTGTGTGCCTGTGTTTGTGTGTGTGTGCCGGACAGACTCAGTACGTATCTTGGGGGAGAAATCTACAGGGTTTGGTTGTGATAATAAAGCTGACAGAACCCATACTCTGGGATGATACTTTCTGTTCTAAGGGGAAAACACAGTTCCTTCAGGTTTCAGAGAATGTCATCTTCCTCCCAGAGCTGGAGATGTTACAGATGTTGCAGCTTACGTTGGGGGGCTGGCCTGCCAAGGGGATCTTACTCTGTCCATGAAATATGTTGCTGGATGACTGTTTGTAGTGTTACACTGTAGAGGAGTTTCTCTCTTCTTCTGTAATTTATATTGTTAAACCCTCAAATAAACTCAGTTTGGGGATTTTCTAACTGGCTTCCAGACCGATATTTAATGTTGCCATGGACAAGATGTTTGACAGCATCCTTGCAATGAAACATGACTACTGGACGGTATGTATACAGGTTCTCCACAGTGAGAACCTCAGCTTTCCTGCCATGTGGAATGTCGTTTTTGCTATCTTTGCCGTGAACAATATTAATCCTAATAAATTGCACACATAGATTCAGCACAACTTTGATGGGAAGAGGATATGATTGGTTTAACCTCAGGTTTAGTGCCATGTCCCTTTATTAATGTCATGACTGGATAGGCAAATGGAGAGAGAATTGAGATATATGGTCTTAGCCACCACTTTTAAGTAATCATTAAAATATTAAGTTTCGTCATGTTTTCATACTGCAAGTTTTAAGGTGATACAATATTCTTAGCATGCCAGAAAGTACCTGACTTCTGTAACAGGGGCCAGAGACCATTTATTTCCCATAGATTGGTATTTCCCTATTGAAATAGGTCATTTTATTTTCATTACAAATTAATTCTTCTACTTGAATAAAGAGCAAGTGGTGAAAATTAGTAATGTATTCATGAGGCTTGTCACGTTGGAGCCCAGGGTTTGCAAGCAGTTTTCGAGCTGTGGTTCCCACTCTTAGGAGTGGCCAGTGACTGTGTGCTTCAGAAATGGGGTTGCAGTTCCAGTGGAGCAGGAGCCTCATAATTACAGCAAAGTGCTAGCAAAATAGTTGCAGAATGAATTTGAAGGAAGAAGGGGAAGCATTGTCAGAAATGACTGTTCAGGGCTGGGTCCTTGGCAGGCATGACTGGCTGTCCTCTGAGGTGTGCCTGCCCTGTTTCAGTAGCAGTAGAGTTTTTTTTTTTTTTTTAAAGATTTATTTATTCATACAGAACTGGGGTACAGGCCAGAGATGCGGAGGGTGGGAGGATTCACCAGAGACAGAGTGGGGAGCAGAACAGGCAGATCGATGAAGTACACTGCTGAGGGGAGCAGCGGGCGGGCCAAGAGAGGTCTGCCACGCCATGTGGTCACCTCCGGGGCAGGCGGGAATCGAACTCATGCGGAAGCGGCTTTAGATTCTCAGTGCTGTGCTTTAACCCGCTGCGCCACCAGGGAGGGCCAACAGTAGAGTTTTTAGCTGGGCACCTGTGGTGGGCCTCTAGCTGACAAGAGATTAACATGAGGACTGCGTGCAGCTTCTGGATTGTGTTCTTAAAGGGAGCAATGTGCCTTTTCTTTTTCACCTTGCTCGGCTGGCTGGGATATGATGTGAGGGTGGGACGTGGAGCAGCCATAATGAGCAATAAGTTAGAGGAAGCCTGGGCTTCTGGCACCATGGAATTGCCACTTCAGCTAGGCTGTTTGGACTAACACATGAGAGAGAAATAAACTTCCATCTTGTCTCAGACACTGCTGTTTTAGGCCTGTCTGTTACAAAAGCCTAACCAGTACACCACAGGTACAGGGACATAGTCCTTACATTGCAGTCCAGAATCAGATCTGAAAATGATCAGTGCTGCTGAAACTTACTTCTTACAACCACCAGAAACTTCCATGGGGACCTTATCTCCTCTTGTTCAGTTGTGGGTCTGGGATGAACCCTAGTGTACACCCATATTTTCCTACTCTAATCTGTAAAAACCCTCCAATATTTTGGAGGGAATGAGTATTTATGATGTAAAGTCT
>NW_004567122.1:4556660-4603807 GCF_000260355.1 Condylura cristata
TGAGATCCACCATGACAGGGAATTCAGCATAGTTAGTTTGTGGGCATTGGGGTCATTGTGTCTCTCTGCGGTTCACTCCGACCTGAAAGCCTGTCTCTAAATTTAGATTTTATTCTCGCTGCTGTTTCTTCACCCAGTGAAGAGTGAGAGGAAGTAGTTGTGATAGAAGAGCACGGCCAGGGCTCAGAGAGCTCTGGAACTCACCCTGGGTATGTTGTTGACCAGCATGGCTCTCTGGTCCTCAGTTTTCCTGGGTAGGTAGGTTTTAATATTTTCTCTGAGAGTCTCTACGATGAGCCCTTGGGCACACAAAGGTATAGTGAGAGCTCCTTGAATGCTCTTAGGTCTTATGTCACCGTAAGAATGAATCTCCATGAATTTGCTCTGGCCAGTCACTGGTGAAGGCACTGTGCTAATTCTCAGTCATAACCCTCCCCTCCCCCCACACATTATGGACTTGGGTCACATTTCTAAATACACTGTAAGCATATCTTCCAGTGATTGAGACACTGTCACCCCCCTCTCACCTGTTCCCACCAAGCAGGTATCTAAGTGTCTGCACATTTCCTCTCAATAAGTTGCAGTGTGGGCTGGGCAGTTAATTCTCAGTTTTGTCTATAGAACATGTTCTCACAGACCCAGGTCTTCAGAAGCATAAAGGTTAATCTGCCAGCATACAAGAATATTGCCATCATTTCTGGAGTTAAGTATAGTGAGTGCACCTTGAAGGCAAACTGTTCTCTTTGGAGAACGGAGTTGGAGTTGGTTCCTCCCTCTGCCCCTTTACTTTCTGTCTTCCTCTTATAGCACTTGCTAGCCAGTGTTGTTGCTCAGGGGCTACACTGAGTTGTTAAGCTTAGTGCCTGTACTTAACTGTCCTGCCAGACACACTGTAGTTCTTCATACCACATATGTTGACTGAATGAATGCATGAAGGTAAGTTGCTTACCTGGGACAGGCAGTAAGTCAGTGATAAAATACAGATTAGTGTTGATTTGGTGATTAAAGACTGCGGCAGTCTTCTCCAGATCACTGAAACGGACCTCTGAGATTGGGCTTGATTGGATAGACAGATGGGTGAGCTGAAAAAGTAACTGAAATAAGTGACTGACCTTGGAGCAGGAAGCATAGCATGGAGACCAGAGGTGAACGACTGTGGAAAAGTAGTTTGGGAGCTGAAACGGCCCTGGTGCTATGGCAGACTAGCTGCAGCTCTGGGAAATATCTCTTTCAGAGCCATGAACTTCAGACTCTGCAAATAAATCACTGAGAATTATTTATTCCTCTGTGTCTTTAGACTTTTTTTTTTTTTGTTCCTTTTGCCACTATATAGTAAGAGCAGACTCCTAGGTAAGACATTCCTATCTTTCTCAAATGTTTTCACAAGTGATCAGCTCAGAAACATTACTTCTTTTTTCAAAACCAGACAAAATGGATGGCTTATCTCTAATGGCTTTGGGAATAATAATGTGCTGTGACTTCCTCTTTGCAATGATTCTTCACAGCAAATAGACAAAGAATGTTTAGGTGCCAACTCATGAAGAAGACCCTTCTCAAAAGTGGTAGCTCAGTGGGCATCTAGAAATGAGCAATCCAAGAGACTTTTATTAGGATGATGTTCTAGTAGGAGCAGAGAAAACTTCTATCCTGCTACTTGAATTCTACTCGCCCCTCCCCCCAAGTTCAAACATGTCACCAGGTTGAAAAACACAGGGAGAGAGAGATTAATCATCAGTAAAGCACACCCTTTGGCCCCTCCCTTGGTCCTCTGAAATTTGAGTGAGTAAAAAACATGTAACATTTAATCAGAGGGGTTGATTTCCCCCATTAACATATGTTTGCCTTTTCCTTTCTCTGATGCTTTTTGGAAGAGGGGGGAAAAGTGACTTTTTGGCTTCACTCATGTCTAGTCAACTTTTATCCTCTCCTTCTCCCTTTTCAATCTCTGGGGTGTATTTGGGAGACAAATCCACCCCCACACACTCTTCTGGCATTCATTATTTTCTTTACGATACTATTGGTTTCAGAAACCCATTTCAACAAATGACAGTTATGTTAGAAAGGCCTGTACTATGTCTTTTCAGATGCTTTTTGGCTTCTCACACCACCTTCCCTGTGTCCACTGAGGACTTGCTCCTTTCTTGCATCTTGTACTGGTCAGTTGTTGGGTAGCTGTCATCTCAGTTGACTAAGAGTATTCGTTCCAACAAAGATATACGAGTGGTTTGAGCTGCCTCCTTTTCTTTATTCTTATCTTTCTTCCTTCTTTATTTCTGAGTCTGTCATCTCCCTCTTCTCCTTTCTCAACTGATCCTCAGGACTTAGATTAGGTGTTAAAATGACAAAGACAGATAAGGAAAAGCAAATCTTAGTTCTGAGGGGATTGATAAACACCCTGAACCCTTAGTTCCCTGGCACTGGACTGAGCGTTTGAGAAAATGTGGAACCAGGCAGGAAGGTCAGAAACACCCCATAGCTAGGGGTGGAGAGGGCATTGTTCCTGCAGGAGGAGCAAGGAGTTCTCTAAGCAGACTGTTCAGGGTTGGGTGGGAAGGATAGTCAAGGCAGCAGACTGATAAAAAAAGATAAAAAAAGGAAAGAAGTGTGAAGACATGGGAACTGGAATAAAATACAGGGTTTAATCACCGTTGGAGCTCAGACGATTTGTGAGGCTAGTCAAGAGTTTAGACTTTAGACTTACAGTCGCTTTGCCTCTTAGGACTGAGCAATGAACCTGCCTGGGTAGTGTGAAAACAGAAGAAGGGGATAGAAAGGATGTGCTGCAGATGTCAGGCAAGAAACGAGCAAGACCTCCATGAAAGCAGTGGGCAAGGGGTGAGGACGAGATGAACCTGAGGCACATTTGGGGGTCTAATCAAAAGGGATGATTAGATTGGGGGTGGTGTTGTGTCCAGCCAGCCAGTTTTCTGTCTTGTGACCCCATGTGTTCACAGACCTAGTAACACCGGAGGTGGAAGAGGTTTGGGGAAGGGAAGATGGGGAGAAATTCTTGGCAGTAAGTCAGACTGTCACGTGAAGCTAATGAATCACTTTGCCAGTGGAAGCTGCTGCTAGAAAGAACCAGGAGAGATAGTTAAACCCGCATAGATATTCTGACCTGTTGGTGGGGGGCTGTGAGGCTGTTAGAACACGCAGTTGACAGCACCTTTTAGATGGCAGGTTGAGAAGGGGGTGAGGAGAACCAGACCAACTCATTCTTTTCCAATGTACCAAGACTTTCCAGCAGAGTGATGATCATTGCAAAAATGCTTCTAAAACTGCTAAATGCTTTAAATACTGATACTCAAAACTCCAGTAGAAAAGACAACAACCGAACAATTTAACAATTAGAAAAAAATTATAGTAGCACTCATAGAGCTTGCACCTTGTGTCGGGGTGAATTATTGCTGTTATTAATATATATATATATATAAGGAATTTTATTTATTTATGCATACAGAACTGGGTTGCAGTCCAGAGTGCATGGGGCGGTGAGAGGATTCACCAGGGACAGAGTGGGGAGCAGGACAGGCAAATCGATGAAGTACACTGCTGAGGGGAGTAGCGGGCGGGTCAGGAGAGGTCTGCTGCGCCATGTGGGGCTTGGGATGGAACTCGCACAGAAGCAGCTGCAGCGAGCTTGGAGTGCTGTGCTCTAACCTGCTGTGCCATCAGGGAGGGTCCTGTTATTAATTCATATATTTCTAAAACTGTGATAGCCTCTTTTAAGCTTCATTTTAATAGTCACGTGAGCTCCTCATTTACAGAATATTGTGCTACTAACAACATAGAAGAAAGACAGCCAAGTCAATAGCTCAGGACCACAGACTGTCCTCAGACTGCAAAGGATTTTGGATTTTAGCTCCTTTAGAATGACATACAGTGCTAGGTGCATTATCTAGCTAATTTGGCATGTCTCCAGGGATTGGTTTTCAGATTACTCTGGGTTTATGCTGAACTGGCTCTTCTCTCCAAGGATTTCTACGAGCGCTCATCTGCGTGTGTGGGATTCCAGTTTGGAGGGTGCTGTTCCGTGCTTAAGTCAATTGCATTGTCTGGTATGAACAGAGACCTTTCTACAATGCAGCGCTCCCAAGTGACTTTTCTGTGTGACTTTCCTAGTTACCCAATAGCTTTTCCCCGACCAAAAATGTTGTGCCTATGAAGCATTTTTATTTTTAGATTTCAGGTTTAAACTAGCCTTATAAGCTGCCTTCATTTCAACTTTTGGAAATTTTAAATTTCACTTTAGAAGTTAACCATAGCATTAAATATTACTAGATTTAATTGTAATTGATCTGTAAGAAGTGTTGTAGATTCATTTACATACCCAAGAAAAGCAGCTTTATCTGAATTATGATTTCAAGTATTGTTAAATTAGGTAAGGTTTCTAAAGCATGTGTTCACAGATTCGTTGCTTTTTAACACACCTTCTTTTGCATTAAACATTAATATGAAATAAATATGACTTCATCATGGATACCCTAATGATTTTTTTCTTTTGGCAGACGTAGATGCAAGGTTTATTTCTTAGACTATGTTATTAATTTTGTGTCCTCATAGAAGGTAGCCAGTTTTATTTTGAGATTGGTTTATTTTCCCTGGACATTTGGGATGAATAGCTCAGCATAACAAATTATTCTATATGCTCTAGTTTCAAGTGTTTAAAGTGGAATCCAAGTTTTAACATCAGGAACCAATTAAATGATAGTTAGATCTGACTGAAAAATTAATGGTCCAGAACAGAAACTGTGTAGCATTTTTTTTAAAAGCTTTTTTTCCCTCCAGATTTCTGTTTTAAATAAAAAGCTGGATGGTTCCCAGTAAAATGCGAAGTGTCATTTTTTTTTTTAAAAAGCCAGTTGAATATAAATGGAACCCCACCCAGACTTAAAAATCACTTGAAGATTGCTTCCTTGGTGGACTCCTACACCCAAGGTGTTTACCAGCCCTCACGGGCTCTTACGACAGGCTATGAAGCACCAAGCACTGTGGAGCAATGAAGGGTTGAAATGCTACTGGGATTCTCCCTTTAAACTCTGATGTACCCTTTAAACATGATCATTCCTCAGCAACCATGGCGATCCTTTACGCCATGGCGGTAGCCTCTGTGTTTTGCTCTAGAAATCAATCAGACTCATGTTACTATTTTGTGCTAATGATAAATAAATCAGGAGAGGGAAGTGTCGGTGTTCGCCCTACTGATCTAACTTGTTAATGTCCCTTGACAGTACACGGTGGCCTTGGATTAGAGGCCAGTGGCAGGGTTTGGCTTGGAGCGTTTGGAGGTGGCTTCAAGCGACCCGTGAGGAAAGCCGGTATAGTACCTTTAATCTGGCTCTAATTCAAACCGATCAGTCATCACTTAGCCCCCTGTACTTATTCTGTCAGTCTTTTTGCCAAGAAAGATTTCATGGGTAGCAGTATCAGAAGCACTTTTGTAATTAAATTATTGTCGCTTTACTGGAAAATCTCCTTACATTTGCAAAGGCTGAGTTTGTCTCCTTCCCCCACCCGCTCCTGGCTGCGGTCTCCAGGACTTCACTGGCTGTGTGTCTTTCCATTTCCCAGCCTCACGCCTCCTCACCGCAGTGTTCTTTTGGTGGGGTTAGTCAAGCCAGCATTTTCCAAGGACAGTCTGTATCTCTCCATGATGACAAGAAGTCCTTTGATCAATAAATCAAAAGAACAATGATACTTTCTTTAGGCCCTTTTTCAGACAACTGAGGCAAGAGATTCTGTGATAACGCACAGTTTGTGTTTCCAAATGGAGCTATATTATTTGGACATTTTTCTGAGGGTATGTAAGGAATAGATTTATGATATGAATTGTACCCTTTCCCAGCCTGCCACTCCCTTCACGGAGTTCTACTGTATCTTACCCCACATTGCAGGTCTTTGGGGTCTTGCTTTAGTTATTATCTGTTCATAAAGGATTATATGGCCCATGGAATATATTAGGCCTATATATGCTATGGAATATTACCCAGCCATTAAAAAGAGATGAAGTGCTATCGGTTGGGCCAAAAATAGATGGCCCTTAGAGTGATTATGCTCAGTAAGTAAAAGATGATTACAGGATGGCTTTAGCCACTTGTGGCAAACTACAACAAAAATAGCTCTTAGACTCTGGAAGTAGTAGGGGAAAGGGATGTCTGAGTGACATGATTGGGCTGGAGCTTTGGTGCAGGATGAATGAGGTTCATGCACACAGGAGGTGTGAAGTTGTGCATCTAGTTTCATAAATGAATGACAGGTCTGTAAAATTTGATTGCAAAAAAAGGTGTTTCTGTTCTTTGTCTCCTGGGGTTACAGCTACCCTCCTGCCTTTCCTCAGGGAGGCAGGTCCCAGCTGGCAGGCTGCATTTCTTAGGCCACCACACAGCTAGATTCTGCCTGGGTTTTGGGCACTAGGAAACAATGGCAGGAGAAGGGAAGGCAGGAGGGAGGAAGCCAGTATTTCTCTGCTCTCCGTTTTCTGGTGACTGCACAGCCTTAGTGACTATGGCAGCTGGGCTGGCTCTGGTGATTTCAGCTCCTAGGTGACACTGTTCTCTGGGCTCTGACAGGAGGTCAGCTGTCACTTGTGAAAATGCATCCTCAGTTGGTTACTTCTGTGTGAACGTTAGCAGATATTACATAAGCCTGGGAGGTCTAGCCACTGCACCCTGGTTGTCCCTAAGGGTCGCCAATGTCGGTGCCATTTGTCTTTCACCAGAGAACCAACCTGAACTACCTCCCTTTGTTCGTCCAGCATAGGACTGGATGCTTTTGTTATTTTCTGTGTTCCACTTTCCCTAGCTTGCTTTCTCAGCACTTCCATCACCTTTGTAACCAGATTCTTACGGGGTACTGTCAGGCCAGAGCCAGAACATGGGAAAGGTCTGAGTGTATTTTAATTGTGCCTTAATTTTCACCGTCCTGTAAGTTGGAGACCTGCTGGGACACACAAAGTGGCCAGATTCTCTCAGTACCCTCAGATTCTTGTACTTCAATGTGCTTTTGCTCATTTTTACAATGAGCCGAAGATCAGCTCAGACTTAACATAGATTCTTTTCTCCCTTCTCTCATCTTTATAACTCTTCTTCGATCGTGCTTTACTGGAGAATGAGATGGAGGAGGAATCTGGCTGACATCAAATTATGAATATTGGTTTAAGTTCTTAACAAGCTTGCATTTCACATACATAGCTAACCCACAAAAGCCACTGGATTTTCCAGTGGGTTAGTTTCAAATCTACCAGAATGAGGGATTTCAGCACGGGATCTTCATCCTCATTTTCTCCTATGGATTGGGCCTGGCAGGCGGGCAGCAGTCAAAGGGTCAGCTGCCTATGGTTGGGAAGGGAGTCCTCTAATAGCTCGGCACACACAGATTGCTGAGCTTGAAGTTTCGTAGCAAGTCTGATCTGCCCCACACATTGTCCTGTGTTTAATCAGGACAGTAAAATGTGTGCTGGGGGAAAAAACTATGTGCGTGAGTTTTATTGGGCTAAATTAGAGAGACTTTTACATAACTGGACTAAATACTTCTCTCCACAAGAATTCCAGAACTTTTGAGCTAGGGAGGATCTTAAAAATCTTTTGATCCAGTGCTTTTATTTTGTACATAAGGAAACTCAGGCCCTGGCAGGTCAGGATCAGCTGGCTAGTAGCAAAAGGAAGATTAAAATGGGGAATGGTTTTCATCCTGTTACCTTTCAACAATGACTTGCTACCTGTCACTTTACACACCGTAGCTCTCAAGCCTCATCTTCTTTCTTGTATCTTGTCCTTAAACCTGGCAGATCTGACCCAGATTCAGTGTGGTCTAGATAGAAGTGCAGAGGGCACATTGTGTTTGAAGACTGGGTAATGGACATAGGTATACTTGACAAGGGGGAGGAGGGAGGAAGTGCAGCTCCAGGAAGCAGCAGATTTAAGTCCCTGCTCTTTGCTAGACAGAGGAGACACCTTATGCATCCTGCAGGCACATGTGTTAGCAGAGGTGGTGTGTGTGGCAGTGAAGACGGAGACACTGGGTGAAGAGTAAATGAACAGTGGCATGTAACAGCAACAACCAGATGTATTGTTGCTCTTCTCTGCAAATAGTAATTTAGGCTCTAAAGAGGCTTCTGACATTTAGGTGGTTAACATGTCCTCTGTATACCTTTCCAAGGACCTAATACTGTAACCATCCTTTATAATTAATTACCTATATTTAAATATCTTAAATCTCCTACCCTGAGAAATCTGCTCATAAGGGGAATGTATCTTTTTATAGGTGTAAAGAAACAGATATTTGAGACTTAAGCGATTGCCATTATTTCTGATTAGTTTTTCTTTTACATTATACACACACACACACACACACACACACGCAACCTAGACTATTACCTCACTGCAAAATACCTCACAGTGAAATATTTATAGTTAAAATTTTCCACGTCTTTCTATGTCATGGGTCTCAATTAGGTATTCTGTTCTCATTCGGTAAAAGCCCCTCACAAAATAAATGTCATTCTATTATAATAAGTTTCAGTATCTACTGACCTTACCTGGATTTTGGAGGGTGAGTTGGCTGTGAAAGATTCAACACCTCTTTATCCTTCTCTTGAGACATTAATTACTCATTAAATTTTCTTTTTATCCTTTTTGCTACATTGCAAAACTTCCAAAGATAAAGATTTTTGAAAAATGAGAAATTGGTAGAGAGATCTGTAAGTGTTCCTTTAAACTTAAAACTACAGATCACCAAATGAGTAAGATGTAATGCAGATTTTTTTTTTGGTCTTTATTTCAACTGGCTATAACTAGATCAGATTGAAATTGGATATTCCGAGTTTCATCCCGAAGCAAATTTCTGTAGTTGAATTATAAGCCCCTGAAAAACGGGGTTTATGATGAAAATGTTGAAAGACTCTCAACTTTGGGACAAGGCACAACTATAATTTTACAGGCATTAGGCGCCTCAAATAACTTTGTATGAAGATTACTCTGGGATTTATCCCCCGTTTTGTATAAAATGCTTAATGTTGAACTACATTTTATGCACACAAAAAGACTTATTTCATAAGACAGGAAGCTCAAGGAGTTTCGTTCCAATATTCAACAACACCATTGCTAAAGGGTCCTCTGCTTCTCCTCCCATAATTGAGTCATCTTAAGTGATATTTGAAAGGAAATATCACTTTGCTAAACTTACATGTAATGATGACACATGGCAGAGCAAGTTCCAGTGTCACACCGAATGCGTGGTGGCCTGTATTTGGTGTCACGGAACTGATGTGATGGGTCATAATATTATCTTCCTGTTTTGTTCCATAGCAGCACAGATAATCAGTTTTTGGTTTCGCATTTTGTTTATAAAGAGAAGTAACTAAAGAGCTTATCTTTTAGTGTAAAGTGAAATAACTAATAATAATAATAATAATAATAAAAACTTGATTTAATGGAGAAACCCTGGTGCTGAGTAACCCTTAACTGCCTTCTTTGTTAATTCCCCTTCTTCAGTGTAGCTAGATCCCAAGTCCTAGTCCCCAAGAATGTTTCCTCTTTCTGTATAACTTTACTCCCACCTCCCTGGAGGTGACACCTTCATTTATATTGCTCGTTCTGTTAAGGGGAAGGATGTCCTAAAGGAACTATTCAGAGTTTTGTAGACTCCACCCCCTACTCCAGTGATTGGAAACTACAGTTCCCAGCAGTACCAAGGAGAGAACTGCGAAGACCCAAGAGTGGAGCTAAGCAGGCATTCTGGGACTTCAGGGGATAAATAGGGAGGGACTTTCAACGGCTCTTGGGAGGCAACAGCTCTCTCTCTTGGGCAATGGCTCTCTAGGGACCGTGTGACTGGGGGCTATTAGTTTACTCTCTAGGGACTGTGTGACTGGGGCCTATCAGTTTGTTACTAGAGCTCTACAAGTCAGCCGAGCTGAAAAGATATTCTAGTTACCTTGTATCTCTCTCTCTTTCCCTGGGTTGTTCCTTTTCCTTTCCCCTTTTTGTAAATAAGCCTATTATTGACCCTTTTGTGTGTGCCTGTAGTACAACTAAATTTTAAGCACACGGGTGAGGACCCACAGACAGGCATCCTAGTTCACAGTGGAGTGCCCTATAACAGTTCCATCTTCATTTTCAAATCAGGACCATTTATCTCTCTTCCCAGTCTTTATTCGACAGATTGAAGCATTTTAGCATTCACCTTGTCTAAAGTCTCACTCATATACTTTTATCCCTTTCTACCAACTTTCCCCTCAAGTTTCACATCTATACATGATTACTTACACAACACACACACACAAACACAAACATGCACATTTACTCAATAGAATTATGCAGGCAAACCAAACTGACCATACTTACCAAAAGATAGAAGAACGTAGTAAAACATGACTGAAATTAATTGAGGAATAATTCTAATATCAAGTGAAACCTGACATGCCAGTTTGAACGCCAATAGGGAACTCTATGAAAGGTAGTTTTCTAGTCTTTCTTAGAAAGAATTTTGCAAAGCTTCCATGACAAAAATAACATTTGGTATGGAATTTAAGTAAGTAGAGAGAGGTTTACACACACACACACACACACACACACACACACACACGCAATTATATGCACATGTATGCATGCGATGTGAGTATATATTATATGTATGCATGTGTATACTAAGGGGGTAGTCTTCCTAAGTTAATTGTCAAACAGCAGGCTCCCTGGAAGTTTTTACGAGTGTACTTTCTGCCTCTTCAATCCAAGGTACTGGAGTTCTTTCTCCTGCAATTATGTTATTGCCCTGTGGCTTTTCCCTTCTACATCTCTGCACAGAGAAAGCCACAGCCTCATGAACATACAAGGTGTATCCTCTATCTGTGATATGGCTGATTCTCATTATTCACGGATTCTGTCATGTGAATTTGCTTACTTGATAGTAAGTGTTTATATTTCCAAGTCCATACTTGTGGTATTTATGGTCAGTCAGTGACAAGCATAGAGTGACAGAAGGTTGACTTGCTCAACAGGCATGTACCTGGCTGAGCTTGAACAAGGTTCTTTGCCTTCAAATGGTTTCTGTTCTCATACTGTAACCAAAAGTCTATTTGGCAATCTTTTTAATGCTGTGTTTTTAAATTTTTTTGTACTGATACTGGTGATTTTGCAGTTTAACATGACTTCTGCCCATAGTCCTGAAGATCTGTGTGGTGTTCCTAGGGTTCGAGGCTGTGATGTGCTTTACATAGAGGAAATTATGTGTTAGAAGAGCAGCACTGGGGAGTGAGTAGATTAGTCATGAGGTCATGTTAGTCAACCAAAATACATATACTAAATAAGACTTTAAACAGAAACACACAAGACAAAGTTTACATATCCATCAGTTGTTGAAAATATCATGGCTAGGGCCTTGCAGGGACCTAAATTTGTACTACTTTTAGAAGCAGTGATTCTGTATTCACTAAAACACTATTCACAGTGACTCAATAGGACTTAACTCCAGTGAGTAAGGAGAATGGACTGTTGATAGATGATGTTCTATCACAAATCAACAGTAACATTACATTAGTGTAATGCAGCTTAGTTGATTCATCAGATTCTAAACACACCTGTTCTCTGTATTACCCTTTATTCTCCGGTCCTTTGTGTGTTCTGATCCTTTCCTAACATCTTTCAGTTCACCTTCATGCCTCTGTCTTAGCACCTTAGTAAAGAAGGAAGCAAGGCTCTTTCTCTCTGGATCCCAGGCTTTGTTGATGAGCAGAGAGATTCTTTCTGTGACACCTCAGACTCTTGTTTTGTGCACCTGAAGAATCTTGTAACTTCTGTCTCTTGCACTTGACGTATCTTGTAACTTCTGTCCCTCATTCTTTTGTACACAGAGACCCTTCTCATCTCATCTCTGTATTCCTCCTTCCAACTTTTAAACTTGCTGCTTTTCTTTCTTTTTAAATTTTTTTTATATTATTATGTTACCTCATTCTTCATTTTGTACATTTTTTCCCGGTCTTGGTTGTAATCCCCTGGACTTCCCACCATCACCCCTGTACCATCACCATATTCCCGGGTGCTCTTCCTGCCCCTGTTTTGAGTGAATTTCCCCTCTTTACCCCCTATAGAATGTCTCTCGCTTACAGTTGTTTGTTGATTTTTATTTTTACTTTATTGCAATTGCCACCTTCTTCTTCTTCTTTTTTTTTTCCTGATCCCTTACATTCCTACTGTGAGTGAAACTGTCTGGTATTTTTCATTTACTTTCTGGCTTATTTCACTAAGCATGATCCCATCCAGTGCCGTTCTTGTTGCCACAAATGGCATGAGTTTATCTTTTTGATTGCTGAGTAATATTCCATTGTCTATATGTACCACATCTTCTTGATCCAGTCATCTAATTTTGGGCATTTGGGTTGATTCCATGTATTTCCTGTTGTAAATAGTGCAGCAATGGATGTAAGGGTACAGTTGCCCTTTAGAATTAATTTGTGCTCTTTGGGTAGATACCTAGAAGTGAATTGCTGGATCATACGGAAGCTCCATTTTTAGCAGTTTGAGAAACATCTAAACAGCTTTCCATTGTGGTTGGACCAGTTTGCATCCCCACCAGCAGTGTAGGAGAGTTCCTTTTTCTCCACACCCTCACCAACAGTTATTGTTGCTTGTTTTTTTTTTTTTTAATATGTGCCATTCTCACTGGTATTAGATGATATCTCACTGTAGTTTTTATTTGTGTTTCCTTTATTACAAGGTGAAGTTGAACTTTTTTATATGCCTGTTGGCCATCTGCATTTCCTTTTTGGAGAAGTGTCTTTTTAGCTTTTCTACCCATTTTTTGATGGGGGCTGTTCACTTTAATTTTGTTGAGTTTCATCAGCTCTTTGTATATCTTTGTGATCAGTCCTTTATCATTAGTATTTTGCAATACTCCCAATGAGTGGGGGTCTCTCTTTGTTTTGTGTAATGTCTCTTTTGCTGTACAGAAGCTCTTTAATTTGATGCAGTCCCAACTGTTTATGCTTTCCTGCACTATCCTTGCTTTGGGTGCTGTATCTTTAAAGATAATACTAAAGTGTATGTTATGAAGTGTTTTAATATTTTCTTCTATATATTTTATGTAAACCTGTTGCTTTTCTTGGCCACCTCCCTTCTCCCAACTCCACCATCATATTTTTCTTTTCCATTTTTTAAACATATTTCTACATTATTCTCCTTCCTTTTACTTGCTCAGTCCCTCTGTCAGAACTTCCACATACCTGGGAATTGAAACTACGCAGGCCCTGAGACAATCCCATTTATCTGTCCCTGTCTTTCCTTTATGGTGTACATGGACTGATCATGTAAGTGAGCATTTATGCTTCATGATACTGCTTTGAATTTACTTACTGAAGGCTATTCACATTGGAGATATTCCTCTTTCTTAGATGACCTGTGGGTTTTATGTGTGATGGTTGGCTGGTCTCCACGGGTGTCTGACTATTATTATGCCTCCCTTAAAGGGGCAGGGTCAGAGTCCTGATTATTAAAAAAGTGTCTGGTCAAAGCCTTGCTCAGACTTCCAGACTATCTCTTGAAAACGTGATGGCCAACATAGGGCTTACATGTCTCTTCTTCCATGTTCTGTCAGTAGCTTTTGCCTGGGAATAGAGATATGACTTCCTGTGCTTTCCCCACAATAGCAGGCTTTTGTTGCCACCTTCTCCCAGTAGTAGTGGATTTTCACTACCTCCTCCTCTCCCACACTTAGACTTTCGCATCACGTGAGAGCAGGATGGAGATGGAGTTGGGTTTTGTGTGTGTACTCTCCCAGATGTTAGACCATGCCCAGTCTTTTGAGCCATCATTTGATGATAACAGAAGTACTGGAAAGTGAATGTACACTCTCCTGAGCAGCCAGAATTAGCACCCCCATGGCATGTGCTTAGCCTTTAAGAAATTGTAAAAAATTTCAGTTTTATCCTTACCCTCTTTTTGCAGACCTTTCTTCCTTCTATTCTCTGCCATAAATTAAACAATTTATTCCTCTCCACAGGGGTTTAACACTCTTGGATTTACTTCACCCAGTTGTCTTGTGCCTTCAGCTTCTGGTGGGTTCAAGAAAAGTTACGATTTTGTCAGTTATTAGTTTTTTTCTTGTTGTTAAAGTAGGAGTGATGTTTTCTTGTAGCATTTTCAATCCTAAGGTGGCAGAACTCTTTGTCATGTGCTGTTGAGAATGTCAGTAGGAACGAGAGTAAGGTTTCTTAGCAAACATCAAGTTCTTCCATAGAAAACAGAGATTTTGTATTGGGAGGTTGGAATTGATGCCCAATTCTGTCAGCACCTGAATGTAAAGCATATCCTTGCTAATAAACAGCTATTCTTGTTGTACTAATTTTTCCTTTGAATCAAAAGATCCTACCTGGAAAATATGGTAACTTTTTTTCCCAAGCCAGTGAGAATTAAATCTGTTACTGTCAGGGAGGAGTTAATATATTGTCATTTCCATATATTTAGCACTTTGAGTTCATTTTGAAATTTTAGCGGCACTTTGCTGCATTAGTGGTATTTGGTTACTTCATCTTTTGCCCTCCTTGGTTTCCAGGTTTTTAAAGGGAGTGCAATACTAGTAATACCTCTTCAAAGAGGTATTCTGCCAGTGCGGAAAAATATCTGCCGTGGGTAAAAGTTCCTGAAGATTTGCAAGATCCTGAGGTGTTTCAAGTCCAGACGCTATTGCTGGAAGCCATATTTGGCCTACATGGATCTGGAATCCCAAGTTTTGAGAATGTGTGTAAGGCCATGCTCGAGCTGTATGTTCTGGAATTCTCTGACCTTACTGAAGTGGTGGTTTATGGCTCTTACTTCGTGCCAGGTGGATGCTTCAGTCTCTGGCCAAGTGCACTGCCAGTGCACAGGAATGAGGAATAATCAAACTTGAGGAAGCCATGAATCCTCTTGACTAGGCCCTGAGATGAAATGAAGCTGTTTGCAATTAACATACTTGGGGGCAGGGTGTAAAGAATTAACAGGCCAGGGCTGGAGAGACTCTAGTCTGGTTTAAACTCTGCTCCAGCCTGATAAGGAAAAACTAGGCATTTTAGGTTCCCTGCCTTTGCCTCTGAGACCTAATGTTACTTTTTCCCCAAATTTGCCAACTAAAGAATAACATTGGGGAAAAAAAAAAAAGACTTGCTTTGAAGATTAGATAGCAGGTAGAACTTGACCCAAAAAGCTCTTATACATTTGTGATGATGATGATCACAATTATTTTGTAGTCATTTACACATAAAAGTAAAAGAATTTTTTTTTGAGAAAACTTAACAAATTATGTACCCAGAAAAAACCAGAAAACTGTGTAAAACTTCACTCTTCCACCTGTGTTCAAATGTACAGTTGAATGGCATTAAGTGCAGTCATATACCTGTGCAAATGTTGTTATTGTAGCTAATCCTCTGAATTTGTATTTTAATTTTTTGGAGAAAAAGTTAATCCATATTTTCTTTTTTCCAGTGTTTTCTTATGTATTGCTCCTTTTCTGCTCTTGGTATTTAAAGAGAGGTCTCACTAGGGTTGCACAGAAGGAGCTTCGTGGTGCTTGGAGGTGTGTTCACACATTGCATTACTCAACAAACCTACCAGCTCAAAGGGAAGACATGACCCTTGTGCTCAGCAAGTGTTCAGCCCAGCTTTAGCTGTGACAGAAATATGTCAGAACCTCAGCAGGCATTTCATACTGACTGTGTGCCTTAGAAGCTGGTCCACTCCTCAGCGTGTGTGAAATTCTCGCCACGTTCAACCTGATGGTAACAAGTCACAAAAGATGAATATCTGGTTTTATTATCCTAAAATAGAGGCTTAATAGCAAGTCATGAAAGTAAAGATTTGATTATAGAGATTAGAAGAATAGAAATTGGGTTTTATAGCAATTGAGTAACTATTAGGAATACTTCAAACACTGTGAAAGAATCCGTAAAATACCAAGGTTTAAAACAAGATCTAGATATGGGCTGAGGATTTTTTCCCAAGGAAAAAAAAATCTTACTTAATTAAGCAACTTTAAAAAATTGTCAGTACAACTGTTTAAATATAGTCTCTCAGGGTTCTAAAAGAACAAATTACAAGGGAAAATTAGTGCTGAGGGCTAAGAAGAAATAAAGGTGTTTCTCAATAATCATGTTTGGATTATATTCAAAATGCAACTCTAATCGCTCCACAATTAAAGAAAGGTTGACTCTCGATTAGTGACCTTTCATGAAAGCTTTTCAAGAGGTTAGATTTGTTAGGAAACATTAAGTGAAATTTTGCAGTGTAAATTTTGCAGCCTGTATTCTGAAAAGTGCACATCGAAAGGTTAGACATGAAGTTACCTGGATATGAGAGCATTAAAATGAATGTGCTCAGTCTGGCAAGACATTTTCACACATGCAGATTCTTTGCAACCTGAGAATATGGGTGTGGTGCATACAATAACCTCACAAGAATGGAGACATGCAGTTTCCCAAGAAAATGTATAGTTTGGTGGGACAGTTGGGAAATCCAACTCTGATACTTTGTTCAAAGATCCACAAGGATCCACAGAGCCCTGGCAACCAAACATGCCTGGAGCCAGGCTGTCTGAGCCCAGACCAGCGGTATTTCCTCTCCCCCAACACCTTCGCCACTTACCAGGACCTTGGGTTCTTCTGGAAGGGGCTGTCTGTTCTCCCCTTCCAACCTGCAGCTGGTTGACCAGCCTTCTCCAGGGCCATACCTGCTTTCTTGTACAGTGTGTGTATGGGGTGCAGGATACAGGGGAGGCACAGGTATCCCGGTCCACCCGCTGGAGCCTTCTGCTGGACATTTTTGCAGTTCTGGTGCCTTGGTCCATGGCAAGATTGCAAGAACTAATAAGCTCTCAATTTTTCCATTTACCATGTTGCTATTTGATCGTTTCATAATCTAAGCATTCCAAATTGCCCTCAGCTGAAACTTGGCTCATGTGTTGGCAACTCTCAGTGCAGTTTTTAATTGTAAATGGTTGGCAATGTTTGATTTATGTGTAAAGACAATAATGTACAGTTTCCATGATCAGATCTTTGACGTGATTCTCAGATAGTTCACTCTCTATTAAGCCGTGACACTCCTGCTCTCCACAGGCTGATAAATGGCATGGGTTGAAGGTGGGTTAGGGTCTGGGAGAAATCTTCCAAATGTGGTTTGGTCTGTATTTCTGTTCAGCATTTCAGAGGGAGATCTGAGACTCAAGTGGTATAAATTCTGTGATGGGAAAACCAGGACTGGTCTGTTGTCAAAATAAGGAAGAATTAAGTGATTTAAGAATATGAAATGGAGATGGCAAAATAGGAACTCACACTTCTTGGCATTATTGGCTGAACGTTGGTTTAAGGGCAGGCCTAGACCTATACAGAAATATGAGGTAGACACGTTTGCTCCACTCTCTTTCCCCATCCAGCCTTTTTTTTTGTATCCCTCCCTGCAATTTGCCATCCTCCCTCATTTTTGTCCCTGGTGATATCATGTCTAAGGCACTTGGCTTCATGGAGAATTTTAACTCTTTATGGAGCAAGGCCATGTTTGCTACCTCAGGACACATGTCCAGCAGCCTTACCACTTCAGGATAAGACAAGCTCAGCTTACAGTTCTACTTCTGGGGCCCTCCTTGGTGGCATCAGCGTTAGAGATGCAGTACTATTTCAAGCTATTGCCAGCCACTGCAGCATGAGTTCCATCCCTGAAGCCAACCCATATGTGAGCAGACCTCACATGATACCCACTGCTCCCCTCAGTAGTGTGCTTCAGTGGATTTGCCTGTTTTTTTGCCCACCACTCTGTCTCTGGTGAGCCCTTTTGCCCCCATACCTCCAGCCTACACCCCAACTCTTGTATGCATAAATAAATAAATCTAAACAAAAAATACAAATTTACTGCTTTTGGAAAATGTTCGAGCTCCAAAATGAGAAGAAGATAGTCATGCAACATTTAAAATAGAGGGCAAAATAGAAGCACAGTGCTTAGAGCACATTTGAAAAATGAGATACCTTCCAGTGAAAATCTAACAAGGACAGAGTATAGAGTTTTTTCTATTACTGGGATAGTTAATCTGGGATAGTTATCAGAAAGTTTAGGATGATGAGTTACTTGTTTTAAGAGTCTAATAAATGTTAACATGAGTCATATCTTCTCTTTTCTTGCTGTTGGAATATGAACTATGTAAACATATGCTTAGAGGCAGAGGAAAACTTAGTTAATGCTCCAATGAAACTGCCTCACAAAACTAAAGTTGTTTTTCACAGGAAACAAATGTCCTGTACCAACTTTCTCAGTAAGACTGAAAGCTTTCCAAAGGGATTCCCCTTCCCCCGCCTTAAACACTACAAACGGTTCTGGAAGATCAGTTAAAAATTAATTATCGCTCATGTAAAGGTTTGCATTTAAGAGAAGTCATTTATTGGATTAGTAGATTTCTTTACTGATTCAATTAATTGGTAGCTAGATGCCCACTTAACTGTGCTATTCTAAAACAAATACTTTTAAAATGTCAATTAGATACCGTTCTTTATTTTATACTCAATCTATCCCCTCCTTAGTAAATAAAGCATAATTAAGATGCCATCAATGTGGTAAATGGAGATTATCTATAGTCAGTCTGTGTACCTCTGTCTGCCAGTTTTTTCCTTGTTCCTGTTGCTTCATGCCTTTGAGACCACTTGTCGAGGTTTCATTTCTTGTCTGTCTTGGTGAATGTTCTCTGGGACAATGTGTTCTTGAGTTGCCTGGGGGCCCCT
Source organism: Condylura cristata (assembly GCF_000260355.1). Lineage (NCBI taxonomy): Eukaryota > Metazoa > Chordata > Mammalia > Eulipotyphla > Talpidae > Condylura > Condylura cristata. The sequence continues at coordinate 4,575,388 of NW_004567122.1, forward strand.
AATTAAATACCACTTTTGCCATGATTCTTCCCTTTTGGTGACCGGATAGTTTTTTAAGGCTGTGAAATCCTACAAACTTTCAACATATGCTGACTTACTCAGCTTACTGAAACCACAGTAAATTCAATCTAGCTGCTGTAGCTCTATTTCAAACTTATGAGTATGCGCATCTTTGAGCTGTTCAGTTTTCAAGGGTGGTGGGTTACCACTTCCATTATTGCCTGGTCATTTCTGATGAGTTAGAGTTACCCCAGGCTTGTTTCCCCAAAGGAGAGTCTGACTTCTCTAGAGAAAAGTGAAAAGTACTTACTGCTGATTAGCATCTTTCACTTAACCCGAGGTGCTCCTGGCCTGTGTTTTTGCATAATTCATTGGGTGTCCAGTCAGTAACTTAGAGACTTTTTAATATCATGCAAATAAAAGAAAACAATGCTTATTTAACAAAATGTCTGTAATGTCTTTGCTAGTTCAGATTCATAATGGATAGTCGATTCTATGAGGGGCTTAAATTAACTTTCACATATTGGATGAAGAAGGTTTTTTTTATGAATTCAATTTTGGGGAACTTACCGCCATGAATGAAGAGAAATCACAATGGCTTGGCAGGTGAGCTATAGAGTTATCATGTATGTGATGATGCTAACTCTAGGGTGTGCAGCTCTAACTCCAGTGGCTGTGCAGGCCCTAGGCTGGTGGGCCTGTGGGCAGGTCAGCTTCAGCTTCACTTGGCAGCCGAATAATGTTCCTTGGTGTTCCAAGATGACCCCTTGGCCGTCCTACACAAGTAGAGGTACAGGTATCTGTGGCAACCTGGAGAGGTGTGATGTTGGAGACTAGAGCTGGGTACTGAAGGATGGGCACTAGGAGCAGTTGGGACCCCTTTCAGTGGTAGCCAGAAGTCATGGCTGCACCGGGGCAGGTAGCCTGGCTGAAGGCCCAGTTGGGTGACTTGTCAAGTTGCCAGTAGTCAATAATTAGAGGTCCCCCAAGAAGAGGGAATGCCCTGATTTTTTTTCCAGCACCTTTCCTTTTCATCATTGCAAGAATGAAGAGAGGGCTGACCCTGAGGCAGCAGTGTGTTGCAGTGTACACTGTGTGAGTCTGGCTGCAGGGTCATGCAGGGACCCTGACTTGTGGACATGGGCAGTTTCCAGCACGGGTCTGTTTAACAGGCTATGGGGCATTGTTAAGAATGCTGTTAAGTGAATCTTTATGCTGGCCAAGGGATGAGTTCTTTCCAAGACTCAAGAAATAGGCAAATCTGGTTTTTCTTGGAATCTGTGGAATGCCTGCCCTTTGACACGTTTGGAAAGGGCATCGTTTCTTTACACTTGCTGGGTGTGCTTGGGTTTGTGATTACGGCTTCTCCATTACATCCAGGGGAGCTCCTGCACCAGCTCTCAAGCAGCAGGACATCTTGGTGCTTTATTTATTTATTTATTTTATTTAATTGCTTTATTTATTTATATATATATGCACACTATATATAATAGTTTAATTTTACATCATTTTTCCATGTCATTTGCAGCCCCCTTCGGCGTCCCATCACCAAATCACCCATGTGCCATCACCATAGTCCAGTGCATTTCCCTCCCCCCCGGCGCTTTATTTTTTGATGTGTCTGCGTGTGCGGTGGGGCAGAGCATCATCAGAAGGGAGTGTACTGGGTAGGTAAAGAGCCGAATCTTGTGGTCAGTGGTGTCTTGTGACGTTATCTTCTTTCATCTGTTAACCAGGCTTGGCAGCAGGGCAGGATTGGGGTGAAGTACAGGTTTCTGTTTCCAGGTCTCTTCTATTTGGACTAGAGAAGCTACTTCAGAGCTCTAGATCTTGTCAGATTCCCATCAAAAATGTAGAACCAGTTTAAATTTTTTAAAAAAATATTTTAGGATAGCATAACAGATAAGTTACAGAAAAATTACAAAGGTAGTCCCTAGAGTTCACATAGAGTCTGCTCACCATTTTACCTATTACTACCATACTACACATTTTTTTTAAGATTTATGTATTTATGCACACAAGAAGTTGGGTTCAGAAGTGTGGGGGAGGTGGTGAGAGTATTCACCAGACACAAGAGTGGGGAGCAGAACAGGCAGATCCACTGAAATACACTGCTGAGGGGAGTAGCTGGAGACAGGAGAAGTCTGCTGCACCCTGGGGGTCAGCTCTGGTGCGGGGATGGAATTCATCTTACTGTGGCTGTGGAGAGCCCCACAGTGCTGCACTTCAACACCTTGCACCACCAGGCAGGGCCCATATTACAATTATTAACTGGGATATGGTACATTTGTTCTAATTAATAAACCAGGATGCCAACACATAGTAAATAAACAAACTCCACACTTTATCCAGCTGTTCTTTGTTTTCACCTACTGGTCCTTTCCCAGGATCCCACCCAAGACATCACATTTCATGCCGTTACCAGGTCTCCCAGACGCCCTGGACCGTGGACTTGCTTGTTTTTGAGGGTCTTGACAGTTTCAAGGAGTCCTAGAATTCTGGTCAGATATTTTATACAATGTTCCCTCCCTGGCATGTGTCTGATGTTTTTCTTATAACTAGACTGAGACTGTGGGTTTTTGAGATGATGACTACAGAGGAAAAGTGCCATTTTCACCACATCCTATTCAGGACATTTGCTGTCAGCCTCACTTTGATACTAACCTTGTTCGCTTGAGAAACAGTCAGGTTTCCCTTGCGAATTCGCGCATTTCCCGTTATCACCACGAGCTTAGAGGAACTGCAAGGGTTTCAAGGGGCGGCCTATCGCTTAGGTCATGGTGAGATGCAGGAATGGGGGTTTGGCTCCACCTCTGCACAGTGTTTATTCCGCACGGGATATTTGTTCGTTCTCCCCATTTATTACTTTTTAATCATCAATTCAAGACAGTACTGATTCAGGGTATTTATTTAGAACTGGGGTTATAATCTGGTGCTGCTTTATTGTGTCGTTTAAGTGGTTCTAGCTTTGGCCTCTGGGAGCTTGTTCACTTGGCTCCTGGGCCCCTTAGAAAAACTACTTTCTGTACATGTTCTTTTTCTTTCTTTTTTAAATTACCTGTCCTTGCTTTCTGGCACTACAAGCTGCCCCAGGCAGATTTTGTGTATTTTCTGCTCCAGATTTTTGTGTATTTTCTAGAACCAGCCATGTTTCCTAAGAGCCCGGGTGGGCCTGTTTTTCCAGAACTGCGTTTTTGTTTTCCCTCTAAGTCTTCCCCTGTGTTTTATGGATGCAGCTGGGTTCAGAAGCCTTTCGCGTGGTTGATGATGAAACCAGGTGCCTGCTGTCTTTATTGGGGGAAAGTGGGCAGATCTACTTAGGCTGATGGTTCTCCACCCGGATATCACACTGCTCAGCAGCATCCGCGGTGGCTTGGCAGGTCTGTTCCCTGAGCGGCTTCTCCTTATATCCCCAGGAGTGTACTGACCCTCTAGAAAGATTGCAGCAGCATCTGCCAAAAGTAGTAACTTCAAAGAATATGACAGATGAAACAAATTGTAATTTTGTGGCTGATAGATTGACGGTTGAAACATGTTTGATTCTCCCCCAGTGGGAGCTCCTTTCCTTGACTTTGGACAGGCGCTGTGTCTACATTCTGGGGGAAGTGATGACCAACCTGTGAGTTTCCGGGCCCAGCACAGGAGACTGTCTACTTCTGATGCTTGAAACTCTTTTTCTGGGAGTCTTTAGCTTCCTTTAAGAAAGTCAGCTACCTTGATTGTTGTGATGTGGAAGTGTTCAGTGAGTAGGCCCCACTGAGTGCAGCCTGCTAGCCCTCTCTGCCAGGATGTCAAGACAGCTAGGGAAGCCGTTTTGGGCACTCAGTGCAGTCTACAGGTCCCCTCAGTTGACGGCATGTAGAACAGATTGTCCAGCCTTGTCCTGCCTGATTTCCTTATCAAGAAGTTTTTATCACTCCCTTGCTAATGCCCTAACGCCCCTTGCCCCTTTTGCGTATTTACATTTGTCTGACAAAAGTTCCACCCTGATGGAACCCAACCATCCCCTTTCCTTGAAAATTTCACACAGTGAAATTTCACATGATGAAACTGAGTTATGAGTTAGACAGTTTAAAGTCCATATCTTGAACTTCACGTGGGCTCAGAGATAACGTTTCAGTTGATGTTGGATCACAGTTTTATACTGATCCTTGCAAGCAGACAGAGCTTTAATATTCTGAATATTTAGAAGTTGGCTTTCCCAAAATGATGTGAGCTGGTTATGGCTGTGGACAGTCCTTTCTAAAAGGTCAGTTTGTGCTGACTTCACCTCTATCCTCAGTGCTGGTAGGTTAGTTATGTTAACTGGCTTCAGAGTCAGAGTTGAGTTCAAATGTGCTTATGATTGAGTGCAGCGCACTTGGGCTTGCTGCTTCCTATCGTGGCCTCTTGCATCCTGTGCAGAGTGAGGACTGTCATGCCCACCCAACAGGCTCTCCTGAGGGGTACCTGAATGGAACTCTGCCCCTTGTCAGCTCGAATGTTATTAAAGCTGGTTGGTTTTCTTGTAAAAACCATTTTAGCAGCAGTGTCATTCCAGTTCACACTAGTAAGAAAGCCAGCCTTTCCTGGGAGCTGTGGTTAGGGAGGTTGTTTTAGCCTACAGAGAGGTGGGGTGGGTGTGGAGCAAGGCAGCCGGGAGGCCGTGCACTGGAAAGGATGTTCACTGAAAGAGAACCAGCTTGCATGGTGTGAGGGTGGTTTCTGCTTGCTTGTTTGTTTTCAATAAAATTTTATTGACTTACCATTGGTTTACAATTCTGTTAACAGGAGGGTTCTCGACATGCCCACCCCCCTGCTAGGTGCCTGGGAGAGAATTCTATGGTCTCCCTTTTGCAGACTGGCAAACTGAAGATAAAAGAAGTTACAACTTGCCCCAGGATCATCATAGCAGGGCCGGAAAAAGAATGGCAGAACTATTCAGCAGGGCTTTTTGTTAATGGATTTCCTGCAATACTCAGGCCACAGGGGTCCTTTAGTTTCCCCCAAACCTTCCCCTTAAATGAGGCCTGTTTCAGGCAGAGACACTAATCCAGCCCTGAGGTGGAATAATTCTTCCTCAGCACCCTTCTTTGATGTGTAGCTGATATGGAACTGAGTGCCAACATATGTTTGTACAAATATATTGGCAAATGTAAGCAGCCTACTGCTAATTACTACACTGTGAACCGCATGTGAAATTTGGATGATGCCTTGAGGAATTTGAATCTAAGAAAATACTATACACACTCTCTCTCTTCCAAAGTTAGCTAAAATGGGTTAACTTCTTTGTGGTGGAAACTGAAAGACACTCAAGAATTGTCTTCTCAGATCTTTGGCAGTATTGTTTTTCTGTAAGGACTTTGGGTCAAACAGTTACTAGGAAAGATTGAAGCCGACGGGATGTGGCATTTCACTTGATTTTAGGCTGGAGTGCAAGGAATCTTCAGGTTCGCTTAGTAAACCCTGGACTTCTGGAGTGTTTGTTTGGAGGGGGTGTCTTATCTGGACTGGCCTTTGCCCTTTTGCTCCACAGCCACTGAGCTAGGACTAGCCCCATCGGCTGTTTGGTGATCATGTGTGCACCAGTGTCTGAGGCATGTTGTTGTCACTAATATCCTGGTTGCAGGGATCTTGTGCTCTTGTGTCCTGTTTTTCTGATGCCAGGTCTTTTTTGGTCAACTGGCCCTCTCAGCACCTTTGACGTCCCCCTCCCCCCATCACCCCCTTTCCCCTCCTCCGCACCAGTGTAAGCTTTAAGAAAGCATTAGCTGTTGGTTCCATGCACTTTGGGCAGAATGTTGAGCCTCGTGAGGCTCTCTTCCAGGCTATGCTGAAATAGTCTCTGGCTCTAATGTTCTTGAAGTTTCTGTACCCATGCCTCCTCTGTTCAGAGACATTACTGGGAGGGGAGAAGGCCAAACATGTCGCTCTGTTTGTCTCCTTCTTTACACTTTTTTTTTTTTTTTGAGAGCTGGGTACATTGGCTTCCCCCTTTCCTTGTGGCAGGAGCATTTCCTGTGTCCCAGAGTGAGTCTCTCAGTTGCTAACAAACTAATGGTTGACTCGCTTCTGATGCATTATTGGGAGGTTAAGTATTTTGGTATATCCTTTTTCTCTTGACTAGCCTGTTTTTCAAATTTATGATATTGCTAGAGATCTACTGAATCATGGTTGCTTTCTTTCCATCAGTTCTGATTATTCTGATCTTCACCCCTTGTGCCCTTGACAACTACCTTCTAAGTCCTCTGTAGACTGATATTTTTGAATAGAAAGACTCACATCCATGCAAAATAAAAATAAAGCAAAATACTAATACAGCTCAGAAGTTGTTGTCCTGTTTGTACTAATAAATTCGCTTTTCTACTTTACAAGATGATTTTTAAAAATCTGTCTATTTGCTCCTCGGGAGCATTCATTACCCCTCCCCTTCCCAGTTCTCATGTCATCTATTATTGAGAAAAATGAGCGTCATCAGAAAACCCTTACTGCTGAACCTTTAAGTAACCCTCATCTCGCTGTTTCCTAGAGTAGGGGTAGAAGTATTCTCTGTTTTCCACCCAGGCCAGCCCCTCCCATTTTGCTTGGGATCCCATTACTTCTTGTCTTTTTAATCACTCCAGCCTTTCCTTTGCTTTTTAAGTTGTGGTTATCTCTGTTTCTATTGGATTATTCTCTCTGGTATAAGATATGCTTTTTTATGCTTTTATTTTTATTCTCATTGGTATAAAAATATGCTTTTAATATGTATATGCCTTTTTAAAGGAAAAAAAAAAAACCCTCTTCCCACTGACCCTGATCCTCGCCCTGTTGCTTCATTTACCTGTGTCCTTTCTGGTCCTTACAGTGATCCACGTCGCCCCATCTGTCCTAACCTCCTTTTCAGATCACTGAAATCGAGCTGGCAAATTCAGTTTGTGCCAAATTCAGCACAAGGCATCTTTCCATTCTCTTCTTGGTGAACGCCACAGGAGCATTCAGCTGGTTGTTTCTTGCTCTTGGAAACATTTTTCTGCATTAGAGTCCCTGGCCTATACCTTCTGACTTTATTCTTGCCTCTTCATCGTTCAGTCTCTGTCACCTCTACCTGCTTTTTCTCTCAGCTCAGCCTCTACACATTGAAGATGGATAGAACTGGGTTCAGGCTTCATTCCTTTTTGTGTTTTCTCCCCAAGGTCATCTCCCAATTTCGTAACTTCAGGTTCCACATATGCTAGAATACTGTACATTTCTGCCTCTTCTCCAGCCTTCTACTCTGAGCTATGGACTCGAATGTTCAAGCAATCTTCTTAATGTCTCTATTTGGAGGAATCACAGGAATTTTAAATGTAACATGGTTAAGAAGTCTTCACTTTCCAGTTCCTCAGCCCCGAGGAGTGCTCTTCAGTCTTCCACATTTCAGGAAGAGCACCATCCTCCTGCTTCTCAGTATCCACAGGTTTCCTTGTCTTGGCGTGTTCTTTATACCAGTCGTATTCATCTCACCATCACTTCCCTTTTCATTTGCCTGTTTCTCTCTGATCACTTAAATTTACTCTTAACAGCTTTATTGTCATTTTCCATTTCCATCTTCAGGGTTGCTTCTAAAACCAAGACCCGTATTTTTAAACCATTAGCTGACGTCATTATGATATTCCATAGGAAATTTCAAGTAAATATATACAGAATGGAACTTGATAAATTTCCAGGAATTGTGCTTCCTCCTTGGTCCCTTTCATGGTGAATGTTGCTAGAACTTAATAGAGTCACAAGCTAGAATCGTGGATCCCATTGTGGTAGGTTGTTCCTTTGTTGCCCACATTCATTCCATCATAAGGTTGTGTTTCCTCAACTTCTAAAATATCTCTCAAGTGCATACACTTAGCTTCCTCTCTCACAGGGCACCTTGGAACAGATCTTTCTAGTTTCTTGCTGGAACAGATGAGCCAGTTTCTCTTCTTCCTATTTGCTCACTTCTACTGCATTCTTCAAGAATGATTTCTAAGAAGCAAATAAAATCATGTCATTTTGTCCAAAGGCATTTGTTTTTTATATTATACTGATACACTGCAATCGTTTTGTTTATTCATCTGCTTATCTGCCTATGATTATAATCTCCCACTGGAAAGCATGCTCCTTGTGAGCAAGATACAGCTGCTTATGTGTCTCATGTACCCTGTACAGCACTTGGTGATAGAGCTGGATGATGAAAAACAATGAGGGGTCCCAGCTATCAACACTGGGGGCTAGTCATCAATGAACCCAAAAGGATTCTTTTTTTTTTAAAGGAGGCATTTTAGTGAATTTAGACAGGAAATTGCAGTTAATAGATGGAGCTTCATTTCTTATAGTTTTTTTTTTTAAAGGTTTATTCTTACAGAACTGGGGTACAGGCTAGAGGTGCAGGGGCAGTGAGAGGATGCACCAGAGACAGAGTGGGGAGCAGAACAGGCAGATGGACAAAGTACACTGCTGAGGGGAGCAGCGGGCGGGTCAGGAGAGGTCTGCTGCGCCATGTGGGTCACCTTCAGGGCTGGGATTGAATGCGCACTGAAGCATCTGCGGCTTGCTTGCAGTACTGTCTTTAAGTCTCTGCGCCACCAGGGAGGACCCACCTCTTAGCTCTATTTCTAATGGGTTGTGATCTGGGCACATGAACCAGTGACTGTTCCCATTGCTCTGTCTATAGTCCGAGTCTTGCAAGTTCTGGACCACAGGAAGGTTACTCGGAGAAAGGCCTGTGCAAAGAATTCTAACCGGATCAGGTATAAGTTATTGATCTTGACTAACAGGACTTTGTCTTTCTGGCTTCTTAGGCTTTGACATGACACTTAAGTTTCTGTACTCCAAAGGACAAATCATTTATTTCACAACATAAGATATGGCCAGATCATTTGGTTAAAAAATTTTATTGATTTATTGAATCCCAGTTACTAGTAAAATTAGTCAACTTGTCCTTCTCTACCCTTAAACTCCCTCTCACACCCCTCAGCAAACCCATATGCCACAGTACTTATTTAAACGCTGATAGAAAAACTAGCAGTGTTTTTGGGGTTCATATTTCTTGATTTCTCTCATTTGTCAGCTGACTCTCTTATCTTCTCTGAACAAACAGCAAGCTGTGACTTGTCTTTTTACACATCATCAATTTGAATGCTTCAAGTCAATTACTAGAATGAAGGGTTGCAATAGGGGTGGGGTTTAAGAATAAGCCCATGGTTGTGTGAAAAGACATTTGAAATAAATATACAGATCAGTTGAAAAATATATGCTACTGGTGGCAGGGGTGGCTGGAGGCTGGGGACTGGGGCTGAGAAATTTCAGGGACCAGGAGTCAGGCCCTGTCTTCAATCAGGTCACGCAAGCGGTCACCTCCAGAGTGCTTCCCTGGGGCTCCTCAGTGACATGGAGCACGTGTATCTGTGGACGTTGGAGAGGACACTTCCAGGTGCTGTGTGTGTGTGTGAATTCCATTTAGAGACACCATTATAGACACTGGGAAAACAGCGTCTACCACTTAACACCAGAGCCTCGTGTTTGGTGTGGTGTGAAGGGACTCAACAGTGGCTGAGCAAATCTCAGCATTTAATTGTTGTTGTTGTTTTTTTTTTTATCATTATCTTTGTGTCTTGACTTTGGTGGTTAGCTTGTGGCTCACTGCAGAAGGATTCCATCCTCTCCATGCAACTCCCTATCAGTTGAGTTCTACCAGCCTATAAAAGGAAAAGTCTAAAACATCGTTTTTATAAATAGCATCATTTCTTAAATGTAACAGTAAAGCACTTTACTTTATTCCCCTCTCCCCACAAATACAAGTGAAAAAGAAAACATTTGACAATCATCTTAATAAATGAATGGTGTCTCACCATCAACTTACTCTCTAAAGTTGTATCAGCAGATTGTGGTGCAGGAAAGATAACACAGCCTGAGATGTGGCTTGCAGTTCTTGTCTGGTCCCTGTTGTAAAACTTCAAGCAAACCTCCTGACATAGCAGGTGAAATTTCCATTTATCATGGGTCTTGTGCTGGGTGATCCCCAAGAAATTCTCCAGCCCTTGAAGGTTGGTTGTTTTGCAAATATGGACATTCATCAATTGTACAAATGTTACCACAGTTGCACACTTGTATTTTATAGCCTAGGCCACTGTTGAAAAATGTACATTAATACCCAGGACTAACTGAAAGCTACTTAAAAATTGGGGTGTATTGATTACTATCTTATTAATATGAAATAAGAAAACTTTCAGAATTTCCTAATTGGCCATCTTTTAGGAAGATATCCCCCTGGGTATGGTATCACTGTGCATAACTGTTGCTTGAGGCTCACTGGTGAGATAAGGATGGTTGCAGAGCCCCTGGGCTCTTCTGCTACAGCTGAGGGAATACTGAGTGGGTAAAGGTGCACTTGTAATTTTGGCTGTATTTTTTAAGAGCTGTGTAAGATGCTTAAGTTACTCGATTGATAGTTCACCTTGGCCTCTTTGAAATGGAAATAATGCCTGTTTGCATGTTTGCATCATGATGGTGGGTGAAAAATGTTACTTGTATTAGAATTCTCTTTGTGATTTGCAAAAGTACAAAATATCTTAAAGATCAGATCATGGTTTAGTTTTTCTTCAGTGGCAGAGATGAGCTGTTTCCAACTGCTTGTTTTGGGAAGTGAGCAGTAATATTCTGTGAGTGTGTGTTTGGGCTAGAGACTGCTGTACTTGTAGGAGCTTGGCTATTTCATTTCTTTATCCAAAATTTGCCACTTGCTGGTCATGTGCTCCCATGCCCATTTTCTAAGCTTTCTGAGCTTCAGGCTTCCCTATGTATCATCAAAAAGGTAGCTACTATGTTTGCTGCTCTTACATTGTTCTCTCAATGCAGAGATTTTCCATATACACACATATGTGTATGTATATATATGTGTGTATATGTGATATATATTCCCCCCCCCCACCATGGAAGAGTCTTAAAAGTTTTGTGATTGATGTCACCTTTTTGTCTAAATATCCATTATCATGGGACATTATTATTTAGGACCTAGATTTTACTGAGAGTAAGAGAGACCCAATATAGGGTATCTTCAATAAATTGAGATTATTTTTTAGATAAGGAAATTTTGTAGGTAAGTAGTTGAAAGCTGATGTGGTAAATCTTCCCACTAAGTACTCAAGGACCCAGAGGGTCCATTTAGTCTTGTTGCTTCCTTGCCTGTAACTCCATTACCAAGGCCAACTCCTGGTTCAGGATGGCTGCTGCAGTGCCAGCCTTCACATCCACATTCTGGCTGGCAGGATGGAGCAGGGAGCAACAAAAAGGTTAGAATGTGCATTGCCTATCACTTAAGGGAGGCCCCCCAATGTGTTGTTGATATTTGTATACCCACCATCATGATGTAATACATGCAAACAGGCATTATTCCCATTTCAAAGAGGCCAAGGTGAACTGTCAATATCAATCGAATGACTTAATGTTAAGCATGCTACACAGCTCTTAAAAGATATGGCCAAAATTACAAATGCACCTTTACCTACTCAGTATTCCCTCAGCTGTAGCAGAGGAGCCCAGGGGCTCTGCAACCATCCTTATCTCACCAGTGAGCCTCAAGCAACAGTTATGCACAGTGATACCATACCTAGGGGGATATCTTCCTAAAAGAAAAAATAATCTCTATGGCCAATCAGGAGATTCTGAAAGTTTTCTTATTTCAGATTAATGCATATTAACTAATACCTGACATCAAGGGAGGCTGTAAAGTACAATCTCTCCATGTCTGTGCCTGGGTAGCTAGAGGATGGGGCAATTCTGGCTCCTTTGGTATAGGAATAATTATACAGGCATTTTAAAACTTGTCCTAGAGTAGAGGTAGACAGCAAACAAGAAACAGGACATAGGTAGACACATGAGATGGAGTTAGGTGAACATTATAAGAATTTGTTGTGTATACATGGCATTATCAAAGAGAAGTTATGCTTGATACTGAAGCCTAACTTGTACTGCTAAGGTTTTGTTTTTTAAGCTACTGTGAGAAAGCAGTTCCCTGGCAAAAGCAGGCCTGTGTTCAGTAGGAAGCTGATTTTGCTTTCTGTGCAGTACGTGTGTTATCTTACAAAAACATATTATTTGTATTCTGTAAAATTCCCCCTCCCTGCTGGAAAGTCATGTATTTGGTCCAGGGTGTCAGTCAATAAAGCCCATGACTAGCCTATGCAGAGCGGCTGCCATTGCTGCCCAAGGGGAAGGCATCCAAGAATGAAGTCAGCACAGTGGCCGAATGGCATCCCTCATCAAACACATGTAGGAGAGATCAGAAGACATCAATTCCCTGAGCTGGCATGCATGGTCTCCTCTCTGCATGCCTGATTTCCAATTTAACAAAGGTTAATACGCCTTTGTAATTTAAAAAGTCAAAGTAGTAAATCCTATGTGGGTAAACTAGGTGACAGTCTTATAATTTATAATAAATGTTCTGTTAAAAACACCAAAGTCATTGAAACTTTTTGAAACTAGTGACACAGGTTCTGGCTAAAAGTTCTTATGGGTCAGGATAAAGTACCTAGTATTTGACACAGTTGTCTTTGAGGTGACCATGGTCTGGTGGTACAGAGTGGGCTGTGAACTGTTGCTAGCTAAGTGATTCTAATTCTAATGGTCATGTTCTACCTTTTTTAGTGATTTATTCCTTGGGTTGACTTACTTTGGAATCTAGTCTGAATATTTAATTTGGTTTTAAATTTTCTCTTGACTTTCAGTTTACAGTATTACTAATATCAAGTTTACTTATTTCTGAGATAAGATTTCTGTTGTTTGCATCTTTTTTTAAATTAAACATTTCCACTGTAGGAACAAGGGAGATGTTAAATTTGCTTCTCTCCTTTAAACTCACTTTGATAGTTATATATTTCAGTGTTGAAAATTTTCTCCCCCCTCCCTTTAAAAAAAAAAACGCCAAGTCTGTAAATTAATGATGACTTTTCAGGTTTTGGCATTTTACTATTTTTTTTTCTATTTTGTTAGTTTAATTCTTTTCAGTAATCACATACTGCAAGTCTGTTTGGTTCCTAGTGCTTTGTCAAGAGTGGGGAATACAAAAATGAGTGAAACATGATTCTTGACCTTGAGCACTCCAGAATCTTGATTTTAACTGCTGAGAGAAATAAAAAGTGGAGCAGCAATCATTCTGAGAGACCTAAATAAGGGATTTCAGATAAGAGGTGGATGGTTTAGCCATAATGGAAGCAATGTAAAGATGTGCTTTTGTTTTAAATATCTATCCTTGTACTGAACTTAGATGTGAGTTTTCCATCTACCTATGTTACTGATATTCCAGAAAAAAATGTGGCTTGATACGAAAAAGATCTCTTTATTCCAGAAGCATTACAAAGACCATCTTGCAGCTGTGAAATCTAGTTCTCTTTTCCTTGCCCAAAGATCCTGTTTTACAGATTTTGCCTATAAGAAATGTTGAAATTAGAAAAAAGTGTTCAAATCTCTTCATTTGTACAATGGTACATTTTCTTCTGGAGTTGAGTTACAGAGAAAAAGGCCAGTGATCAAGGATTGTCTTGATCCCATATATTGCAAACTCTGTGGCTCTGTTACCTTTCAAAAATTGGTTTAGTATTTAATTCCAAAGCAGTTTTTCTTTAGGATTCAGGAGCATATAAGACACAATCTTAATCATCTTCCATTTTATTTTATTTTATTTTTTTTAAAGATTTATTTATTCATATAGAACTGGGGTACAGGCCAGAGATGCGGAGGGTGAGAGGATTCACCAGAGACAGAGTGGGGAGCAGAACAGGCAGATGGAGGAAGTACACTGCTGAGGGGAGCAGCGGGTGGGTCAGGAGAGGTCTGCCGCGCCATGTGGGTCACCTCCGGGGCAGGGATCGAACTCATGCGGAAGTGGTTTAAGCTTCTTTGTGATGTGCTTTAACCTGCTGCGCCACAGGGAGGGCCCATCTTCCATTTTAAATGAATATAAAAGTAATGGAGTCGCATTGGTATACACTTTTAATAAATATATTATGTAATTCACTTTTAGTAAATATATTATGTAATTAGGGAAGTCTTATGCTACTCAACATAAGATAAAAAGGAAGCATTTTATATAAAAATAAAGAATCTGAGAGCCAAAGGAACACAAGTGTAAAATCCTGCTCTGCAGCAGCTGTGATGGATTTCTTTCTTTCTTTTTTTTGAGGGGAGGCTAGTTTATGCCCTGTGTTTGGTTCCAAGGTCAGGCTCACTCCTCTTCTGATGTATGTACTGCATACACCCCACCCCCTACTGAGGCACTCACAGTCCTCCTCCAGAGTCCACTGGGCCCCTGCTAGGCCAAACCAGGGATTTCTTTTATGTTTCTCTTCCTTGGCATTCAGCATTCAGCGGGTCATCAATCATTCATTCACTTTTCATTCATTCCACTTTTCCCTTTTTCTTTGCTTGCTTCTCAGTTCTTTGCATCCTTGTCCGTATCATATTGAAATTATCCTGTTGTACCCCAGCTTTTGCTGGTGGGACTTCTCTCACCTCCACCCTTCTTCTGGTAGGAGAAATGCCAGTAATTATTTCCTTAGTGTCTTAAAGAAAAGCAAACTGATGCCTTCCCACTTGGAGGGAAATCTCTTGTGACAAAGTGGGCGGTTTCCTTGCATGGAGCGTCCCCTACTGCTGTACGGTGGTCTCCGAGGGCCTTTGTTTCCCGAAGTTTCTCATGTATGTTCTCCAGGAGAAGCTGCTAAAAACCAATCCTCAGTTTTCTATGGTTTGGTAGCTCAGGAAACTCATGCTCCTGTCGTGGTGGAAGGTCACTGACCTTACGAGGGGGAGTTTTGATTCTGGGTTGGAGTTCTGATAGTCTCTGACACATATGTGTCTGGTGAAGACGTCACTGCCTTACACCAGGTCACTGCTCTGATTCCCCAGGCAGTCTGGGCAAGTCCTGGCTGACATGTGTAGGCGCTGAAGCCCCTGGCTGCCGAACCACTGTCAGTTCTTCCCACAGGACCTGGGCTTATGTCCTGACAACCTGCCCTGGCTCTGCCATGGTCCGCATTTGGTCATGCTTGTTGCTTGGTAATGTTGTCTCTCTTTTATTTGCACTTGGCCCCTCAGATCGCCAAATGGGCCACTTAGCACATTCTGCTGCCTGTCAGAACATGAGGTGCATGGTGCAGGGCAGGGTAAGGGCTTGACATCAGACAGAGCAGGGCTTTTGTCCCTTCCTCACTGTGTGACCCCGGGCATGTGAGCCTTTGACATTAGCTTCCTCAGCCCTAAAATGGGTGCGTTAGGTTCACTCCCATGGGAGCTGGTGTGGTAATTATGTGGAATACTACTGTAAATCATTGTCCTTTTGTCTGACACTGTCAAAAGCTCAAGAACGTCAGCTCTTTCAAAGGTAAACACACGTGTAACTTGCATGCATGCACCTAAGCATAATTCCATACCTGTACACATGTGCATGTGTCTGTCTACCTATTATCCTGATGCGCTTTGCTTCTTTTTCTTTTTCTCTTCTGAATGACAAACGTTTTAGTTGCCAGTTTTCTGCATATTCTGGTGGTTTCTTAGATTTAGGAAAACTACTCAATTCTTAGTAAACTGCAAGAAAGGAATGGTTGGTTGATACCAGTATTTTGGTTTTCCAGAATGGAAATGTGTCCCCTTTTTCTAGTTTTCAACTGTGGAGAGAATGAAGCATGAAAATAACCACCGTTCTCTTCCCCAGAGCCAACGTTTTCACATTCTTCAGTTTTCCCCTCAGTATTTGTAAAGGGTAGCTATTTCTTGATACGTCTACCTAGGCATCATTTATTCACATTCTGGTAGTGTAGGTCTTGACTTTTCAACCACCCTCACACCCCCCTTCCCAGTATCCATTACACTTTTGTTTGACTCACATCTAGGGGTCATTTTCGGGACTTTGTAGCTGGGGCTCACTGAAGTGAGCTGATGGTTTCTTATGATTCATGTTCTCTCATGAACAATATTTTCTATGGAATTCATATTCTCTGGGGTGAAAAATGCTTTCTGTTGAGTAAGTTTAGTTTACTTTTCTGTGTGTTAACTAACATTGCCCCCAGTACAGAGACTTGCCAGTGAGATCACGTGAACTAAGCCAAAATACTGATGACCATTTCTCGTTTGTCTCTAGTTTTCCAAAGAGATTTCAATAGCTCTCAGTCACTTCCTCCTAGGCCTTAAAAATGGTGTGCTCCTTCATTCCTGACCTTGAAAAACAGCACCTTTCGCCTCTGATACTGTCCGCCTCTGTGCAGGACTGCCCCGGAGCCACGTCTCCTGGCCCCAGCGTTGGTGGCTGCGTCCAACCTGTCAGGCCCTGGACACTGGCCTGTCCCACCTTGGTGCTGTTGGGCTGGAGTTTTGCAGTTGAACTGAAATTTTATTTTAATAATTCTACCCTCCATTTTTTTGTGTGTGTTAAATTTAGCAATATTTAGGCTTTTTAATATATACTAGTTTTCTATTGCTGCCATAAAATAGGATCGCAAGTTTATTTGGTTTAAAACAATAAAGCTTATTTTACAGTTTTGAAGGTCAGAAGCCTAAAGTGGGCCTGCAAAACTCAGTCCCTGCTGGGGCTCAAGGGCAGAATCCCTTCCTTAGACTCTGTAGTCTGCATAGCTGCCCACATTCTGTAGCTCATGGCCACACTGGTCTCATCATGATACCTCCAACTTTGATCTTTTGTCTCCTGTTTTCACCTGGTGATGGCTTTGGATCCACTTGGATAAGTTTAATCCTTTTACCATGCTTGATGACACACTTGTAGGTTTCAGGGACTGGGACTTCTGGGCCATTGTTCTGCCCACCGTGCTCTCCTGTGTACATGTTTAAGCATTTGACCAAAGGTTTTGACTCATGAAGGCTTTTTTTTTTTTTTAGGTTAACATATTTCTTCATTTGCTTCTTACTTGATGTTGCTCCCAAGTTTATCACTGTCCTCACTGCCACTGTCCCTTTTGCCAGTGTATTTTTTAAGTGTCCAGAACTGAACAATATGATCAGACTTAGGAGAATTCAACAAAGATAACATTTTCCTACTTTTGGGTACTGCCATGCTCAAGATTTCATTGTTTTCTCATGGGAACATTGTTGACTAATCTTTATCTTTATACCAACTAAAATCCCTTAAACTTTTTCATGTGAACTACTTGTGAGGTTTTTCCCATCTCTATTTCTGCAGGATTGTAAAATTAAAAAAGAAAGAAAGAAAAAACCCCACAAAATCAAAAAACCCCCAAAAATATATTTTTGAGATTCTTATAGGTACCAGAAACCAAACTGTTACACTTGAGTAAGTGGCGTGCCAGCTGCCTGGATATCCCCAGAATCCTCTAGGAGACCTCAGATTTATATAAAATCAGCTGCATGAACCCTAGCTCAGGAGCAGTGGAGATGTGTCATCCTGCACCATAGGTTTAAGGATTTTTGGTGAGGTTTATGCTGGGTTTGGTCACATCAGCCTAATCATCTGTTTCTACCAAGCCCTTGTCTCAGCTGGGTCTCCTGCTATATCTGTGCTGCCCTGTGTTCCTGTGCTGACACCCCAGGCCCTGTTCTCCCCTCCAGCCTAAGTGGGTAAGGTGGTCTTTTACTGAAGGTCCAGTGTTATGTACAGAGGTAACAGGCAGCCTAGAAAGTAATACAAGATAAATCTTAGAGCTCAAAAGTTCCCCTAAGGTCCTTGCCTCTGGATGTCCCTCACAAAACTGTTCTTGTCTAGAGCCCAGCTTTACTCAGGTGGCCAGGCTGCAAGTTCTGTCCACATCTCTATTTCATGAATCTCTGTGCCTCTTGGTTGGGGCTTTTTTTTTTTTTTTTTTTTTGAAGAAAAAGTATCAGGGATTTGGTGAAAAAACAAATGAACCAACAGCTTCTTGACCTAATAAGGAATTCCTTATTAGGAATTCCAGGATTTTTTTTTAAAGATTTATTTATTTATTCATACAGAACTGGGGTACAGGCCAGAGTTGCAGGGGCAGTGAGAGGATTCACCAGAGATAGAGTGGGGAGCAGAACAGGCAGATCAACGGAGTACACTGCTGAGGGGAGCAGCGGGCGGGTCAGGAGAGGTCTGCCACGCCATGTGGTCACTTCCGGGGCAGGCGGGGATCAAACTCATGCAGAAGTGGCTTTTGATTATTAGTGCTGCACTTTAACCCGCTGCGCCACCAGAGAGGGCCCAGGAATTCCAGGATTTTAACATGAAAAAAGGTTCATTGTTGTTATAGCTATCTTGCTGAAAAATACAATCTGAAATTCCATGGACCTACTTGTATTATGAAAGTAAGACATCTGTATCTCAAATAACCATCTTTTAAAAAGCCACTATTATAAATCATGTACAAAATGAAGATGATGATTAGTCATTCTGACTTTCAAGTCACACAGATAATCCAGAGCACCTGTGAGGTTTCTCTTTCTGTGGGGCAAATCCTGCAGTTCTTGAACATATACAGGTTGTCTGCATAACAGTTGTGGGGTCATATCTTAATTTGGGGGAGATCAAGAAGATGCTTGCTAGTGAATCTTGATTTTCTGCCTGGGAGGTTGGGAGGTTGTCTGCTTGGGGTGCAGCTGAATGCTTGAGAATGTGAACCAGATTCCAGAAACTGGGAAGGAAGTAGAAAACACACTGGGAAGACTGGGGAGCAACATCACTCCCATCCCGTCCATCAGTTTGTCCTGAAACACAGAAGCAAACAATGGAAACCTTTTCTGGCTCTGCATTTTCTCTTAGTTCCATTGCAGAAGGAAACTTGGAAAAAGACCTACTGGCTGCTGTTCTCTTCTGCTTCCCAGCACCTGACCCGTGATGCCTTTGGCTGCTGCAGGGCCCTGGGATGGAGAGAAGTGGGGGTTGAGCTCCGCGGAGTCAAGTACTGGTGCTCTTGTGATCTTCATGGCCTGCCCCAACTGAAGAAATGATAGTTGGTTGACCCCCAGTAAAGCACGGTGCATGTTGTCTAATCCGCCCTTTTCCCAGACCAGTGATGATTTGTACTGGACATTTTCCAAGTATAGCAGTTGTAAAGGTTTCTATAACGCAAGATAAAGATACAAGGGAAGAGTAAAGGAGTTGTATTCGTTTTACTTTTACATACAGACTGTACACAGCTGTACAAGGACAATAAACGGCAGTTCTCTGGTAGAGGATAGATGCAAGCGTTCCTATAGACCTTGAAGAAGCAGCTATGGTCATCCAGAGGCAAAACTGACTTGGTGAACCTGAATATTGTGAATGCAGAGAAAGTGGACACCTAAGTTATGCGTGTCCTAAAGTATGCCTGGGGACACGAACTTCCCAAGATGTAAGAGGAAAAGAAATGGAAAGAAAATTTCTGAACCAAGAGAAGGAATTGAAGGAGTTGAACATAGTGAAGGGGGGGGGAAGGGGAAATGCTGTTTTGATTTCTTTTTTTTGTTTGTTTTTTTAAGATTTATTTATTTATGCATACAGAACTCAGGTACAGGCCAGAGGTGCAGGGGCGGTGAGAGGATTCACCAGAGACAGAGTGGGGAGCAGAACAGGCCGATTAATGAAATACACTGCTGAGGGGAGCAGTGGGAAGGTCAGTAGAGCTCTGCTGCGCCATGTGGGTCACCTCTGGGGTGGGGATCGAACTCATGCTGAGGCGGCTTTAGCTTCTCAGTGTGCTGTGTTTTAACCCTCTGTGCCACCGGGGAGGGCCCAGATGCTGTTTTGAGAGGCTCAGGACCTAGCTTTCCAGCAAGCCAGACTGGAGAACAAAATGTCTGGAAGCCCAGCTTAGAGTGTCCCTTAAATAACCACACATATTTCAGTGATGACAGAGAACTTAGTAATTAAAATTCTACTTACAGAAATACCATTAAAATATATATTTTTAAAATCTTGGATTACTAATTACAGAGATGACTCCTAGAATTGGAACATTAGAACACTTAGTACCAAATAGCTTTTATTGTAGAATACCTCCTGTGGGATTGGAAAATAATGTTAAATTATCATGTTTCCCTTTTGCCTGAGCAGAGTAATAAAAAAAAAATCAAGATTTACTCATAACCTTTAATCTTGAAGACAGTTGATTTGAATAAAAAGAATATACTATCATACTAATGCTGTTGTCATCCCAAGAAAAAAGGCATTAAAAATATGTGTTTGTGGCCCTCCCTGGTGGCACAGCGGGTTAAAGCACAGCACTAAGGAGCTTAAGCCACTTCTGCATGAGTTCGATTCTCGCCTGCCCTGGAGGAGATCCACATGGCGTGGCAGACCTCTCCTGACCCACCTGCTGCTCCCCTCAGCAGTGTACTTCGTCGATCTAACTGCCCTGCTCCCCACACTCTCTCGGAAAAACCCTCCCACCCTCCGCATCTCTGGCCTGTACCCCAGTTCTGTATACATAACTAAATAAATCTTTAAAAAAAAATATGTGTTTGAGAAGTTCATTGTAAAAGCTTACTTGTGTCTGATTGGTTTACATGAGGACTTGTGAGATCAGTTGCATCTTTAGAACATCAGTTGCATCTTTCAAACCAACTGTGGAAAAAGTTGATCTTTTTTTATTAAATGTTAATACAATTTTCAAAAGAATATGTTTTATTTAAATAAATATCTATACACTCTGTGTCCATGTCTTCATCTTCCATTTGTTCCCGAACTTCTCCAGCCTGGCTTCCCACCTTGCTGTTTTGCTCATTTGAGGGTCCAGTTGCTTGTCTCATTCCTTCTGTCTGCAGTATTTCTCACTGTTGGTCATTTTCTAGTAAATTAATTGATGTTCCTAGGATCACTCCCCCCCCTTTTTTCCCCACAATTTTTAAGTGTATATATGATTTTTTCCCCCTAATATCAAAGCATTTATTTTAAGTTTGTTTTAAGACCACGTGCCTACTTTCCAAACGATCGTCATTCACAAGTTAGTTTCAAGGGTTTTCTATTTTACTCTGTTGTAATTCATGTGTGTTATCAACTAAACTTAACATCTGGGGTATCAAGGATTTTATATTTTAGATTACATCTTTCCACTTAAGACAAAACAATCACATGATTGATAAAGTGAAAAGTATCTTGCTGTATACGCTTTGAAATTCATAATGAATTGTCAGTATGTAAGTACACTTACAAGAAAAGCTGTTGTATGCCATCGTTAAAGTCACCTTTACTTAGCTAACATAGTTTGACATCATATTAATCTTATTTAATGATGTTTTATTTTGGATCAGATTAAAAGGAATTTGTATTTCCTGAACATGCACCAGTTGAAGACATCAAAGATGTTATGGGAAGCTTGTAGCTAGGCTGTAATTAAAATTTTGTTTTGTATAATAGAAAAGATGTAAAATCCACCGATGAATAAGAAAGGAATGTAGTTTACCAAGGTGTAGGTGGCTCTCTATGTTTGCATTTTGTTTATAATTATGTTTTCCAGCTTGGCCCTTATTGATGTTTGTTTGTAAATAGTATTGATCAGTAATATTTAGCATTAACCCTTTGCACGTGGCAACTGCTGGAGGATACCCTAAGTCCATCCTAAATCTTCACAAATGATGAACCATTGAGTAGAGAATGCACACAGGATCAGCTCCACAAAAGATGGCACATATTCGCTTTATTCCATACACAAATTTCCCTGTAAATGGTGAAAGTTGCTTTTTAATACAATGATGGATGACTGATTATCTGGTTTCTTATTCCTTGCTCTTTCTTTCTGTGATCTACACCAATTCACTATACAGGCAATATAGTTAGGTTGGGGCCTTGATAATAGAACAGATCACAGTTAATTGGACTTGGGAATTGAAGGCCAGGGCTGACCTCATTAACACAATGGCATAGTTAGATGAGGTTGCAGATTCTACACTCTCAGAAACACTCAAAAGGAACATTTGTTTCAAACGAAAGTTGGAGGTATGGTTAATACACAAGTCAGCTTTGTAGGTAGATGATTAAAGAGAGGATTGTAAAAATATCAGAGACCGTATCACAAAGCTGGGTAGTTAGCTCTGAATATTTGTTTTGCTTGTTTCCCAACTTGTATTCAGAGGTAGGAAAATGCTTCAGAAAAGAGAGCTAATTCATCGTGGCATTATTAGTAGAGATCGCTGAGCCAGAATTACACAGTAAAGGATTAGAACACAGTCACTCTACAAGCATCACTAACTGGTGCTAATTGTACTAGTGTTAGTCATATTACACTGAGAATGGACATTCAGGTGTCCAGCAAAGTGGTTGGGAACTTAATAGACTCACCTCTTTGGTGAGTAATTGGATGCTCCCAACTATTGTTCTTTGTCATGGACATTTAGCCACAAAGACTAACTTCAAGGGGTTATGATTCCAAAGTAGGCTTGAGGCGGTCTTACTCAGGAACAGGATACAAGTGCAGATAATTCTGTGGAATTTGACCAGTTTAGTTATCACAAAAAAATAGCATCAGTGCAGAATCATAAAGGATACTTCTCCAAAGAATTCCATTTTTCCTTTTAAATTTAAAGATGGAGAACTTAAGTCTACCCCCATTTCTACTCTCTTATTAAACACATTTTCTTCATCCTTGTTTTTCACGTATAATTTTATTGCCAAATTGTTTGTCTAATTTTTCTTGACCCTAAGTGCCTATGAGTTTGTATTGACATATTACATTGCCGGGGCTCATGTTCCCAGATGAGGCTGAATTGAGTAGAGTATTCTTGTGGCAAGGTTTAAAGAGTGACAGCAGCTTTTCCAATCTGCAAATATCCCTGTGTATATGCCTAAAATTATGTACGTGTTCTCAGTGAAATTGAGGTGGCTCCCCACTAGTCCCTTTTATTGGATTTTATTTATCATGAATGGGTGTTGGTTTTTATCAAGTGCTTTTATAGCATTTACTAATGTTGGTAGATTATGTCTTTCAAAGGATTAGTCCATTTTACCTAAGCTATTAAATTTGGGGGATTTTATATTATGAAATACTATTTAATAACATTCCTTTATTATGCTTTTAATGTTGGTGGTGTCATCTCTCCTTTCTCAGATTTGTCATTTGCGTGTTCTTTGACTTTTTCTGAGCCTGGCTAGATGTCTACCCATCTTTGTTGGATCTTTTCCAAGCTTTTGTTTTTACTAATTTTCTGTACTGTTTGCCATTTTGTTAATTTCTGCTTTAGGTTTTTTTTTATTTGATTTAGATTTATTTGTCTTTTCTAGTTCCTTAAAATGAAAATTTAGATTGTTCACTTTAGATCGTTCTTCTTTCCAAGTAACTAGTCATTTCTATTTTGATATATGTGAAAATTATCATAAGTAAGGTCTGTACTCATAGTAAACAATCAAAGGTCATAGGTTAACAAGGTCACAGGTGAACAAGAATACATCAGTTTTTTCAAAACCTTGGTCATTCCCTTTTCCATGTTTTGCCCTAGTCTTGGGGCATTTATGAAAATAGTTAATATGCTCAGTTAGCATCACTTTTAAATTTTAATAAACATCCTTAGGATGCAATCTTTAAACTACAACTGTAAGTAAAAACTATGTCTTCGCATAGGTACTAGTAGTGGTGAAAAATAGATATTAAAGTATTAAAATGAAGATATTGGTTGGATATTATCTAAAGTCATCTCAGTGGCAATTTTTGTAGAACATTTTTGTAAACACTGAAACAATTGTCAGTGGAAGAATATGCAACTATATTCCCAAAGTTATTTTCAGTGGTTGAAAACCTTTGACTTTATTTTCTTGGGACTAACATATAGCAACTGAGGGTAAATGTAGACAGTGATTACACTGACGTGAGGACAGGGGATATTAGTTATGTAGAGAGACATGGATTTCAGTATCTGCTTTTTTACGTTCTGACGGCATGATCCAGAAGTCGGAATGCTCATTGGTGTACACATGATTTTGTTGTTAGAGATAAATGAAGTAAACCAGTGTGCTTCTAAAATTGTCCTGTCCTGTGGAAATATGATGATGAACAGTTGTACTTCTGTTATAATGGAAGTTGCAGGGTATATTGTAGGTCAGTTACGTTTTTAGCAAGATTGTTACTTTTTTTTGAAAGTTGCCTAGGCACAGGTAGAGTTATGAATTGCCAGAGAAAATGTCAGATAAATTTTTGATCAAAATTGGCAGGGAAAGGATTTGGGAAAATGCTGCTAACTTGGAAAATTGTTCCTCTCTCTGAGATTTACTTCAAGGTGAAAAGCCTTTTCTTTGTGGGTGTCCACAGTTAGAAAATGGTAGTAAATTATATCTGCTACTTTGGTAAGCTGATATGGCTTTATACATTTCTATTTCTCAAATTTCTTTCACTCATTCTTATTTTATTGTCATGACTTTCTAAATAGTTATTTCAGAGTTGCATATGAACAGCTACATCAGAATTGCAAAGATGATAGACTCTCTTTTGCTACCATGTGAGCAAAAATTCTGAAATGGTTAAATGTTTCATTCACTATTCTGAGTCACTATACTAAATAGTTGGAATAAGAGCCAAGATTAATTAAGAAGTTGTTTATTACTCAAATGAAACTACATCTAAAGATAAAATCTCTCCTGAGATAAAGTTCCTTGAAACACTTAGTAAGAATCAGTTTTTAAATTAGGTGTATTTGAGTAGTGATTTAATACATTGTGGGGAGAGTTTGTTGTCACTGATGTAGTGGGATTGATCTTTGGACAGGACAGTCATTGTAATTTTTGAGCTTTCAGTAGTGCCTGTATTTCAAGTATAAATAAGTGAATAAATTTATTATTTTACATAGTCTAATTTAACTGCTTAGACTCTAGAAATGAATAATAGACATAAGTTTGTCTACACGGGTAACTGAAGTTCTGAAAAGTATGCCTTCGGTGAATGTCCTTTTTGAGCAAGACTAATAATGAAGAACAGGAGCCAGCCCCTGTGATATTTATGCAACTGCTAAACTCTTGCTGGAGTCAATGGGAGCTTGCTTACGTAAGGCTGCAAGCTTTAGCCCCTAGAGATTAAAGCGGGAAAAAAATCCTTAAACTCTTTCAACATTAATATAGCCGGTAAGGAATCCGGGCATCATCTAAGCCTGGGAGCTTTTTGAACCTAGCAAGTAGAAGGGTAAACAATAAACACCAGTTATTTTAGGCACAATCTAATCAGAGTTCAATGAGAAGCAATATTATATTTTATCTCTAAGATATTAATACGTGTATATCACTATTAGACATTTTTATGTGGTCCACTAGCCAAACAATGATTTAAGACTGTGGCATTTAATGAATCAGAGTTCCATGGCCATGGGGCTGAGTGGGAGTGGGGATCTAGCATCTTCTCTCCATTTTCCCCCTCAGGTGCAATTCTGCGTTAATATAAGAGAAGTGTGGCCTTCCTTCTCGTAGCACTAAAAGTGAGATAATCCCTGTGTAAGAAATCAGTAAGTACGGTCTGCTTAATCTAGTCCCAGTGTGAAACTGTTGACATTTGTTCTTTTTTCTATCATTATGTGACTGGGCCTGTTTTGTGCTGGATTAGGCACAAATCTCCTATGCAGCACATTTGGCATGTTACTAGTAGTTTAACTTCATTAATAATGTATGAAGAAAATGTAATCCACGACAAGGAAGGAAAGAAAAGTATTTTTTTTTTTTTTTTGCTTCTCTCAAATCCTTTGGAATGAGTAATTATTCAGCATTTTATGTTTGATGTTAATTTTTACAATTGAACTTCTGTGGTGGTAGTTTAAAAGAGAAACTTTGGCAAATGCTTAGGAAACACACCTTTTAAAATTTTAAATGCAATTTGCTGATGGCCAGAATGGTTAAACATAGTTGGAGATTAAATATTTATTCAGCTTATTTCATTTTCAGGGTCATAAACGCTCTTTCAGAGTCATTCCCAATAACTAGAATTTCCACCAGCAAAGCCATTAACAGGCATCAGAGAGGGGCGTGCTAAATTAAGATGAAGTTGTATAAACAAATAGGGACACATGCAGGCTTGCACAGGAGCGCAAACGATCGTTTCTGATTGAAATATTTAAAGCTAAATGATTAGTTTGGCTGTACCCAACAGAAACACGCCAGAAGATAAGCCCCTAGCGACTGCTGCCTTTTGGTGTTTTCTAAACTACTTGACAGATGAAAATGGAACTATATTTAGAACAACGCTTTCTGTTTTTCCATACTATTGATATTTGTGGAAAGTCACAAAATGGCCTAAGGAAAATAAGGTCTCCCGAGCAGTGGTCACTTACAAGTACTTTTGTGCTCTGTTCTTTGGTCACATTTGGGCGATCAGAGCAACAGCTGGGGAGACTTTTTCAACAAAGATGAGTGTCAGATAATCCTGATGAGATTCCACATCCAACATCTTTTGTAATTATGTCACATTCAGCTGTAATGGAATAATTCAGGCTGAAAGGACAAGCTTTGATCCTTTCTTAAACCTTTCCCTGTGGACTGGCTATCTAAAAGATTTAAAGATATTTCTGTTACAAGATCTAGTGTTTCCTCAGAGAAGTCATGCTTCTGAAACGTCGTGACCCACAAGAACAATATCAAGTTTGCCAAACACATTTCTGAAAGCACCATTTTTTTTGGGGGGGCAGGAATAGTGGTATTTTTAATAAAGATGTCAGTAATATGCTGTTCCTTCAGTCTTCATCGACACTATCCAGACTCATTATCTTATTCTGTTATCCAAGTGGGCATAGCGAAAAGTGGTTTTGATATGTGTCATTGCACCTCTAAAGCATCTATGTGTAAGTTCATGCAAGTGATTGTTAAATTATCTTCTAAGAGAAACTGGCCTGGTGGAGATACAAGATATGTTATAGATTTAAAAGATAAAAAGCCATTAAAATACAAGCAGGTCAAAGTCCCAAATTTTTCATTCATGGGCCATTTTTTTTTCCTTGTGCAAAATAGTTATTTTTTGGGGAAGGGGTTGTTTCTATTAGAAAACTAATAGAAGTGGTTTTCAAACTAACATCAGGATTTTTGTTAATAGTCATCTTAAAATAACTCATTTTTACTTATTGTCATATTATTTTCAAGTAATCATTTTACTTTTTGTTCTCAGACTTTAGTTTTTCTAGTCATCTTTCTGTTTCTTTTGCCTCTCTAGTCAACTTTTTTTGGGAGGGCTCTCAGACTAAGGAAAATAATGTGATAGAGAAAGGATGCACCTTACTTTCATTTTAGCTCGAAGAAATTTATTACTGAAATGACAACCAGTGCCAGAAAATAAGCTTTCTTTGAGTATAATTTTAAAAAGGCAAAATTATGGTTCTTAAAACAAAAATTTGACTGCTACTGGCTTATTGTGCAAAGAAAAAGATAAATGGGCAAACACTTGTAAGTGAAAATCGAGGTCTGACTTGTTAGAAAAGCAAAGAGGCAAGTCTTCAGGCCAACGTGGTACCAGGGCTAAAGCCAGAGCCAGTGAAGTAATCTTTGCTTCATGTGATAAAGATCCTCTGAAATTTCATCTTTTCTCACAGAGCACTTCGTTCATGTTCTCACTAAGAACAGCAAGGCTGTGCTACTCACTTTGCTAAGTAAAACCTGCAGTGTCCTCTGTTCATAGCTTGAGCTCCACCATGAAAACTGTATTCAGGAGGAAGAGTTAACAGATTTTCCATTCCATTCAGATCTTTAACTGAATGTCTGGTTTAATCTTAATTTTCCCAACTCTAAGGTATCCTATGTCACTATCTTGTTGAGGAAACCAAGGTTCAGAGTAGTTTTCCTTAGGTGTTAACTTTTAACTGTAACTTCATAAAGAATTCTTGTCTGAGAGCTGAATTTCTTTTGGAGAATATGTTTCATTTCTCTTAAAAGAATTTGGTGCTGTTTGCCTTTAGGCCAGCTTGTGGCTCTGTGTTTGCTCAATTCACTGCAACTCGGTTTTCTCTTATTTTAATCTTGGTTGAGTAAGTCACTTCTGATAAAACAACACACTGGTTTTCACACAAGTGGGAGATTTAGTGTTGAAGACTTGACTCTAATGATGTATTTTTGAAGAGCTATTCCTTGCTGGTGAATATAACAAAGCCTGTAAATATCTTCCCAATGGATTAAAAAGTTTGGTGGACTGACAGATTTTTAATTTTTACCTCATGTCTTCTTGACCATATATAAGTTTATAATTTCTTCTTTTCCTCAAAATAAGTGTCTTGATGATGACAGCACCAAGTTACTGCCTGTATTTTAATATTAGAGTGCAAGATTTAGGTCATATCCTTAGTGCTCTATGGTTTCCAAATACAAAATTACCAAGTAAGTGTCCCTATATATTTTTAGCTTTCTTTTATTATATAACTCCTTGGAGAAAAAGTTCAACCCATGAGCCTTAAGATTTTTTTTTTAAAGATTTTATTTATTTGTGCATACAGACCTGGGGTATAGGTCAGAGGCTCAGGGGCAGTGAGAGGCTTCACCAGAGACAGAGTGGGGAGCAGAACAGGCAGATCGACGAAGTACACTGCTGAGGGGAGCAGC
>NW_004567122.1:4603907-4644376 GCF_000260355.1 Condylura cristata
GGCAGGCGGGAATCGAACTCATGCAGGAGTGGCTTTAGCTACTCAGTGTTGTGCTTTAACCCGCTGCACCACCAGGCAGGGCCTGATTTTTATGATACTAGGAAGTGTATGAGTGACCCACCCTCTCTTAGTATCCTTACTTATCTAGCAATTAAAAAAATATTTATTTATTTATGCATAAAGAACTGGGGTGCATGCCAGAGGTGCAGGAGTGGTGAGAGGACTCACCAGAGTCATAGTGGGGACCAGAACAGGCTGACTGATAATGTACACTGCTGAGGGGAGCAGCTGGTAGAGGAGAGATCTGCTGTGCCAGGCGGTTCACTTCCGGGGTGGGGATTGAACTCACACTGCATGGGTCTGGGGCTGTTTTTCAGTGTTGTACCTTAACCTTTTTGTCATTCAGGGAGGGCCTCATCTAGCATTTTTGATAACCTTTTTTTGTGTTGTTTTTTTTTTTTAATATCCTCAGAGGTATTTTGGGGAAATATCTATTTTTATTTTATGCCTTTAAAACAAAATATTGACTGGAAATGTGTACCTTCTGCATTTTACTCTGTGTATAAAGCAGAAGATACCTTTTTTCTTCATTTCGTTACCAGATAAATCTAGGGATGATTCTGGAGGACACAGTCATGGTTTTGAAGATAATTTTAGCATTACTAATGATACCATTTGCATTTTACTTTCTAAATGTGCCTCTAGATGAATCACTGTCTTATATTGCAACATTTATTTAAGAAATAATATTCTCTAAAAATCAGTCTCATTCACAAGAAACAAAATGGCTCATTTTAAATTTTTGGAGATGCTAGAAAAATAAGTCTCTCTCTGTATACATGTGTGCTCACACACAAACTATTTTAAGGGTATGTTGTTATGATTTCCAAATATAAAAAAGTAGAATGAGTAATATGAGCCTTACTGTACTCATCACTTCGTTTCAATAATGCTCATGCTGATCTTATTACATCTATGTCCCCCACCCCCCTGGATTAGTTTGATGCAAATCTGGACAGAATATTATTTTACCTGTGAATATTTTTGTGCATATCTCTGAAACTAATAATTCTGCTCCAAATATGGAAATTTAAAATATTTTTAACTTTTACTAGAAGTGGCTAGGCTTTTGGTTATTTCTATATGATGCTTTATTGAAATGCTCAGGAGCTAATAGAGTTAACTTCCTTTCTGAAACTCACAAAGTTAGTGCAAATAGAGGTTAAGAGTATGGGTTTGACAAGTGAGATCCTTGCTTTGCCTTTTATTAGCCCATGGCTTAGGGGTGCCTGAATTTCCTCATCTGTAAAGACAGGAACAGTAACACATATGTCACATTATTCTGAGTATCAGGTGCTTCGTATGGAGAGTGCTTGACTTAGTGACTGGCATGTAATAAGTTCTTAGGGAGTATGAGCTATTTAAAAAAAAAAACTTGGGTTGGAATTTGAACCCAGGGCTGCCCAACACCAAAGCCACTGTGAACTTTCCACTGTGCCACGTTGAGCTAGTGTGGTGACAACGCTGGCAGCATGCCAGCCTGGACACTCTTGAAAGAACATTTAATGTGTACTTATTAAGAGCCCCCTCCTTGATAGCCCCAAACTTTCCATCCTCGTTGGCAAGCTGGTGACTGGAATTCTCTAGCTGTGGTGATCCTGTCTTAGAGAAACAGCTGAGCCTGAACAGGTGGCTCTGAAGGTGCGTGGAGCCAGCACGGCGTGCAGAAGGGTGGAGAAGGGCCAAGTGGTGGGCAGGAGGGCCTGGTGGCAGACAGCACGATCTGGGGGATGCTGCTCCTCTCCTCAGAGGGCAAGGTTGTGCAGCTGGCCCTCCACCACCTCCAGAATCTTCTCAAGGAGAATTGCCATCTCTGGGTCGCTGCCACAGCTTCGATGTCACAGCAGTGAGTCGTTCTGTGTGCTGATTTGTACTTACAATTACAGTTCTCTGGCTTTCCAACACTGCTTTCCAACATTTCTTCATGTGAATAAGTGTTGTTGCTTGGAATGAATGGGTCACACCAGACAATACAGATCAAGTTTGGAGGATGATTGGATCCAGAACTGTTGGGGATTTATGAAGAGCTGAAAATTAGAAGATCAAACACAAAACCAGAAGATCTAGCTGTTTGGGCCAAATAGCACTTCTATTTATTAAACACCCAAAAATAGATCAGGAAACTGAAGGACAGACAAGAGACTACTTTCCCCCTTGCTCTTACTTAAGAGTCATAGCAAAAGCAGAAGATGCCTGTCGAGTCTGTGTCATTATTTATGTTTTATGTTCATACTTCCAATACCTCCCTGGTTACTAGAGTCCATTGTCTTTGTTTCAGAAGGAGGTGATGAAGCTTAATTTCTTCTTTTGTTAATTCAGCAAACATTATTTGAAGTCCTCTTTCTGCCATGTTCCAGTGGAGAGCCACAAAATAAATAAGTAGGTAGTAGAATATGCTAACAAAAATTATGAAGGAAAAAAATGAAGCAGTGAGGGAATTGGATGTATTGAGGGGAGTCATACAGTTTTAGATAAGACATATAGATTGGAGTTCCTGAGCCCAATCATGCTGACGGGATTCTAGGATTGGAGGGAGACATGGGACAACTCAGGCAGGTGGCTGGGTATGCCTGCTGCAGAAATGGGGAGGAGCCTGCTATGGCCTAACTAAGAGTAGCAGGAAGTGAGGCTAGATGGATTGCTTGTGGTGGTCCTCCGAGGCCAGGGTCAGGATGCTGGCTGTTGGGATGAGCCAGCTGGCTGTTACGCTGAGCCAGCTGGGGTTCCGAATGGATCCCATGGGGGCTGTGCTGGTCACTTCTGCCACTGTGCACTGAATAGGGCACTAGTTGGCACCATGCCTGACACATGGTGAAGTACCTGAAGTCTACCTCATGCGCTGATTGTACAGCTTCTGTGTCTTGAACAGAAGCTGTGTCTTGAACAGTTTTAACTGTGCCTGTTGAATGAATTGACAAGGAGACTCGTTAAATGTGAAACCATAATATTCCTAAATGATTATGTAAAATGATTGATTCTGCTATATAACACACACAATGTATATTTCTTTATACATACATTTGTCTTTTTTTTTAAGATTTATTTATTCATACAGAATTGGGGTACAGGCAAGAGATGCGGAGGGTGAGAGGATTCAGCAGAGACAGAGCTTGGAGCAGAACAGGTAGATCGACGAAGTACACTGCTGAGGGAGCAGCGGGCGGGTCAGGAGAGGTCTGCCAAGCCATGTGGATCTCCTCAGGGGCAGGTGGGAATCGAACTCATGTGGAAATGACTTTAGCTTTTTAGTGCTGTGCTTTAACCCGCTGTGCCACCAGGGAGGGCCGCATTTGTCTTCTTTTATTTATAAAGTGATGATCAGCTCCAGAGGAGAATTCTCTGTGGCTGCCGTCTATCTCTCAAGATACTTTGGGATTATAATCTTTGTTTTGAATGCTTAAGTGTCTTAGCTTTAAACTGGCGATAAGTAATAGTAAGAACTTACATAAACCGTGACTAGGGACACCAGAATAGGGTCCTGAATAAATGTATTCTCTACTAACATAGTCCTTGAAGAATGAAATAATAGGTAGATGGGCATATGCCAACTGCCCATGATGAATGATGTGACGTTGAACATTAAAATGCAGTTTTCATTGTTGTTCTGCTCTATAGAAATAGCTTTCGTGGTATGTCCCAATGGTAAAGATTAAAGAACATTTCTTTAGTAGGTGTGGTTTTTTAAAATGCCAGATTGTTTAGTGATGGTATCCCTTGAATATGTAGTGTATTATAGAGTTATTACTATGGGGATGACAATTCAGAGTGCAACAATAAGAAAGAAAGGAAACATTTGGGGGAAATAAGGAACCAATAATTTACATACATTTTAATTAATAATTACATCAGTCTTTTAAATTTCTTTTAACTTCCAACATGAACAGATTTATAAATGTTTTGGAACTCATGTTTCAATTGAGATATGTTGGGTACCTAGACATTGTGCTGTTTACTTTTTTTAGTAACATGTTATTTTAGAACTATTTAAGATACTAACCATTGGAAACAATCATTTTCTATGAGAATATTCCCTATAGATCTATATGACACTATCCATTTTGTCTGGTATGCAAAGCTGTCTGTGAGATTCAAGGATTTTATTTAGGGATTTCTTGTCAGCCTTCTCTTCCTTAATTCTTCCCACACTTACTTAACTTCAACTGTCAGTTACTTTTAGGATAATTTTCAGGAAATTTAATAAATTCATTTTCCTAGATTGCACTTAAAGGTTGATGCTGGGAGAATATGGATGTAGAGATAGAATTAGAACTTGAAAACTATACATTACTTAGCTAATACTTACAAAATATAATCTTCACTAGTGTCTGCCACTTTCATTCTTGGAATCATTTTCAGGCCATCTACAGTAGTTATTATTATTTTTTTCTTGGAAAACCAACCAGAATACCTTACACATAAAGAGTTATCTAGAAGAATTGTCCCACCTGACTTGCTATGCTCTAGAGAGCAAATTGTAGGTACAGTCTAGGGGAGAATAAAAAGATGCAGAGCAAGTGTAACATATCAATTATAAATTACTTATAAAAAGACTTTCAATTGCTGAAATTTGCAGCAGTGCTTGGACAGAAATTTTCATCATGGTTAAGTAGGGGTTAGCACAACTGCACAGAGCTTTGGGATTTCCTGAATGAGTTGATAAAAATGTAGCCGCTTGGCCCACGGCCTTGGACTTGAGTTTAGGTGATCTCCCATAGGTCCTGTCAGGGATCTTATTTAAGAAGCATCCCAGACCATCTGAAAGAGGTGCTGTGGGTCCATGTGACTCTATTCTCCCGCTGTCCTTTGATGTTGGTTCCTACTCACAGTCTGTCCTTGGAGTTGTAACTTAAGATTTTTCCTGTTTCTATGGCATTGATTTTAAGTTGGTTCCATTTATTCTTAGCAGGTATTTTTTTAAGTATTCGAGATGATTCAAAAGCTGTGACCCTGATATCCTTAAATTCCTGCCCCTCCTCCTTATCCCATAATGTCATTACATCACGCTTCTTCCCATCCTAGAGGAGAACATGCCCTACTTCTTTCTGAGACTGCAGCTCTACTCTGTTTCTTACAGTCGCTTGCTAGTGTCTGGCTTTTATCATCTTCTAAACTCTCAAGGACACAGTAGTTACTGTCTTCTGAACCCCACTTCTTCAGGGTTGATTATGGGGCCTGGCACATGGCCAGCACTCAGAGTGCTTGTGTCTGAAGCATGAGATCTCTTCTCCTTCTCCTAAGAATTTGCTTCATTTCTTTTTTTTTTCTTTTTTTTTTTTTTACCTCCATTAGACTGTTCTCTTCTCCAGTAGGCCAGCATGCTGTTTCTAGGCCCTCTTTACCTTATAACTTTGTCTAATACCACATACACACTCACCTTTTTAAAAAAGTTAAGGCCGGCCCTCCCTGGTGGCGCAGCGGGTTAAAGCACAGCACTGAGAATCTGAAGCCACTTCCGCATGAGTTCGATTCCCGCCTGCCACCTGCCCAGGAGGAGACCACATGGCGAGCCAGACCTCTCCTGACCCGCCCGCTGCTTCCCTCAGCAGTGTACTTTGTCAATCTGCCTGTTCTGCTCCCACTCTGTCTCTGGTGAAGCCTCTCACCGTCCCTGAGCCTCTGGCCTGTACCCCACTTCTGTATGCACAAATAAATAAATAAATCTTAAAAAAAAAAAAAAGTTAAGGCCTAAGAAGAGCTAAAACGACACTTCTCCAAAGAGGACATGCAGATGGCCAACAAGCATATGAAAAAAT
Source organism: Condylura cristata (assembly GCF_000260355.1). NCBI lineage: Eukaryota > Metazoa > Chordata > Mammalia > Eulipotyphla > Talpidae > Condylura > Condylura cristata. The sequence goes on from NW_004567122.1 coordinate 4,609,721, forward strand.
ATTCAACATCACTCGTAATAAGGGAGATGAAAATTAAAACCACAATGAGATACCACGTCACCTCAGTGAAAATGGCACATCTTAAAACAACTAGCAACAACAAAAATTGGCAAGGATGTGGAGAAAAAGGAACTCTCCTGCACTGCTGGTGGGAATGCAAACTAATACAACCACTATGGAAAACTGTTTGGAGATTTCTCAAACTGCTAAACATGGAGCTTCTGTATGACCCAGCAATCCCACCCCTAGGTATCTACCCAAAAGACACAAAAACACTGATTTAAAAAGACACCTGCACCCCCCATATTTATTGCTGCTTTATTTACAATCAGAAAGACAAGGAATCAACCCAAATGCCCAAAAGTAGATGACTGGATTAAAAAGATATGGTACATATACTCAATGGAATATTACTCAGCAACCAAAAAAGATAAACACATGCCTTTTGCAGCAACATGGATGGAGTTGGAAGTGATCATGTTTAGTGAAATAAGCCAGAAAGAAAAGGAAAAATACTGGATGTTTTCACTCATAGCAGGAGTATAAAGGACCAGGGGAGAAAATAATAATAATAATGAGCAACTATATACCAGAGACATTTTATGGGGATGGAATGGGAAATGGGATCAAAAAAAGGGGTGGGGGGAGGAAGTGCACTGGACTATGGTGATGGCATAAGGGTGATTTGGTGATGGGAAGCCCACGGGGATTACAACTGAGATGGAAAAAGGCACAAAATGATTTAAAATAAACTATTATATTATTAAAAAAAAAAGTTAAAGCCCAAATCTGTTTCCTATGCTATGTGTTGGCTTGTGTGTATGGAAGGATTAATGTTCTCTTGTTCATATTATGGGAAACTTGAATTGTTTCTCCTCCTTATCAAGGCATTTAGGGATCCACAAAAGGAATATATTTATTCAAATGCATCTTCTTGATCTGTGGCTATGAGTTTTTCCTCCCTCAAGATGAGGGTGTCCACAGGGATAGGTGGAGCAGGAAGAGCAGGTGGGGCAGTCCAGGTATCCAGACTCACCCTGAGATGGTGGAGCAGGTGGTAGGAGGGGGCCACGTGCACTTAGGGCCTGGCGGGCATCATTGTCCCACCAGATTTTACCTGCAACATGCAAATTTAAAGATAGCTACTTGATGGGTAACTGTGTCCATATTTGTCAACATCTCTACGCCTTGTTTTCCTTAGTGCATCATTTCAAGGCAAGGCAACTACTGCTGTGTAAGTGGAGGTTCATCTGAGTGTCAAACCCTGTGTGACCATGTTGGCCACACCCCCATGAAGCCAGCCCCAAGATGTTCCACTTCATGGGTGTCTATCACTTGTCTCCCAGCGCTTCTGCCTCCCCTTCCTTCTTGGCTGCCAAGTTCCATCCTGGCTCCCAAGTTTTGTGTGGGACTTGAAGATCATTTAAGCTTTGATTTTGAGAATCCAGTTTTGGTCCTTTTCTTCTTCTTCTTTTTTTTTTTTTGCGTGTTAACACCTATGAGGTTGAAGTTTCTGTAGACAGCTAGACAGGGGTTAGTTGAGTCCTGGGTCTGCTTTCTCTTGGTAAATGAAGTTGGGCCATTTACTTAACTTTTTGAGTCTTATTTTACTGAGATTATTCATTTGGCAGGTTGTAGACTTAAGATGGTGGAATTTGGAGCCAACTGCTGAGGCTTAAACTAGACCTATGGCTGAAGGTGAGTCTTTAATTACTTGCCATTAAAAATGGTGATATAATAATATTACTGAGCCCATGAAATTGTGCAGGAGGATTGAGTGATTTTCTTCACAAAAGTCCTCAGAATAGGATCTCATGCCTGCAAAGGTTTAATAAATGCTAGCTAGTTATATTAATTCACTTACAGAAATACTGTTTATACAGCAGTGACACTGTTCTGGGCATTTATTTCTTACCTCACTGGGAATTTTATAGATAAGTACCCATCAGTGAGATGGCACTTGTTAAGTTTTAGCGACTATCACATTGTGTGACCATAACCATCAGCTGTCACAATATTCATAAATTCTGGTAATTACTAGCAGCTTAGAAGAAAGGTGTCTTGGTCAGAGCTGTTGGGTGGTAACCTGGTGATAGTTTCTGGGGGACTGAGAACTGCAGTGGGAGAGGTTCTCAGCACATCGCAGTCCTTCCCCTCTAAGCACACCTCCCTTTCTTCCACTGGGAGCAGCGGCCCTGAGGATGGATGGCATCTTGGTCTTGTGACAACACCTTACATCTAGATGGGGTTGGATTGTGCCACCTGTCCCAACCCCTTCACCCCCAGCCATCTCACCAAGGACCTGATTTTTGAAATATTCCCACCCAATGATTGATATGTTCACCATCCTGCTTCCTTATGAACTGTCTCAGCCTCAGTATTTGTCTAGCTAGATTCCCAAACTAGACTTACTCAGTTCCTCAAAACTCTTTTTAAATATCCTCACATTAGTAAAAACTACAAAATGTGCTATTTTGTAGAAAGGCAAAAGAAGCATTCATTTCAGAGTGCCTTCTAGAGCAATGATAAGGTTTCTTGTTAGTGAGTCTCTCCTCCCTGCAAGGGCTCGCTGCCAGATAGGGCTATTTTTTTCTCTTCCTTTTTATTGAACAACCCCCTCTAGGTTGCCTCCACATAACTCCAGGGATTCCCCCCAATATATTATAAATAGCTGCAGGATTTCTGGCTCATCCTCCCAATCTCATATTTAGATCTAAGTGCTCTGTTGAGTAATAACCTTCTAATAACACGTTTTGTCTTCTCTAAAGAGGACTCAGTGTTGTAGATAGTGAAATGTTTTCTTATTGTATTTGATCTGTATGCTTGGCAACATCCATTCTTCCATTTATTCCTTTATATAGTATGCGTTTCTTGAATACAACCTGTGGCTTAGGCCCTAGGCTTTTACGATTACAGTGGGCGTCCGTAATCTTATACTTATTAAAAGATGAGAGGACTGAAATCTGCACACATATGTAGTGATGCATATCTATTGCTGACATTTGCGTTGTGTTTTAAAGGTTTTGGAGTACAGTACTCAAAAAATAACCCCCTTTTCTCTATTTTTCCCCCCTACCAAATAGCTTTATTTTAACACAGTTGAGATAAAAGTAGTTGTAATCCAATTTATCTATATATTTATAATGGGAAGGGCAGAATGGTAGGACAGTTATGATTGGTGATATTTTGAAAGACCATTTAGAAATATAGCATAAATATGCCTCCTTAAATTGAAAATATAGTTCTTACATATTATAAGAAAGTCTTAGGTCTTCCGCAGTACTGAACTCACTTATTCTGCAATCCTCCCAGTGAAATAAAAGAAGTAGATTTTGCAGGATTTGGTTATGGAGAGAAGTGGCTGGTAGATGGGTTTCTGAATGACACTCAAGACCTCCTGCCTTTGGGAGGGGGGTCATTATTCTCATACAGCCATGCAAATAACTGTGATAGAAAAACTTAAAGTGATGAATGAATGAAGAGGGTGAGTCATGGTTACCAAGAATAAAAGTGCTGAGTTGTTGATGAGGTACAGAAATAATTAGTAACACATTTAAAATCGCTGACACTTCCTAACCACTTTCAGCGGGTTTCTTTGGTGTGCACTGTAGGGAGCTTGATAATTGGAAGGCATTTTCTCTTAAGTGGGGTTCAGAATGTTCTTTTGCCTGATATGATCCCTTTTTCAAACTCCTTTGTTAGACAAAGAAAAGGAAGAGGAAGGATGGAAGAATGCAAAGCTAGACTCTTCCCCAGTACCGAGAAGGAAAGAAGAAAGCATAGTTTCCATGGCTATGCACTATGTAACACACACCAAATATCTTGCTTAAAAATGATAAAATTGGTTATGCTTTCTAGGCTCATGGCTTGTTTCCCCCTCCTGAAAAAAGGCATGACAGACAAACCCAAAGATGGAGCCACTCTAGAGGATCTGCTTACTTGATCTTAAAGTGAAAAACTTTGTGGCGTTTTCCTAAGGAAAAAATGTCACGGAGTCTACTAGAACAAAAGAAGTTCATGCCTAATCAACATGCTACTTCACATGCCCATTCTCATAATGATGCTCCACATCCTAGGGCCCAAATGTGAGTCATTTCAGAGTTGAGCTGGGAGACCTGCAGTCAGTCATTTGCCACAGCCCATTTATAGACCCTAGAAGAGTGTGGGCCCAGAAACAGCATTTCCATTAATCTGTGACACGAGGCTGATGAACTGAGAGGAGACAGACAGATTTAGTAATTTAAGCCTTCAAATAAAAATTTAAAAAATGTCCCTTTTCTTAGTCCATTGGAAAATAAAATATTGATTTCTCCTCAGTGGATATACTAGTTGAATACTCTTTACTGCTCTGAGAACAGAAAAGGTCACTTGGGAGGAAATATCCCTCTTAGTTTCACTTCAGCTTACTCTCTTTTGGCTGTTGCTCTGCATTCTTGAGCCACATTGGTTATTCAAACTCAATAAATCAAAGCCATTATTTTCAGTTATTTGACATCTTTTGCAGAAGTTTAATGGACATGGCTTTTTGCATGCAAAATCAGAGGTTTAGCTGATAGTCATTGTACAGATAAATTTGGCATTATATGAGAATTCTGTTGGTTTTAAAAACCCGTTACTAATTTGTGTTGAATTGATGGTGATCTGTATAAGTAACAAAAGACTGTCCCCAAGTTGACCCATTGACTTCTGGGTTTGATATTTAGGCCTTGGTAGTGGATATTCATTGATTTTGGCACACCGAATCCATTTATCCCCCCTCCTTGGTAAAAGCTTCTGATGTTTATTCAGTGATCAGTTTCTCTTCCTATTCCGCATTTGTCGCCCACACAGTCAGGACGAACACTGCCACTTAGAGACATGAGGTTTATGAGTTCAGACTTGAACTCAGAACTTCTCTTTTCTTTGGACACTTGACCCAGAGTAAACCATGACACGAGATGATTGTGGGGCAATGTCTTCCTGCTGGATCTAGTCTGTGAGGGTGATGCCTCCAAGGCATCTGACAACACTGTTTGTACCCCAGACCTATCTACAGGAGCCAGTGAGTTGTCACATGTTGTCTAAGTCACACTGACTGGATTTTCTCACTTGAAACGGAAGAATTGGAAAAGATACAGGTGTTATTTAAAAAATCTCTACAACCAGCTGAGTGTGTGATCACCGTGTCTTCCATCTTACCCAGCCTGGTCACATCTACAGAGACATGCTCTGACTTTTCTTCTTTATTCAGATGTTATTTTTTCAGCATTTTTCCTACATAAAAAACCCTTTATAATGGTGTTATGCTTTGCTTTGTGTGCCTCCCTCCCCCAAACCCATATATATTGAAGTCCCAACCCTCTGGTACCTCAAAATCCACCTATCAACAGTCAGTGCTACTATTTGGGTAGAGTCTCTACAGAGTTAACACAGTTAAAAGGACTGTAATTCTGTTTCTTTTAATTTGACATAACTTACCACACTTTTTTGCGATCTGTAGAGCTAAACATGGGAAAGTGCTAGGGAAAATCAAGGATGGCAGCATTATCAACTAAAATATAGGGAGAGATGGAAAATATTTAATATTCAAAGCTGATTCCAGGGAAGATTGTTTTTGTCAAGAATGAATGGGCCATATTTTTAGTATGTGTGCCATTTTTCTTCTTTTGAGTCAGTTAGCAAATTAATGGAATGTGTTATATTTAATGCTTATTTAAAATATTTCAGAGCATGTATCTTTTGCAAATCCTTCAATTAAAGAAAAAAAAAACCCAAGTAATTTTAGGATCATCTTAGTGTTTATACATTTTCATTGTTACTTTCCTTTAAGAATCTTTGTGAAATGATTACTGAAAAGTAATACGAATTTGTGATGGTCATAAGCCACTGAGTTTCTTTAGGAACTACATGGGAAAATATTACAATTTAGATTAAATTCTACTGGTAGCCTGATCAGTTATGTATTCCCAACTAAAGTTGGACAGAGTAAGGTTGACAAACAATATGAAAGAAAACACATTTTCATTGAAGGGTTATCTCTGTCTTTCACATACATGTGTGCTTAGGTACATATGCCATGTACACTTGTGTTACAGAAGGTTTAAAAGGTCTATTTTAAGGGCCTCCTTGTTGGTACAGGGGTTAAAGTATTAGTGCTGTCAAACTATTGCCAGCCGCTGTAGCATAAGTTTGATCCCTGGCCAGGTTGCTGACCCACATGGCTCAGCAGACCTCTCCTCTCTATACCTCTGCTTCCCTCAGCAAGGTATCTCAGTGGATGCTCCTGTTCTGCTCCCCACTCTGTCTCTGGTGAATCCTCTCATCTCCCTGCACCTCTGGCCTACACCTATTTCTTCTATGCAAATAAACAAATAAATAAAATGTATATTTTAAAATTAATGTATGTCAAAAGTCAAATACCAAGTAGATAAATCTTGATGTAGGGTAATCCATGAAAGCTGTACTCATAGAAATGTTTTCTTCCAAGTTATTAGATAAAATAAAATGACTTAATTCTATGTTGTTTTTTTAAAATTCTGGCATGCTTTACATTGTCTGTCTTGGTGTTGGATAAAGGAACAAAGAAAATGCTGTTGGATAGCAAAGTTACATTTCTTCTAGTTCATGACAGGTAGAGAGAGAGATAAAAACATTATTGTCCTTTGCCCTCCCTCTTCAAACAGCAAAATCCACCCATAAACAAAAATTGATTTTTTTTAAAATAAAAGAAGCTACGGTTTGCCCTTTCTGCCTGAGCTGCAGGGGATTGCCATGGTCTCAATTTATACTACATGTTATTTATAGGAATATTTCACCTAAAATCCTCGTGGACATTATTAGGGAAAAGAAGTTAGGCTAGTAGACAATGAAATCATCTTAATTTTAACATTTGCAAGTTTAGACAAGGTTTCAGTAATTCTTTATCATCTAATATATTTCATGGTGAGGCTTACAGTTTTCAAACAGTTTGCCTTACGTCTTTATGTAAGGCTGAATAGAGAAGGCAGAATTGTGTAGTTGAAGTGTAACATTGAAAGTTTTAAATTTTACTTTTCCACATTGTTATGTACCTTATTTCTTGTTTAATCTTGGCCAAATCACTTAAAAGTTTTAAGTCTGTTTTTAAAAATAAATTTTTATTGAAGTAACATTAGTTTATAACACTATGCAGGCTTCAGGTATGTGAAATTACGATTCTCCACTTACTACATCATCATCACTGCCCAAATCTAGTTTTCATCCAGCACTATAATATTCAGCCTGTATTTTGAAAAGCTAAAATTCACAACATCCTCCATCTTTCATGCTTTTGTTTAACCCAGAAGGTAGTGCAAATTTATAAAACATATAGTCTGTGATAAATTGATAAACATATGCACAATGACTTAATTGTATATTGTTTTCTTGATAATGACACTTTAGGAAAAGTATTCTTTTACTAGAAGTTTCCTCACAAAAGGAAAAGAAAGTTTCTATAGGAGATAATAGACATCCATCACAGTTTTTCTGTCTGAATTTTCTTTCTTAATAGATGTAGGTCTGTGTGGATGAGGGGTGTATGTGTGCACTCCCCATACACACAGCTTGGGCCACTGAAGCATATATCAAAAGATAAAGTGGCTGTCACACTTTTTCATTCTGTATACTTACGGTTACATTTTCTTGAAGGTACCATACTACTCCTACTTCAGTTAATCTTGATGCTTTTCTATTTCCCCTCCCAAAATAGTCAAAGATATGTGGATTTCTGGTTCTGTTGTACTTCTCTTCGTTTTTGAGATTTTTACTGCCAGAAAAGACAGTAATCTTATCAGCTGCAAATTTAAATAAGCTCTTCATTTCTCTAGGTCAGTGATGGCAAATGTTAAACAAATTTACACTTGAGATTTTCTCTTCATTTCCCACATGGGTGATACTGGGCCAGTGATAACCACTCATTAGCTGTGCTGCTCTTGTCATTTGTGTGACCCAGACTGTGTTTCCAGTGTGCTGATGACTCTTTCATGTGGGGCTGAGTCAAAGCCTTTAATATCACAGGAGATAGAATGCTACTCTCCCTTGGTGTTCTAAGTGTTCCTTTCATTCAAAAAATGTGAACAGTAGTTTACACTGTAGTCCATTGAGGTGTGATTTCTTCTTTTTTTATTGTGTGAAAGATTCTGTAGAATGGAACTTGAAGACCTGTGGAAAAGAAACTTCTTTCTGGTCACCGAGTTCTGTAGCAACTTCTTTTTACAACTGATGTTGAGAGCTGATCTCTAGATGTGTTTTCTCCAGAGCATATAGATTCAATTTTCAGTGAGTTAAAGTTCCTGAGATTTATTAGACCATGACTGATCAGTCACTGAATTGGTTACACTGAAGAATTAATGTCTGCTCCTGCAGAGTGACAGCTGACATTAGTGACTGGAAGGACACGGACTGGCTACCAGGGTCCTGGGTCTTGTCACTTACTGCCCTGATTTAGTCACAGACTTAAGGACAAGATCTTTTACCTTTGTTTCAGTTGCATCATCTGAAAAGTGAGGATAACAATACCATCTTACCAAATGTGAACAACTTTTCCAGTATCAAAAGATCAAAATATCTTTGTCCATCTAATATCTATCTATTATTGATCTATAAATCTATCACTCAGTCACTATTCATGTATGTATCATATATCTATAAATTATTCGTATATAAGTAGCTGTTGTTTTAACATTCTAATTTAACTGTGTACGTGAAAAACTACCATACAACAATAATAAATTAAACTATCATTCTACAGAGATAAACATTTCTAGAATCTGAAAACTAGTTTCTGCTATGTAGTTGAGGTAATGGTTTAAAAAAATAAATAGACTATGGTGATGGCACATAGGTGAACTGGTGGTGGGAAGCCCATGGGGATTACAGCTGAGATGGAAAAATGCACCAAATTAAGAATGATATAAAAAATAAATAAAAATTGATATTTGTGTGATATCGCCAGCAAATTAAGATTTTTTTCAGTGATATGAATTGATTTATGAATAAATTGAAAACCATTATTTTGATAATTCAAGATAAAACACTTTAACCCAAAATATTTTGGTATTCTAGTTTAGAGTATCAAGGAACTGATATTTGGCTGTTGCATATATAGAGCAATAAAAATAATTTATATACTAACACATGTACCTAACAACATTTTTAACAAATTAATGAAGGACCTGTACATTGAAAACTTTGTTAAAAGAAATAGAAGACACAAAGAATTGTTAAGGTTTTCCCTGCTCATGGATTGAATGGTCATTTTACCCAAAGTAATATACAATTCAATGTAATCCTTACCAAAGTTCTCATGGTGTTCTTCAAATAAATAGAGCAAACATTACCGAAGTGTATGTGAAACAAGAGATACCACATAGCCAAAGCAATATTGACCAAAAAGAACTGAGGTTTCACATTCCCAAACTTTAAACTATATTACAAAGTTGTAGTACTTAAATTAGTATGTGCATGTACACATATAATGGACAATTAATCTATGGCAAAGGAACTGAGAGTATATAATGTAGAAAGGGATGCTTTTCACCAAATGGTATTGGGAAAACTGGATAGCTATATGTAAAAGAATGAAATTAAACTGCTATATCATACCATATACAGAGATTAACTTACAATGGATTGAAGACTTGGTTGTAGGATCTGGAACCATAAAATACATAGAAGAAAACACTGGCAAATGCAAAGTTGATTTCAGGATTGTCCTTAGAGGATTGACTTCAACAGCAAGTGAAACAAAAGCAAATATCAACAAATGAGATCACATTAAACTAGAAAGGTTTTGCACAGAAAGAGAAACTATCATTAAAATGAGACGACACCCTACTAAATAGAGGAAAGTATTTGTACATAATACATTTGACAAGTTGCTAAATATCAACATTTACAAAGAACTCATACAACTCAATGAAAAAGAAAACAAAGACCCAATAAAAACAGGGAAAGAAAAGCTAAGTAGTCACTTCTCCGAAGAAGATGCTCAGATCCACCAACATGCTCTGGGACAAATGCTCTTCGTCATTCATCATTAGGGAAGCGAAAACACAATAAGATAATATATAATATCTCATACCTGTGAGAATGGCCTATGTGAAAAAGACCAGAAAGGAGTGTTGGTGAGGGATCGGAGAATGAGGTACCATTGTGTACCATTATTGGGAATGTGGACTGGTCCATCCTCTATGGAAAACATTATGGCTTTTCCTCCATACATTAGAAATATATCTTCCATATAATCTAGTAGGTACACTCATAGGTATTATCTGCCCCAAGAATGCAAAAGCACTAATTCAGAGGTCTGTATGTGTTCACTGTAGCATTTTTTTTAATAGCCCAGTTGATGAGACAACTTAAGTGCCCAGTAACAACTTAAGTAGGAAGATATGGTTGGTATATGTACACAGTGGAATACCACTCAGTTATGAAAAATGAATGTTTATTTTTATGAGCTCTTCTATTGACATTATAACTAATTTTATTACTAACTAAGCTGAATGGTGATAGAAGTGATTCACAGTGGTAGGTGAAATGGTGGTGGTAGGACTGTAGCCCTTTCACTTACTAAATGTAATAATCACTTTAGAAATGCAAGGCTTTCACAGACTCACAGAATTACTTACATGTTGAAAGAATACCCTGTACTCACCCTGGGTTTTTTTTTTCTTTAATAGTTTTGCATTTTGCTTAAATTTTGACTATTTTTCATGGGAAATGTATTGCTGTTTTTGTTCTAATACTGATTTTTCTGCAACTGCTGGTGTCTCCATTGATGCATCTGGAAATGTTCTAAGACCAGCAAAGGGCATTATAGGAGAGGTTGATATTCATAATTACTTATGAATAGTTTAATCCTATGAATGCTGTTTCCCTCTCCCCCAAAATGTTCATATATAAACACTTCACTGTTGTCAGGCCCCTGCTAGTCATTCAACTTATAAATGACATAAACAACTTCTTAGATTCTCCATTAAAATTGTTTACCTTCTGTTTTGGAGAAATGATTCATCGCTGCTTATTCTAAGTCAAAGGGCCTGGTGAACAGAATAACATTTAATAATGTGAAACTGTAAGATGCTGCATCCACAGGGTCTGATGAGGGTGCAGTACTTGGTGTGTTCCTTTGAGGTTTTGGCAGGATTTTTAGAATTGAGTGTTATACATGGTGGGACATCAGCAATCTGGGTAAATAGCACCTTCTTTTGTGGTCCATGAAATTTATTTCTCATCCCACCCTAATAGACTTAGAGATGAATATGCTTAGAAGAATAATACACATCACAAAATCTGAAGCAGTTTGAAAGGGTTAAAGGTTTCCTGAACATCCCCACATGTGTTCTGGTATTTTGCAGTGACCTAGGTGACATGGAGCTGTGTGTGAGCAGAATCCATGTCTTTGTGCTTGGGAATTGGGTGACTTAAAGTGGTAGATAATGAGACATGGCATTGCCATGAGGGTGTTTTCCTCACAGATGGGCCAGGGTACAGGTTTGAGAGTGGGGAACAGGGTGGGCAGAAAAGAAGCTGGGTCAGTGTTAGAGGAACCTGCTGTTTTGCCAATATGTTCCTGGCACCACTAAGCCATAAGAAGCAGCACTAGTTGAAGGGTAAGAACTTGATTAGTCATGTTTAGGAATCTTTTCCCCTAGCTACTAGCTGAATAATTAGAAGGAAAACAAATTTCCCTGGGTTTCCTCCCAGAAGCTGAGGCTGTTCACTAAATAGGATGCTGGACCCGATTTTGCCCCCCAACTGCACGCTGCTCCGATCTCACATCACCAGAATTGAAAACCAGTATTGGCAACTGGAGGGCCTCCATGTGACTTGGCTTCCTCCAGCATGGCAACTTCAGGGTTCCTGCCTCCTGGTTCACGGCTCCGACTACAAGTTTTCCAAACAACAAGGATGTTGCATCTCCTTTTCAGACCCAGTGTTGGGGGTCATATGATGTCATTTCGCTGTGTTTGTTTGAGTATGGCTCATAAATCCACCCCGATTTAAGCGAGAGGGCATGGACTCCACTTTTTAACGAGTCATATTATATATAAACAAGTGGGATGGAAAGTACTGTTATGACCATTTTTTTAAAAAATACAATCTGGGCCCTCCCTGGTGGCGCAGCGGGTTAAAGCACTGCACTGAGAAGCTAAAGCCACTTCCGCATGAGTTCGATCCCCGCCTGCCCCGGAGGAGACCACATGGCGTGGCAGACCTCTCCTGACCCGCCCACTGCTCCCCTCAGCAGTGTACTTTGTTGATCTGCCTGTTCTGCTCCCCACTCTGTCTCTGGTGAAGTCTCTCACTGCCCCTGAGTCTCTGGCCTGTACCCCAGTTCTGTATGTACAAATAAATAAATCTTTAAAAAAAAATACAATCTGTTGCAGAACTTAGGTAATGTTTTCTCATTATGCACTTAACGTCTTAGTATTGTCTTTCAGTCCCATGAAATTTATTATGAACTGATAATTCTCAGATTTATCTCTAGTCCAGTATATATACTTTTACCCTGAACTCCAGACAGGTATATTCAGCTGTCTGCCTGACATCTCTCCAGCCTCTACCTACAGATCCCAACTGCCTGCCCCCACCCCTCCAGCAGATATGATAATTAAAAATGCCCATAGATATTGCCAAATGTCCCTTGGGGGCAAAATTAACCCTGTTTTAGGACCATTAGTCTAAAACTGTTTGATTAGTAATCATGCCTACTCACTAATATTAAACAGTTTTAATAGTTTACTTGTTCTGCTTGAAGTTTGTTTCTTTGGTAGTTTCAAATCCATAAACAGTTATGGAGAACTTCTACCCTTTCAGAAAGTTCTGTTTGTAACTACTGTTTTTTAAAACTGGAGGTCACTAGCATGAATTTCCTGGCTGGTATGAATGAAGCCACTGCATAAGAGAAATCCATAGACACTGTTATAATTAGTATGTCTGTTTCAGGCTGCATATCAGTTTACAGTCCTTGATCCTTGTATGTTGAAGACAAAGGAAAGATTACTTTAGGAACAAGAATTCAGCAGTGCATTGTAGGATATTTTTGTCAAGTGAAATTAATCTTTCTTTTGTGTTAAGCCCTTTATTTCAATCCATTCGCATTGAGCTTTCATAGAAAATACCCTACATGTTTGTAATATCCATGCTTTTGTTGTAAAACCCATGAAATAAAGGGAGTCATTTTCATGTCTGTCTTTCAAGCACTAGGTATTTTGCTTCAGAATTATTTTTATTACTTCTGTTAATGATAATTGTGACACCACATGCCAGTTATAAATAGTGAAGTGACATTAGTATTCTGCATAGAATAGAATGCTTTTGGTCCACGGGAGTCTTCTGTGGCCTCCATAGGAGATATGTATAGAGAGCAGGCCCCGATAAGCCAATTGTAGGATTTCTGAAAGAATTCATGTGCTTTTCCAAAGGATAGGAGCAGAAGATTGTTCTCTCATTATTCATGGTCTCCTTCCAGACCAAAGGAAGATTAGAATTGAATATTTAAATTTGGTGATTCTTTTGGTCTTTTTTTTTTTTTGTAGGTAGACTATCTTTTTCTTTCTAAAGCTAAAATTAAAAAAGAAAATCTCTATTATCTACTTTATATCCAAAAAGTGAATTATTAGGGTCTCCCTGGTGGCGCAGGTGTTGAAGTCTCAGCACTATCAAGCTCTCTGCAGCCACTGCAGCACCAGTTCCATCCTTGGCAGGGTCCTCACCCACAGAGCACAGCAAACCTCTCCTGATCCACCTGCTACTTCCCTCAACAGTGTACATCAGTAGATCTGCCTGCTCTGCTCCCCCACTCTGTCTCTGGTGAATCCTCTCACCGCCCAAAGCTCTGGTCCCAAAGCTCCCACTTCTTTGTATTAAAAAAAAGTGAATTATTTTGACACATGTATCTGACATACAAGAGCTAGATAGAGCTTATATATATATGCACATGTATATTTATCGTTCAGCTTATTTAATCTGGTTTTATACCTTAGTATCATTATCCATAGAAGAGGGATAATAATGGAGTTTGTCTCACATAGTTGTCTTGGGTGTGGTGTGAATATACTAGATGGAGACTTGGGTTAATCCCAAGTCTCCAACTGAATGTAGGGTGTCTGCATTCAGTAAACCTAACTTGTTAATATAGCCACACACACATGTACGCTGTGTTTTCTCATGCAACGAGCCTTTATTGAGTATAGTTGACAAGGTTATACTAAGTGGGCATTTGTTTCACACTGGCACACAAGTCAGCTTTGGTCTCGCTTTATAGAGCACACGCTCCAGTGAAGGAGACCAAAAAAACAAGTTGACAGACAAGCACAAATAACTGCAATTCAGAATAAGAGCAGAAATAGAAATCAGCAGGCACAGGGTCTTGGATGGGAAGTGCCCTTAGCCATGTGGTGAGGAAGTGCTTTTGTGGACATGGCACCCAGCTGCTAGTGGCCTGTTGGTGGGATTAGCCTGGTGCCTGGGTCAGGGGCTCACAGGTGAGAGAGAGAGTGGCTGCTGAAACGGAAGTCATGTGGCTTCCGTTGTCTTCATTCTCCACTCCCTTTGGCCACATCAAATGCAGCTCCATTTCTACAGGTTGATTGAACTGGGAAGGAGCTGTAAGTAGGGAACACCTCCAGACCATTGACTTTTCTGCAGGTTTTGAGTTATTTTGAGTTAGTGCTCCCACAGGTCTTTTGGGAGATGAAAACAAAATCAGTTGTTTGTAATAACAAAACCAGTTATTTAGAAATATGCTGAGCCTGACAATATTCTCTTTTTGGTGGTAGCTGCAGCTGCTTGGGCTTCTAAGCATGGCTTTTGATTTTAAACCAAGAAAATAAAAATGTTGCCGACATCTTTGATTTTTCTGAAGAAAATGTTATATTTTTATTAACAATGAAAGTAAGGTGTATTGATACAAAGACCATAGAAAGTTATGAGAATGAAAATGTACCTTCCCTTTGGCAAACCACCACCGCTGTCCCCAGTAATGTCTTCACATGTAGTCATTGAGCTTCTCAGCTATGGTTTATAGAAAAAATATAATTGTACCTATCACTACAGGTATTCTGTATGTGCTTGTTTGTATATTTTCACAAATATAATTGTAATACATACCTTGCTTCTTAATTTTTTATTTATTATTTTTTTTAATGATGACTTATTTATTGGTGGGCCTCCCCACCATGCTTTTTATAACTCATATGTCTTCAGACTTTCTGTTGAGTCCATAGAAATGTACTCTTTTAAAAGTGGCTGTACAATAGACCCTCCCTGGTGGTGCAGCAGGTTAAAACACTGCACTAAGAAGCTTAAGCCACTTCTGCATGAGTTCGATTCCCGCCTGCCCCGGAGATGACCACATGGGGCGGCAGACCTCTCCTGGCCCGCCCACTGCTCTCCTCAGCAGTGTACTTCTTCGTCGATCTGCCTGTTCTATTCCCTGCTCTGTCTCTGGTGAAGCCTCTCACCGCCCCTGAACCTCTGGCCTGTACCCCAGTTCTGTATGCACAAATAAATAAATCTTTTAAAAAAAAAGTGGCTGTACAATGTCTTGTTTTATGTAAATATCACACTGTATTTTACCATACTCTTATTAATAAGCTTTTGATTATTTTCCTGCTCATTTTGATTATTTCCTGAGTATCATATAATTGTTCTTTATTCTTCATTCAGAACATTCTGTAATCAGTGGGAATATTTTTCGGTCCAGTCAGTTCTTAATGGTGTGACTGCTGAATTATAGGGTATTTATTTGCCATTGATTTTGAGCATTAGTATTTAATTGCACAAAAAGGAGTATTAAAGCTCCCATCAAAAATGTCAGAATTCTTCATAACTAGTCTCTCCCCAGTTTCATCAACACTGAATATTATAAAGTTTAAAAAATTTTGTTAGTCTGATAGAAATTCCTAGGGGATTTGTGAAGTTATGAGTTATTTTAAGAATCTTTTTGCAGCTTCTTGCTTTTTTTTTTTTGAACACTTTCCATGAATTACCTATAAGAATTAATAGTTCATTTTATTATTAGCTTTTTTTAAAAAAAATTTTTGGTTCTCTGTTGGCTAATTTGTACAAAGACATGATTTAGAAAATTAGCTCTTTGACTATCAAAATATGATGCCAAATTATTTCTTTCATTTTGCCATTAATCTTTTAACTTTGCTTATATATTTTTGGTCTTTTTCTTAACACATTTTTGTTTTGTGAAACATTTAGGAAGGCCTTTCACATTACAAAATTAAAGAACTATTTTACCATGTTTTCTCCTAAGACTTTTATGGTTTCATTTTTATAATTCAAAATCTTTGATCCATCTGGAATTTATTTTGACATAAGGAGTTATTTTCTTTTCAAAATGCTGAGGCAGTTGTCACCACACAATTTACTGAATAATATGAAAATGACTCAATATTATTCTAGTAAAGTGTATTGGCTCCAAATTTGGAATCAGAAATAAGTAAATCCAAACCTTGTGTAAACGTTGTTTCCTCATCTTTAATTTAGGCTTAATGTTGCAAGGCTGTGATGCCCTATCTGAAATCCTTACTGTCAGTTTTTTTTTCCCCCACCAGCATACAGCACATTTGGGATCACCACCTGTTCCCCCAAGTTTGAATCTGTTTATAAGGGGGGCTTAGGTGGTGCCAAGGCATGGTGGTTGTTACCCCTTCCTGCTGGTGTCCATTGACAGACCATGTTTCACTGAGCTCTGGTTATTGATTTACTTAGATCCCTTTTCAAATTCTGAGTGGTCTCTTTCTCTCAGGTATTGGCACTTCTCAGGTAATTTTGAACTTGTCTTCTAAGAAGGACAGATTTTTTGCTCTTCTGAGGCTCCCTGGGTGGGATGGTGGAGAACTTCTCTTTTGCTTAACACTTCTATGCCACCATCTGTATTGGTTGTCCTCTGTGTCCAGCTGGGACCTGTGAATGCTCTGTGAGGCTTTCCTGATCCCTCATCTTCACCCACAGAGCTGCCCCTTACTTATATGCTCTAAACCCCTAAAGACCTCCAGCATTATCAGTCCTTGGGTTCAGAAGCCCCAAGCAGCTCAGTCACCATTGTTTCCCTTTGCATGCTTCTCCCTCTTCCCTTCCAGAGGTGAACTACAAGTCTGGGATGGGCGGGAAAAACTGGCTGAGACAGAAAGTTCTTATCACTCTAAATCGTTTTTTGTCCTTGCTTGGATCTCAGTCTTTGAGATTCCACAGCAGAGGATTTTATCCTTTTGTTCTCTTCCCCTATTATCAACCCTGCCCTAAAACAACTGTGAACTGGAAGTCTGAGCAGGGAAGGGAAAGAGATTAGAAAAGAGTTATGAGGAGCAAAAACATTAGATAATCTGTTAGATTACTAGTCCACTGAGCCACCACTGTATTTAATACTATAGAGGAAACCAGCTATCAAAACTCAGAAATCAAAGGTTAAGAAATCAGAGGTTAAAGAAAGCAAAATCGATGGCTTTTCCAGGTTCAGCAAAAACAATTTTAGGTGTTTCATAATCATTAACCTAGGAAGTAGTGACATAGTTTGCTGAACTTTCATGGACATTTAGTCAGTGGCTGTAGATTCTGCTTCATATGCTTCCTTATTAGCTGTTTCCTCCTGTCTTGCTTTGCAAAGAATTATCAATGCACAAATATCACTCGGTGTACAGAAAAACTCTGTCAGTCTTAATAGAACCCCTAGAAATTTAATTTGTGTGATGTTCCCTTCCATGGCCAAGACAATGTATGTGGAAATGTTAACATCTAGGTCTAAATTCTTGATTCAGTTAGAGCTAGTCATTTCTGAATTAAGATAATAAGCAAACAAACAAGTTTTACTTTATAAAATTCTACAACTTTCCCAACATGTCTAGTCTACATTTAATTGGGAGAAAGCAATTGAAGGGCAGCCTTAATAATTCAGATTTATTTTTTATTTGGTGTTTTGAAGATTTTATGTTCTGACAGTCATGAACGCATGTGAGACAATTGTTTTGGTTACCAAAATATATTTCAAGAACCAACAAAGGCTATAAAATCAAACACAAAATATTTTAAAATATGTGACAGTGTGTAGAGGATTTTCACTTAGAGTTATTCTGTGCTATGAAATTGATCATTTTTATCTCTGAAAATATTTCAGTCACTAAAAGATAGTTTAAAGTTCCCCAGAGGCAGGAACATGTTATTAATGGTCCACCCATGATTTTGGGAGATGGTCTATGTAATTCTTGCGTACAATTGTGGTACATTTTATAGTCACTAAATTATTCCAGACTGGGTTTATTTAGATTCAAGGGCTACTTCAGAGGAGGAAGCTTTTATCCATAGAGCTGTCATAGATAAAGCAATGTAATCAAAACCCTCTTCGTGATGAAAATTTATTTTTAACTTTAAAGAACATAGCACACGGCCCAGCCAGTCACCAACTCCAAGTTTTGCTGGCACTTGGATCCTTGTTACAAAATTAACTGGCTTACTCTTGCTAGGAATTCCTGGTAATTCTCATCTAAGGAAATTTATTTAATGTAAATACTCGAGAAGAAGCTCACTTGATAGTTGTTCACCTGCATGTGGTGTCTCGGCAGATGGGGAGCCTAAGGACAGTGTCACAGCAAGTTTCCAGTGGCATAATTTGATTTGTTAAATTAAGTAATTGAGTTTATTCCTCTCATGCCCTGGGGTGGTAAATTGGAGGAGGGGCCATGGAGAAAAAGAAAATACTTTTTGATGCTTATTTTAAAGCCCAGTTGATGGTGCTTTAACCACAGCTCTTAAATTCATTCACAGAGCTTCTGTGACTCAGGAAAACTCATTCTATTGCATACTCATTTGAGTTGTCAAAGGGGAGGACATTGTATGAAGTTTTGGTCTGGAGGAAGAGGTGTCAAACCTGTACTCCTGTTACCTGTAATCAGATTGCATTCCGATAAAATATAATACTCCCGACTCAAGTTGACAGTACTTAAGAATTCTCTTAAGTTTTCCCAGATGGAGGCAGTTCCGTGTTTCCTTGAAAATTTTATATTTAATTCCTTGTGTCTCATTTATCCTTCACAAGTGGAGTAAATAGGCACAAATAATATCACTTAAGGCGGTAGAGAAACATAAAAGGGATGGAAAATTGATTCTGAGATATTTATTCCAAGGAAAACAAACATTGAAACTTAAAAAAATTCAATTCTGTCAAATGAGAATTGCTTAATTCCTGTAATCCAGTTAAGGAACTCGGGAAATGAGAGGGCAGAATGTGTAGAGTAGTGTTGCTTTGGTGGAATTTCTGAGTAATAACTGTGTACATTCTGTTTGTAAAAATAGAAAAGGCCATGGTGAAAAACCGGCGGATGATTTAGATTAAGGTTTTTAATCTTCTGTAATATTTTCAGTTTGTTTTAAAACAATTCAGTGTTCGATGCAATATACATGTAGAGTCGGAAAAAAAATGCTTCATAGCAAACTTAAAATGATGAACAGTGACAGTAGCCCAAGTATTTAATATCCTCAGAAATTATGCTGCTGTTCACTGTGAACCTCACCAATGACTAGAAAGAGTATGACTTTCCACCAAAGCCACTCAGTCCTTTGTTGCTGCTAAAAATGCTTCTTGACTGATTCCACAAAATTCTGACAAAGAAATTACATCAGTTAGCAGGTTTTGCCAACTTTCCATAGTAATTGTAAACTGTGATCACCTTGTCCCAATTTGTCCTTTTTTAAACCACAAAGTAATAGTGACAACTTGTATATATTTTGAGGGAAGAAGTGTAGAAAGAAACTTAGTTGTCTTGATTATTATGAAGGACACAGAAGAGAAATCATTAAAAAAGTTTATAGGAAGCCAAGCTAAGGCGACTCGGGAAGCCATCTGGCCCCGATTCACATCCTGTGTAATTCTCCGTGAGAATTCCCATTGAGTTACACAGGGCAGCAACTAGATGCAGAGAACGAGATTAGTGCTTTCCTAACTTGACATTTTTATAGTCCTTTCTCCCACCACACACACTCTTTTAAGTCATTATTTGTAGGTTCACCAGTGAGAACTTTTAAGTATCTGAATATGTCACATTAAATATTCAGTTATGATAGTTAAGTGAAGAAAGCTGTTGAGGTCTGCCTCAGATGACTCCTAGATGTTCAGAAGATTTCTTGTTTAAAGAACTTTCACTGCCTAGAGACTTGTTTGCTATTTAAAATACAGAAAAACCTTAAAAGTAGAAGATTTAGGAAAACAGGGAGAATGTTGGCAAAGTAGATTTCTTTTTACCTCCTTGGATGAATGAATGAATGAATAAACAAGTGACTGAGTGGAAGAAGTTCAAGCATCACATCGGTTGGGTGGTCTGTGTCAGGTTCTACTCAAGGTACCACCAGCCCTCCTGGGGCTCACGGTCCAAGGGGATAAGACAGTAGAAGCAGAGAAATTCATGCTGTGTGAAAAAGCAGCGGCGTCTATAAAGTGAATGGGAACAGGGACTAGGGACTGAGAATCCTGCCTTGGTGGTGTCTGGGTTCGGATCTGAAAGTCAGAGCAGGAAATGCTTTAACTAGTTTTGCAGAATGAGTGGCATTGCCCAGAAAGAGTGTTTGGGGACACATATGTGCAAATGGACAGTGGAGAAAAGGTCAGTGTGTATGGTGCGGACATTTAGAGGGTCACATATGAGGGGATGGAGGAAGTGACAAGGAGATCCAGCACTGAGGAGTGGGGTCTAATTGTCAGCATGGGCAAGCAATTTTTGTTCCATTGTCTACTTGCAACCTTTATTGCCTGTTAGAATTACCTAGGGAGACTAAAAAGTAGTGGAAAAGTCCATTACCTACAGTCCCACCCCAAAACCTTTGGCAAGGAGACCCTGGCTTGTAATTTTATAAATCCCCAGGTGCTTTCTGTCTAAAGCAGTGTTTTTCAGTGTCTGGTGCCAGAATCCACAGCATTGGTATCAGCTGGGAATTTGCTAGAAATGCAGATTCTCAGCCCCAAACCCAAACCTTCTCATTCAAAATTATGGTGGGGTCCAGCTGTGTGTGTGTGTGTGTGTGTGTGTGTGTATTTTAATAAGCATTCTAGGACATTTTGATAAATGCTGGTTTGAGAATCATCATAACAGGGGATCTAGTGAATGCTGTTGGTATGCTGTCTAGGGGATGCATAGAAATCCTCTCGTCACAAACTTGGGATTAGGGTCACTGTCCCTCCTTCTGACAGTGAGACACTGGTCATTGTGTGTGTGTGTGTGTGTGTGTGTGTGTGGTCTGTGGGAAGGCTGAGCTTATTAAGTCCTTGTGAAAATTAACTGATCAATATACATTGTGTTCTTTCTGAATCACTGACAGAAATAAGGTCTACAAGGTCCTTCCCCGTGTGACTTTTTAAAAAATAATAGTTTATTTTTACATATTTTTGTGCATTTTTCCATCTCAGTTGCAGTCCCCTTGGTTTTCCCATCACCAAACCACCCATGTGCCATCACCATAGTCCAGTGCATTTCCCTCCCCCCACTGTTTTTGATCCCATTCCCCCACTCCACCCCCACAAACTGTCTCTGGTATATAGCTGTTCATCATCATCATTATTTTCTCGCCTGTTCGGTTATATTCCTGCTATGAGAGAAACCATCCAGTATTTTTCCTTTTCTTTCTGGCTTATTTCACTAAGCATGGTCTTTTCTAGCTCCATCCATGTTGCTGCAAAAGACACGTGTTTATTTTTTTTTTTTTGGTTGTTGAGTAATATTCCATTGTGTATGTGTACCACATCGTTTTAATCCAGTTATCCGTTTTTGGGCATTTGGGCTGTTTCCATGTCTTTACAATTGTGAATAAAGCAGCAGTAACCATGGGGGTACAGTTATCTTTTTGAATCAGTGTTTTTGTGTCTTTTGGGTAGTTACCTGGCAGTGGGATTGCTGGGTCCTAGGGAAGCTCCATGTTTAGCAGTTTGAGGAACCTCCAAACAGTTTTCCATAGTGGTTGTACTAGTTTGCATTCCCACCAGCAGTGCAGGAGAGTTCCTTTTTCTCCACATCCTTGCCAACATTTGTTGTTGCTAGTTGTTTGAAAATTCTCACTGGGGTGAGGTGGTATCTCATTGTGGTTTTAATTTTCATCTCCCTTATTACAAGTGATGTTGAACATGTTTTTATATGCTTGTTGGCCATCTGCTTTTGCTCCTTGGAGAAGTGTCTTTTTAGCTCTCTGCCCATTTTTTGATAGGGTTGTTTATTTTTGTTCAGGTTCATCAGTTCTGTGAATATTTTTGTGATCAATCCTTTATTGCTAGTTTTGTGTGAGAAAATGTTTTCCCAATTAGTGATCTTTCTCTTTGTTTTTAGTAATGTCTCTTTTGCTGTACAGAAGCTCTTTTACTTGATGTAGTCCCTTCTATTTATCCTTGGACAATGGCCATTTTTTAAGTAAAAGAGGCACAAGACGAATTCAGTGTTAACAATGATGACTACTGTGTTAGGAACAAAAAAATGAAATGCAGCAGGGAGAGGCTGGGTTCACTGTGATGACCATGAGCTTACTGGGGTATAATAAAGTAGGGCAGGTGACTCATAGGTTGTGCAAGGGGATGGGGAGGAAATGGAAATGTTCCAAGGTTTGTAACTTGAGCTGGGAGGACATGGTCCTATGCCTAGGAACGAGGCCATGGAGAGAGAAGGTTTGCACAGGATAATGGTGATCACTAACTACATTGGGGGGGGGCAAACCCTAAACATGGGTCTGCAGTGTATTCAAGGCCGCGAGCTGTAGGTGATTCTGTGAGTCAGGCAGGTCTAGGTCCACTTTCGCCCCTTGATGGGCAGTTTGGGCTGGCCTTGTCTGCACTTTTGAGGATTGGCCTGTGTGCTACGGGATGTGTACAGGCATTCCCCCCCCTTTGTTATCGGGGCCCACCCCACTGGCTGACACTGCTGAATGTCTGCTGGCAGCAGCATCACATCTGCTAGGAACAGCCAGTGTAGACAAGACCCAGAGCTTTGATGATGTCATTATGGCTGGTGGTGGAGGAGGACCCAGCATGAGATGAGAAAATGTTCCCAAAGAGCAGGAGAACATGGTATCAAGGGGGTCATTTTGAAAGGACTGAGTTTCTCGAAGGTGGTTGGGTGCCAGGCACTCCACAGGACAAGCAGTCTTTGGATCTAGTCCTGGTGAGTGACTGTGCTGACTCGCTGGACAGTTACTGAGGAGCTCGCTGCAGTGATTGCGGAGTGTGGAGTAGCAAATGAGAGACATAGAGGTCTGGGTTGGGATTACTGAAGACTGGATCAGGGCCAGATGGAGGAGGAGAAAACAGCACAAAGGAGAGCCGGCTTCTTTTAGGAAAGGAGAGATTTACAGACAAGGTGGACTGATAAGAATATGTTGATAATTCCAGATAAATACAGAGTTTCAGGCCAGCCCAGAATCTTCACCAAAGTTCAGAAGATGAGTAATATTATTACTGAAGGAGTGTATTCTTTTCATTATAATAACTATCGATTGTTACAAGTCAAAGTTAGGAAATGGGGGACCGATTTCATCTGCAGTACATAAGTACCTCCAAATCTTGGACTGGGTCACCTTAATAGTAGTGACGATTCTAGTTTGATTCTCATGACTTCCATCCTCTCTGTTCTTTGGCTTCTCCACCAGTCTGGGGGCAAAGGGCTCTCGCACTGCTGGGAACAAGCCTTACTTTGTTTGCCTTGGGATTGGAGCTACTTTGGCAGTAACGCATCTCTCCAAGGGCAATTGAGAGAAAAAGGCTCTAATGTATTATTTTGCTAGTAATAGTCTTGGTGCACAGACATTATGTAGATGTCTGTTATGCACAGACTCACTCTAAACATTTAATGGAGGTGTGTGCGTGCGCCTTTGTGTGTTGCTTTGGTTTCTGAGTCCGCGTCTTGACCACACAGCCTGGCTGTATGGCCTTGGGCACCTTACTTATCCTTTCTAGATTTGCAGTCTGTCATTTGCACCATGAGCAGGTGGGGCTCAGTAAGCTCCAAGATTGTTTCTGGCTTTGAAATTCTATAATTATATGATTTTCTTTCAGCATTATCTTTGTTTGGTAAGAGCTTGCCTTAATCTGATCCATTCCTGAGCAAAATCTCTCAGATTGACTCGAAGCTCCATTTTTAACGCTGGTTCTCACACCTTTTTGTTTATTAGGTCACAAGTAATGAGATCTGAATGTTTAAGAACTTGCACGAGTGCATGTAGGTAACTCCTCAGGGGTGTAGACAGTGAAAAAGAGAGTCAAGGCATCCCAGTTCTCCACTGCAGTATGTGAATCTAGGAGAACAAGTCAGCTTGAACACGTAGAATCTTTGCACGTCTGTCCTTTCTTTGAAGTGTCTTAAAGCAGTTTGCAAAAATGTATTGATTGAATCCTTTCCTTTTGAATGACATTTGTAAACAAATGGATTGGTGGAATGGAGTGATGTGTGAGTTTATTCCTACCACTAGATCCTATAATTGTGATAAAGAGGATCATTTATATGAGAAAGCTGATTTTCTAGAGATTGCATTTAAACTTAATTGGGATTGTTTGTGTTAAGAACCCTACATTTTAAACACTCACTGTTTTTGTTTAGCTCACTCTTGAATTTTAGAAACTATCATAATAAACTCATCTTAAATTCCCTCAGCCTTCTGACTGATACTCAGTAGGTGGGAAGGATTATCACTGGGGAGTGACTGGCTGAACATGTGTTGTCCTAAATAACAGCTTTTCTTGGGATTAAAAATGGACAAAGTTTCACTTCTGCATTGGAACTTTAAGTGGGACATTGCTTTTTATCCTCAGTTATATACCTCATTTCTCCATCAACTCCATCATATGGCAGTGAAGACACTTACTTTTTAAGGTAATGGTTTTAATTCTTTGCATGTCAGTCTGCCATAGAAATTGAGCAAAATGCTTTTCATGATACAACATTTGTTCCTCATAGCACGCTGGCTCTTAAGCAAAATGAGTCTCAGGTATTCATAGGCTTCTGTTCACACAGTAAATTAGAAGTAAAATGAAGGATAGTTTCAAGGTAGAAAGTTGGTTCTGATGTGTTCTCCTCTCAATCCTTAGAATTCGAGGCAACAGAAAGTGAAAGAAAAATAGGAGTGCAGGAATGAAGCTTCCTAGGTGGTTAGGTGAATTCAGGAGCTGTTTGCTCCCACTGGGGTATAATGTTTGTCGGTGACAAAGAGGAACTGGAAGGTATGCCACCACCCAGACATGACACAGTCCAGGGCTGAGCGGTCATTCTCCAGGGTGAGCTTTTGCAGTTCCTGTATTGGAGTCATAATTTTTGGATTACTTACATGTTTGGTGTCAGTGTTTCTATAATATCTGTAAAATCTGGGATAGTGTACAGTCTGGAGAGAGTGCCAGTGTAGCTGCCTCTTTTCAGTTGTAGGAAAGTCGGGGTTTTTTTTGTTTTTAACTACTACTTAAAAAAAAATTGAAATAGTTTTTTTTCTAAGCCAAAGCATACATCATCTTCAAAGCAAAATTCCACATTTATCTCCCACCTGAAGGCTTTAGTGACTGCACTGAATGTACAAGTAGCTTTGCCTTATATTTTTTTAACCTCCTGGGCCTTGCTGTATACCTATCATTGTCTTCTGGACCATCTACTTGTTTCCCAAAAACATTTTGGTGCCTCAGGTATGGACTAATTTTCCTGCTTCTTATTCATCTCCGTAACATCTAGTACAGCGCTGGGACCCAAATACTTCTTGAATGAATCATTATTTACCAAAGACTGTGAAAAGATAAAAAGAAAATTGTCCCAAAGCTCCACTGGCAAAAGGTCAGTTGGCCAGTGTAGCCGAGGCCAAGATATGGGTGTTGTTCCCAGATACGAGAGGGAGATGACACCAGTAGGGAGAAATGTGATGCGATTGTCTTTCTCAGTCTGTGCCCTCCTGAGTGACGCACCTGGCGTGCTTACCTGATTCCAGGCCTAGAGGGGCTTATTGAACAATGCTACCTGCAGAGCACCATCAGCATAGTTACCTGTATCACTTGCCCAGGACTGCATTCTTACGTGTCTTTTAACTGGACGGATTGAGATGATGGCCTGAGGTAACCAGGCTAGTATTTAGTGTGATGGTCTGGGATTTCACAAGGTCAGTACCAGTAGGAAAACTCATGGGGTTGAACCATTTCTCCTCTCAGGTTGTTACCAATAACACACAGAGAGAAAAAGCCCCTGGAGTTTAAATGTCTTTCTTTTCCCTCATTGGGTCTGTGCTCTCACTCACATGTACTTCACTGAGCTTGAAAATTGCCAAAGGAAGACACGGCTCCCCTGCGCCTCAGCCCCTCAGCTCCTCAGCTCCTAAACTGCTCTGTTTATAGTCCATTTGCCTCTCTGGATCTTATGTTTTAACACATGCTGTAGTGTTCAGATTGCAAACATAGCGGAGGGATGTTTAAATCCTAAAAACAAACTGTTTTCATTGCAATGTGCAAAACAGCATTCCATGAAGACATTTCAATTAATATTAGCTGAGTGAGGGGAGTCCGCTCTCTGTGGCCTGTTCAGTGTTTGGTCTCTCTCTGCTGAGACTGCCAGCCAGGGTGCTGCCAATTAATGCCAGCTGTGATCTGTTGTTTGCTTCTGACACCTGGGAAGTCCCAGATCATCGAGATCCTGCAAACAGCAGCTGGCTTCATGTAGGCTGCCAGACTCTGGGGATTCTGAGATCTCTCAGCGATGGTAGGGGGCCGTCTTGTTTTAGTTAAGGGAGTAGTCCAGAATAGTCAGTTTAAAATCCGAGATGACTAACATTCAACAACCCCCAAATTTGGGGAGGATCAGTCCATGCCTTTCTTTTTTTTTAGTCCATGCCTTTTAGTCTCGTACCTCACTCTAGTCCCCACAGGGTGATCTTTAAAAACAATAAACAAATGTTCCTAATCCTTTCGTATAAAATCCCAACAAGTCCTGTTAGGCTGTAAAGGTTTTTTTTTCAGGTCTCCTGTTAGATCTCCACGGGGTTCTCCATTTGGTACAGTGGCTGTAATTTAATTTTGCATGTGTTGCAAAAATTTGCATGACTCCCTTTGTCTGCAATGCTTTTTATTATGCTCTATCTGATTTTCTTGCTGATAAGATATAAGAGCCAGCATTTGTTGTGTGCTTTTTTTTTTTTTTTAATGCCAGACACTAAGCCCTTTACAAGTTTTTTCATTTATCTTTTACAAGGAGGAGTCATTATAGTAGTTATGTCAAGTAGATAAACTGTCAGTCAGGTGCAAGGGTTCTTTTTTCACCATCACACAGTGTGTTTTATGTTGGTGAGGATGTGGTGAAAAAGGAACCCTCTTACATTGCTGGTGGGAATGCAGACTAGTCCAACCACTGTGGAAAACTGTTGAGGACTCTCAACTTACTAAAAACGGAGCTACCGTATGACCTAGCAATTCCATTCCTAGGAATCTACTCAAAGGACACAAAACATTACTTCAAAAGAAAACCTAAACTTTTATAACTATTACAGGAATATTTCCAGTAGCTAAGAAACAATCTTAAATACCTCAGAACAGATGTTTAAATACACAGTGGACTACTACTCAGCCTTCAAAAAGAAACTCATGCCATTTGCAGCAACATGGATGGAGCTGGGTGGGATTATGCTCTATGAAAAAAGTCAGAAGGCAAAAGAAAAATACCAGATGGTTTCCTTGCAGGAGGAGTATGAAGAGTCAGGAAAAAAAAATAAAACTAGCTGGAAAATTTTACAGATGATGCATACAGTGAAGGGGGGGGTTGTGTTAAAACAGGGGAGAGAAGAGCACAAGGGACTATGGTGAGAGTTCACAGCTGATGTGGTGAGAGGTTTATGGGGACTACACCTGAGCAGAGAAATCAAATAAGAACAAAAACATAAGAAAATAAAACAGCCAACCAATCAACCCCCTCTTCAGCCCACCCCTCCTGAACTTGGGGTAGTTTTGAGGGAGAACTTGAGCGGGGAACACTTCCATGAGTGTGTTCACTCTGTTGTGTGACTTGCCGAGTTGTCTCCTTCCTGCGCCTTTGATCAGCAGTTTAGGGAGAGTTCTGAGGCTTACTCTTAGACTTCTTGAATTGTGTGAAGAAAACAGAAACAGCCTGTGTCATATTGATTCCTCCCCAGCAGTCTGTGGACCGTATAAAGTTTCAGGGCACGCAGTCAGTCCAGAGCCACCTGTGTTCTTCTGCGAGTATTGGTAACTAGTCAGATAACTCTGGTCCTGAAATATGAAAAGATCTTTTTGTCTGCTGATGTTTCTTTTTTCATAGGAATGAAAGGTCCTGCGTCCTCTCCATATGGATGCCCTTCAGGACTGGCCAGTAGTCAGGCCTCCTATTTTGGGCTCAGAAGACACCAGGTGGGAGCTTGCTGATTGTGTCAGATACACAGTTGGTGTCTAGTGTTGATCATTGGAGGCCAAGATGAAGCCATTTGCACCTGATTTATTCAGTGTATGGTTCCATGTCTCCAGAAGTGAAAATCCAGTGAAATACACCACCGAACCAGCTCTCATTAACAACTCGATCCAAATCCACTCAAAACTCACTCTTAAAGTTGTTAAGATGATAACGATGACATGATGTTTTTGCTGAGGTTCATTACGGTAATACAAGTCGAATTTATAAATCTTTTCCAAAGGATTTACTATTTCTTAAAGATCAATCTAAAACTTCAAAAGCCCTTTATAGTAACAAATTACACAAATCATATAAAGATAGGAGCATTTCTAGGCCCAGATTCTATAAAACTGTGGAGTCATTGCACATATTTCTGTGATACAAAGTGTATAAAATCAGGAAGATGAGAAAGGAAGTTAGAAGTAGATGTTCCAGATGATTCTTTGCAACAGGTCAGGATCAGATTTTATATGGGACGTTTGGTCCATTTTTCTTGACTGGCTTGTTTAGAAATCTGGAACCAAACCCTCTCTGATTAAGACTCAGTGAGCAATCTGAGCAGAAGAATATGTCTGGCAGTGAGCTATGCTACTTTATTTAGGGCTTGATCTTGGGCAGAATTAAAACCATGCTTTGTTCTCCCCCCATACAGTCATTCGGTACTGGGAGTTTGTTGCTATAAACAAAAGGCCATCATCACTTCTCCCTCTGTTCTTTAGATCTTTGGAAATTAAGTCAATTCTCAGAGGCCCTATATATAATTTTTATAGCCTGAAGAACAAATCAGAAATAGCTGTACTTTCCCTGCCCACCCCCTTGACACTACTATTAGATGGAGAAGAGGCCTCCGCGGCATTGAATATTCTCCTCTTAGATTAACTATGATTACTCTAAATGTCTGTGTTTTCCTTCTGCTGCACTTTCTTACCTAAGTGGGAATATGGTGATTTTAAGCAAACCAAAGAGCCACAGTGCTGAAGGAAATGGGTCCTGCATGAAAGATCTTTGGGGTTCAAATAATATCTCAGGATGCCAGCCAAGCCAAATCTTAAGACCTTTCTGGTTTCAACTACTTAGGGAGCTGCTGGCTCCTTGAAATAAAACAAAGGCGTTTTATACCTGATAGGAATTTCTGAGCATGTCAGACACGCGTCCAAAAGATATTTTCACTTCAACTTCAAAAAGTTGAGCGGGGAACCTAGGTAAACTTAGAAGATGGCTATTTTTAACTGAAAATGTACTGACTTTCTTTTTGAAGATGCTGATACAACTTCTGACACTGTTGGTGATGAGTGGTGTGTAACAGCCGTCTCAGCTGAGGCTATCAAATAGTGAAAGGGAATCTTCCTAATACAAATCCCAGGACACCAGAACAGCTTTTAACAGCCCTCACTTTTCCCAAGGAGGTTGAAGATGACGAACTCAAAAGCCAGGGGAGAAATGACTGCCTGAACAGGGAGGAAGTAGAAAACCCCAGGGAAGACAATTTAAAGTTTAAGTCACGTGGCTTGAACTTGATACGATGTGGGGAATTCCAGTTTAATTCTCATTTTTAAAAAAGATTTATGTACTTTTGCAAACAGAATTGGGGTACAGGCCAAAGGTGCAGGGGCAGTGAGGGGACTCATTAGAGACAGAGTGAGGGCAGATGGATGAAATACACTGCTGAGGGGCACAGTGGGTGAGACAGGAGGGGTCTGCTGTGCCATGTGAGCCACCTCCGGGGTGGGGATCAAACTCGCACTGAAGTGGCTGTGGCCAGCTTGCAGTGCTGCGTCCTAACCCGGTGCGCCATCAGGGAGGGCCAATTCTAACTTCTACCAGTTTCTTTTTAACAGTCTTTCTCATTTACAGAGGGGTTGGTTTGGAGAGGGAGATCCAGCTACCAGGAGCAGTTTCTCAGGGAGTCTAAAAGGCAACTTGTCTAATCAAAAAAAAAAAAAAAAAAATGTCAGCAGGGGGGCTAATCATATGTTTTCTTAAACCAGGCTCCTTTTTCCTTCTCATTAGGCTTTTCCGAAAAATTCAGATTAAAGATAATAAATAGTTATTGAACACCACTAATATTCTAAATCCTTCAGTGTCAGGCGTTTAGAAGGACAAAGGACCAATAGACAGATAACTTGGGATGTGCATGCGCATTCGCACGTGTGTGTACAGCAAATTCCCTTAATGTGGGGAACTGTGATGTGAACTAGGGAGACCCACACAAAGGATGAGATGGTATACGTCACAGAGACAGCTGGAACCTTTTCTCCACATGACCCTGTTGGGCTCTCCCCCTCTCTGTAGGTGTAAGGATATTCGTTTCCACACCTGTATGTAGACGTTGGTCTTGTCCCTTACCTCAAGACCTTTGAATCTTGTGACATTGGGTGAATCCTGTAAAGAGCAAGGCTTTGGCTTTACTTAAGGAAATACAGAGACTTGCAACACGGAGATGCAGGGAGGATGTCCGGGGGAGGGGTCTTCAGAAGGTGCCTGGGTTGGTTCCTGTTGGCAAGTGAGTGGAAGGTCACTGTCTCATCAGAGCTGAGCCACTGAGGTCAGGCCACTCTGAATTTGTATTCTGGCTCTATACTAACCAGCTTTGTGACTTTGGACATGTTCCTTACCCTCTCTGGACCCCAGGTTTCATTTCTAAATACAGAGGTAATACCCAGATGGCAGAATTGTTTTGGGAACTAGGTAGGGGAGTATGTAAAATACACAGTAGATGACATTTAATAATTGGTAGCTGTTATTACTGCTATTATCATTCCATTGCAGAGTCCAACCACAGACAGACAACTCATCTGAGGTCAGGAGGGCATTCTCGTCTGAAAGTACCTCCTGCTTGTAGCCTGTGAGAGGAGAGGGTGGCCGTCTTAAGGGCCCAGGGCCTCATTTCCCACAGTTCTGCTGCATTTGGGGCTCTCACTGTGTGTGTCAGTTGTCCCTGGATGTCCTTCCTTTTCCCATGAGAGATTCTTATCTCTGGTATAAATCTAGCCTGCATTTGTCAAAACAGCATGTTTCAAATTTTCAAGTTAGATTTGCATCTTGTACCCTGAAATACAGATCTCTTCACTCCTTATTGGACGTTCGAGGCTCTAATGTGGCGTTGACAACACTGGTTTGTATAGTTGTACTTGTCTAAGAGGGCAGAGCATAGATGTTCTTAAAGAAGTTGGGGATGGGTGTGCCAGTTAGCAGTAGCTCAACAGGGGATCCTTTCTGGATGGACACTAGGGCAGGTCTTCATCTTGTACACTTCAGGTGTCGTCTTGGCAATTACTTTTTCGGAGAAGAAAAAGTAAAATCAGGATGAAAGACTTAATCCAAGAAGGCACTGTACATGTCTGCTAGTGAACACTGTATTTTGTAGCTCGAACACTTAGCAGCATTTTCCCTAAGCAGCCACTGAAAGCATGTGAAGAAGACCCCTTGGAATGCGTCCTCTGCCATTAGTGGTACGCAGAGGACTGGCTGCCTCCTGCCGTCCCTGCATTTCCTAGAAGACGGTGCTCCATCCTTAACTAACTCCATCCCACCCATCCACAGCCTTGGCATCCCGCCAGGATGGCTTCTCTTGGACTCCTTACAAAACCTTGTCCTGTATTTTGCTTTTATTCATTCTTACCACTCTGGTTTCTCTCACTGTGGTGTTTTTCATTGGTTCGAGCTCTCAGTAGTCTCACTTGCTTGCCAACTAAAAATAAATAAATAAATAAATAAACCCAGCTCGTGACGGGAAGAGTTTCTCCCAACTCCCTGCTCTCATTTTATAATCACCACTCCAAACTCAACACAGCAAGTCCAATTTGTTTCTAAACACAGGCACCTTCCCAGGCCTTGCATTTGGAAATGACTTCCTGTCCATTTGTTGGGTTTTGAACACTCTGCCCATGCAGATGAGGAGGGGAGCCTGTGAGGAGCTGGCCCTCAGCTGCCCACACCCTCCACTGCCTCTGAGGTCCCACCCCCGTTCTCGTGAAGAAGCCTGTTGTGAAAGTTAATGGTTATAAAAAGCACTTATTTACATCTGTTTTAGTGTAGCCAAGAAGAGTGCAATTAATTAAGAACTTTCTGGTGTGGTAAGAATAATCATACAGCAGGAATGCAAACACATGATTTCCAAAGAGAATTTTATTCCATATGGAATTTTTCCCCTAACTAAGAATTAATTGCAACTTTAAAGAAGGTTTGATTGTGTCTATGAAAAACATTTTAACTACTGAGGAATTCTAAATGACTTCAATTTAAAATTTTCTTTCTTGACATTGTTAGGGTTAAGAGAGAAGTGCTTTGATCAAGCTCTGAGTTATAGAATTTATTAGAGTAAAGGGAAGAGGATAACCTTCAGATGTCTTCTGTGGTGAAATGTTGAAGTTAAAAATTTTAAATGTTTGCAGACTAAAGACATATTCGGCTGTGAGGCCTAAAAGGATAAACAAAATGTGACATGTTTTATTTTGTTACTTAACCCTTGTTTAAAAAAGCACAACAAAAAATGTAGATAAATCATATTTTTATGCCTTTCTGAAAACATGGACATGGAGTTTTGGTGATTATCCCTCGGTAGTGGCTGAGCGCCATATGGTGTGTGGTGGTTAGTGTAGAGGCAAATAGCTTTAATTCTGGCGTGGCGGTTGCTTAAAGCCGAAAGCATATAAATATATACAGCATACATTCTGTGAAAGGATCCTTGCTTTTTGTTGCCATGTGCTACACATTCCAATATTTTTCTGTAGCCCAGCAATGAATAATGCAGAGAGACGAAGAGGAGAAAGCGAAACATGCCGCAGAAAGCAGAATTGGCTGAGCAGCGACGCCCAGGGCCGCTCGGTCGCAAAAGGTGACGTTGCAGAGATAGGCAGATAAAGCAGAGCAGCCCAGGTACAGGCGGAGAACCCATTTCCATCAAGCGCAGTGCATACGCTGAGGAAAAAAATTTCCATGAATAACAAAGAGCTCTTATCACATGCAACTTTAATTTGATTGGCACGGAATTTCCATTATATGCTAATGAATTACGGATGATGAGAATTGCTGTAGCCTTCTGAGTGCAATTGAACATTCATCAATCAGTCCCTTAAATGCCAGACTGTGAAATATTAAAGGAAGTTGTTGCTATTTTGGAGATGAAAGTAAACAAACTGAAAATCTTGAATTAATTGAGAAAAGGATACACGTTGATAAGTAGGATTTGGCAAGTTATTACTTCTCTGGGCGGATGTCAGCGCAGGTACCCTATTCTCACCAGAGTAAGCGCATTCCTGCAAAGCGAACCGGAAAACAAATTCTCTTACGGGAATCCTGTTTTGCTGTTGACTAGTATTATACAATTATTGACTATTACTCTTGGGGAAAAAAAAAGATGATGCTAGAATGTAATAAGATCACTGTCAAGTATGTAACACTTTTGATAATACCTTTTTAAAGGAAAATAAATAGCCATCTACTAAAATAATAAAAATAATCCTCAAAATAGCAATATTCAAATGATTGTAATCGAATGACAGGGTAAGACACTGAAAATTAAAAATACCCAAGGAAGAAAACAACTGGACTCCTGAATGTTACATTTTTGACCTTTCACCCATCTAAAAGCAAAATTGGAGTTTTGAAGTTTTGACTTAAGTTTTCCCGCCATCAGTCTTAAATCACCACATTTTCATTATCCTTTCCACTTTTTTTAATACTCATCCAGAGCATTTTCCTTGAGTTTTTTTTTTTTTTCCCCGTGATAGTTCTAGAACTTTGGGAGAAGGGCTGCCATATCAAATGATTGTGAAACAGAAATTCTGGTGTGATGTTTGTTGAAACACGGTCCACATGGATACTTAGAGACTTGGGAAAAGGATCAATTGGCAAGTGCTTTTTATATTATGAACTTTGACCTGTTCCCGCCACCTCTCAGTTGGAAGCTGGCTCCCACTAACCCAGACCCTGACAGGTATGGGTGAGCATGCTGGGCAGAGGGGAGCTGTGCGAACCACTGGCAGGAGTGTAAAATGGTGCAGCGGCCTTAGAATACAGTGTGGGGGTTACTCAAAGACTACAAAGTGTAATTACTGTAGGGATCCAGAAGCCACTTGTGGGTCCCTCCCTCCAAGAATGGAAATCAGGGCTTTGAAGAGGTTCTTGCACACACTGTACAGGTCAGAGGTGCAGGGGATGAGAGGACTCACCAGAGACAGAGCCGGGAGCAGAACAGGCAAATTGATGAAGTACACGGCTGAGGGGAGTAGGGGCTGGCGCAGGAGAGGTCTGC
>NW_004567122.1:4644562-4722630 GCF_000260355.1 Condylura cristata
GGGCAGGCGGGAATCGAACTCATGTGGAAGCGGCTTTAGATTCTCAGTGCAGTGCTTTAACCCGCTGCGCCACCAGGGAGGGCCAGGGATTGAACTTTTGCTGAAGCAGCGATGGGCAGCTTCACAGTGCTGTGCTCCAACCTGCTGTGCCACCAGGGAGGGCCCTATTCCATATATTTAATCCTGCTTGTAATGGAACTTGAAGTTACCCCTGATCTTGGTTTTACTACGACGAATAGTGCTTCTCTCAGACCCTGCTTAAGTATGTATTCTATGTTATTTCTTTCATAGGGATTTTCACAAGTGATATTTCTGGAAATAATAATAAAACAGTAGCAGTTTATACTTTGAGGAAAAGTGTGTAAGCGCTAAATTTTCTTCTTCTCCCCACCAGTGGGTTATATTAGCCTCTTTAACTTTTTACATTCCCAAAAGTGAAACCTTGGCTTTTTTGGGGGGTGGGGGGGAGCGGTATATGTTTGTTTGTGTATCACAAACTTATTTTTATGTACCTAATAATTTCCATTTTAGGATTATAGTATTTATTATGTACTAACAAATAAGATTCAATGAATGTATTGTTACTTCTGTTTTTCTATTTAAAAAAATCATTGAAGAAGCTTTTTTTCCTTGAAGTAACTTTATATGGGGTTTAGCTGTGCATTATTGTGAATATCTGCTTGTAATACATTAGGTTCACCACAGAGTCCAGTTCCACTGTGTCATACAGTTGATTGCTTTTCCTTGATTTGCTGTCTTCTGTTAACTGCTATGTTGATCTCTCCAGTCTAAATTAACTTATTTGTTCTTTTTCTGTAGACAAATAAAAACTCTGTTTTTATTTGTCTGACTTATTTCACTAAGAATTATACCCTTTAGTCCCCTCACATTGTGGCAAATGGAAGGATTTTATCTATTTTATGTAGAGCTGAGTAGTATTCATGGTGATCAGCACCACACCTTACTCCTCCAATCCTGGGTCACAGGCTGCTTCAAGTGGGTCTGTTGCTTATCTCACGTTACCCTTGTATTTCATTGGGATTGTTTGTTTGAAGTGTGTAACATTTACTCTTTGTTATAGCTACTGATGAAAAAAACCATTTGAATTTGAACCTGAAAACGCAAATTTTCCCTGCAATACCTAATAAACATTACAGATTATAGAAACTACAATTCTTTTAGAATTTTAATTTTCAGTTCATATGTATTTTGTGGAAACAACATTAAAAGCTACCAGGATATCATCTTTCCTTGCTGTGCCGTATTTATAAGATCGGATTTAGAGAAGCTTGCAAGGGTTACAGAGAATGAGAATTAAATCTTTGTATCTCTCTTTGTCCATCTCCTACTTTTATATATTCAACCTGTGAATAGAAATAAATGATTTTGTTTAATTCAACTTTTCAGTTCCTGATAAAAATTTTAGTAGCAGTTTACCTAAGCTGAGGTAACTTATTGTAACATAGTTAGCAGTATGATGTGGATTTGTATTTTGGATGATAGAATGGGCTAAAATTAATGTAGCAGTGAATTATTCAAGTATTTCCCCCCCGAGTTTTCATCTGGGAAACATAAAAATCGTACTCCTTAATGATTATCAAGATTATCATAGGTTTGGGGTGACTCTCCTTTTCTTCCACCCTTTCTTCCACCTAGAGGTTTCTGACTATTGTGGACCATAAATAAAGAATGAAATGAGAAAAAACACACATTTAAAAAAGTAGGTTGAAGTGCTGTCTACTGCCCAATCCAGGGCTCCGTGGCACCGGAGGATTTGGGGTGTAGTAACTTGACCTTGGGATCCACACATTCAGGGTAGCCAATGGAACTCTGTCTGTAAGATGAATTATGAAACCATGCATGGACCCAGTTCCAAGAAGCGGCCTGAAGGCTGCAATCACATCATTGGTCTCAGCAGAGTCAAAATTGTGTCCACACAAGTAGGTTGTCTTACCCTACGAAGACATGAAGGTCTGGCTAGACCCATCGCTGAGTCCCATAAGTGAGCGACAGGGAAGATTTGCTTGGAGGGAGCAAGAAGTTAAAATAGAAGCCCATTTCCTGTTTTTAAGGCCAAGTGGCCTTGCCCATTAGAAAATGAACCCACTGACTTGAAGGCCCTTGTCAGGTGGATTAGCAACGCATGCTTTAGAACATAGAGTTGAGAAGCTGGAAAAACCCTTTTCACCCATGTGAAGGTAGAGGGTAGAAACCTCGTTTCAGTGAGTTGAAGCTGACATACAGGGAAGAGTGGAGATGCTTGTTTTAACAGCATCTGCATTCATATTGTACACTTTTAAGTTGAGCATTGACACAATTAGCAAACAAGATGTTAATGTACAAATATCTGTGGAATGCTAAAGTTTTATCTTGCAAGTTATTTTCTATTGTCCCAATAGTAAGGATGAGTTATGAAAACTCTGACTGCATTAACTTAATTTGCTGGCAGCCGTGTATTTGTTAATTGCTGTGTGCAGGTGATTCTGTGACTATGGAGACACAAATATGACTGGTTGCCTAAAGGTCATAGTATAATACAATGATAAAATGGGAGGCTTTCAAAGTATACTTCCTGAGCTTAGTGCCAGTTCTCTCACTTAATATTGCTGGCTTCAGTTTCTTCAGCTGTGAAATGGGGCTAATCATAATAAAGTCACATAATGATTACATTAGTTAACGTCTATAAAGCAGTTGGCACACTGCCCGGAACTAGCAAAGCGTCCAGTACATGTTTGCTGCTACTGTCCTTGCCGTGATCGTGACTACTGTCCTACTGCACTACTACTGGCTAGCATTCGAAAGGCCTGTTAACCTGCAAATCACCTTTTCGAGAAATGTTGCCAGCTGCTGGAAAAGTCACCCTGTGACCCTGCTTTCCTGACAGCAACTGAATGAACCAAGTGTTCCCCATCATCAATAGTTCTGAACTGTTATCTCCAATATGTGCTTTTGAATAGAAGCATTTTTGTCTGCTTGGAGGAGATTGTAGCGGCTCACAATTGTGGCCTTGGTGACTTAGTCACCTTCAGCACCATGTTCCCCAGTAATTATTTGCTCTACTGATCCCACCAGATGCTCATGAGTCATGAGTGTCCTACCACCTGGAAGATAGGCTCTGCCTTCCGCACAATAACTTATACCTAACATACCCTAAGTCCTCCCCACATGGCTCAATCATCTAACTTGCAGGCACTGCATTAGTAATAGAATCCTCAGTTGTGCCTACCAATGTGTGAGTGATTGAGGCTCACAGGTGTGTGTGTGTGTGTGTGTGTGTGTGTGTGTCTGGGTGGGGATGTGTGCTATTAGCACACTATTTGAGAACTACCATCTTTGCCTAGGAGAGTTACTTAGGGCATTTGGATCCCAAAGGTTGGGTTGGTGCATGAGTGTGTGGCTGGGAAATAAAAGTGTCAGAATTATCTCCTCTCCTAGGAGTCCTGGACAAACCCACGTAGATAGAAAATCAGTGAACTGCTGGGTTAAGACTTTGTAGTCTTCCTTATTGAGGCCCAGGATGGTTTTTAATACAGAAAGTATAATTGCATTGGTATATACAGGTGCAAGGGCCTTTATCGTTCATGCTAAAGTGAGGCAACTGAAATACATTCTATAATGTAAGTACAGTGACTTTAAAAGGGGATTTTATTTTTCTTCCCATATCGAAGGGCAGGGAATTTGTGTTCTGTGTGTTCACTCAAAGATCTAGGTTCCCTCAAAATCCATTTTTCTGGCAGCCCCTAGGTACTGTTGTCACCACCACATGGTCTACACTGGTCACCACCATTTCCCTGTTTCGGTGGATGGTAAAGAACATGCAGGAGGCAAACTCCATACCTTAGGGGCCAGCCCTCGAAGTGGCAAGGCTACTGAGCTCTGTTGTGGGAACTTGGTGCGGGACTGTTGGTAACTGCAAGAGAGTGATCTTGAGCAGTCATAAGTCCAGGAGGAGGGGTAGAATGAATTTCTGGTGGACAAGTAGACGTCTCACCATCAGGTCCTTGTTAAGAAACAAAGTATACAGGTGTAGTGTCAAGTATTGTCTATACCCAGAATACAAAAATTCTGCTGTTATTCAGAAAGTTTCTGATTTATTAAGCTCGGAACCTTACCTTCTAAGTACTCATGTGTGTAAACAAAAGCAAATCTTGATTAAATTCTGAGAATAATGTTGCAGGAAACTTAATGGTAGCCTTGGGGCATAAGGCAAGAACAAACTTTTGGTGTAGTACAAAGCATCCGGCTATCTGAATAGTATTTTGGGATTTTGTGCCAGCACACAAAATCCAATATTGACCTTGTCCAATATACTTCACCTTTCTAGGTCTTGTTCTCCATGACTTCTACTGTCAGAAGAGTACAGTCCTATCCTACTCATCATTCCACCTTTACATTACATCCTAAAACCAGCTTCTCGCCTACTACCACCATCCTGCCCCACTTCCTTCCAGAGTCACTTCCTGAGGTTTTTAGGTCGATCCCAGTTGATGCCCGTTCCTGAAGTGCTGCGAACCCTTCTTGGTCAGAGCCTTTGCACCCCTGTGGGCTGTAACTCTCTTTCTCCCCACTGCCCTTTGCTTCAATGCTGAGCTTCACTGTCACCTCTCCAGATCACTCTAGGAAAAGTAGATTTCGTCCAACATTGCCTTCAAGCAGTTGACGTTCTTGAGTCACAGTTGTCTTCTTAACTCATTGGTTTCCTGCTTGTTTTTCTCATTGTACCACTAGCTCTTGCTGAACTATGAGCTCTAGTAAGAAAATAGAAAATGGCTATCATTTATGCTTTAAGTGGGTCAAGAAAGCATTTTAAGTGGGTTAAGAAAGTATTCGAATCATGGATTCTATAAATACAGACAGGACAGTAAAAAAGGAATTGACAGGGCCCTCCCTGGTGGCACAGTGGGTTAAAGCACAGCACTAAGAAGCTAAAGCCACTTCCACATATCATATAGACTAGTAGGTACTCAAATACTACTTG
Source organism: Condylura cristata (assembly GCF_000260355.1). Lineage (NCBI taxonomy): Eukaryota > Metazoa > Chordata > Mammalia > Eulipotyphla > Talpidae > Condylura > Condylura cristata. The sequence goes on from NW_004567122.1 coordinate 4,649,541, forward strand.
TTGAAAAAATTAGCACAGGATTTTACAAATGTCTGACTTGAAAATTAGTTAATTAAAATGATTATTAAAGACAATCAAAATAAAAGTAAATGTATATTTTCAAATTTATGTATGGACATTTGAAATTTTTTAAGAGAAAAATTATTTCTTAATAAGAATTCCTTTTTTGTCTACTCTTATCAATTCATTTTTTTTTAAGATTGATTTATTTGTGCGTACAGAACTGGGTACAGGCTAGAGGTGCAGGGGCGGTGAGAGGCTTCACCAGAGACAGAGTGGGGAGCAGAATAGCAGATCGATGATGAGGGGAGCAGCAGGCGGGTCAGGAGAGGTCTGCTGTGCTATGTGGGTCAGCTCTGGGGCTGGCGGGAATCGAACTCATGCTGCAGTGGCTTTAGCTTCTTAGTGCAGTGCCTTAACCCGCTGTGCCACCAGGGAGGGCCTGTTTTGTGTAGTTTTAATCATGACAGTCTTTATCAAATCCATGTTTATTTTAAATATTCATTTCCTTTTGCAAATGTTGGGATTGAATATGTTGTTTTAATTAGCGGCATTGCTTTTTGTTGCTAGATGTGTTGCTTTGGCATTTGACCAAAAGCAAAACAGAATCAACACAGTGTAATCTCTGGGAAGGGGACTGAGTTGCACAGCAAGGGCTCATCAGCAGTGAATCGCTGGTGCCCAGTGAGCAGAGCATGTGCGTAGTGACAGCCGCCATGTACTGCAGAGGGAGTGGCCATTTCTGGTTCTCACAAGCTTTTTTGTTTGGTCTTGGAACAGCTTACAACTGGTTCATAAATGAAATAAAATACAACTAGGGGAAAAACCTGAAAGACATACATTACTTGAACAAGTTTCTCATCTGGGTATTTTATACATAAGACTATCAGACTTCTTAGACCCTGGAATGAGACTTCATCACATAAGTGCACAAAGAGATTAAAATGAATCATGCAGTTATAGAGGGGACACAGCAAACACATTTTCATGAGAGCTGACATTTAAGGGACATAGTTCACATATGGTACTGGCTCATTTTATCATAGCAAATTATCAGTGTATTTTATTTATTAACGTATTATTTTACAGTTGCATGTGGATCTCCCTTTAACAAAGTCCATATTTAGTGAGTTCTCTCTGTGCCCAAGGCACAAAGAGATTTTTTTCTCAAATGCGTAATCATCTGTCTCGTTCATTGTGAAAGAAATGAACTTTATATTGTAATCTTTAAAAAAAGGAAATCCTAAGTATGAAGTATAAACAGTGTCTTTTATAGCTAGACAGTTGAATTCTGAAAGGGGATAGACATCTCACCAGGTTCACACCACTCAAGCTATCTGTACCGCAATGAGGTGCCATTGGCTTGTGGGATAATATTGCCACATAATTGGTACCTCATCCTAAAAATACTCTCTTTAGGGTGTCATACCTTTCTCTATGGGGTACGAGATGTGACTGTGAAAAAGTTCCCACTAAAACTGTTTCCAGAAGCTAAGGAAGCCTCAACATCCCCATTTATAGATAAAACTCTTAACTAGATTTTTAGGGTAATATTTAGTTCACACATGCCTGTTTCCAAGCAATCAGGCCATGTGAAATACTGTTAGGAAATTTCTGAAAAGCACATTAATCCTTGTACGACAGTGACCTGCATTTCTGTTTCTCTGTGTAATGGCTATATACCTTTTCTGTTAAAACCCCAGTTTTGTTTAGTTCTGGAGAATGTGATAGAAGGGTGTGTGGTAAAATGATTTGTAAATATGGATGTCATGGACTTTACCAGGAATTTAGGAAAGGAGACTACTTTAATATTTTTGGACATTCAGTAATTTTTTGTTTTTTCCTTTCTTTAGAATTTAGGGAAGGAAATAAGATCATAAATGCCATGAAAAATCAAGTCATGCACGATGTTAGATTCCAGCTACAAAACTGAAAATATCTTACTGGAAAACTCAATCGATTTATCACTTCACCCAACACCTTCATAGCCCATACACTGGTAATTGTAACATTCTTTTCACACGGGGAAAAAAAAATGAAGCACACTGGAGAGTCAGTTTAATTGAAAATCATCTCAGGGCAATTAGTTCATCATTTTTCACCTGCACTAGCAACAATAGCACAGATTCATAAACACATCACTTATGAGTGTCATTTGGATATGATGTGACATGATAATTTTAATTATATTTTTTGAAATTTAGGTCTTTTTACATTGAGTTTCCATTGGTTTACAACACTTTATATGATTTAGAGGTACAAGACCACGCCTCCTTAAATGCCTGTCTGTCTCCTCACCACACCCACCCCAACATGCATTTAGTACTCCACCATGGTATAATATGGGAAGTCTTAAAATCACAAAAGTCTTTGCTTTGTAGTGCCTTTATAATACTACAAATCTAAGCTTTCACTCTCACCTATGTGTAAAAAACAATGAGAGCTGGTGAATCTTCATGCAGTGGATTTGGTAATCTCAGTTTTTAAGTTGAAGGTAGTTTTTTCTTTTCTTTTTCTTTTTTTAAACATTCATAGCAAATCTGTCATTACTGTAATGGTGGTTGTTTTTCTGATGTTGAGAGTGTGGGCAGAGAAAAGGAATTTGAAGACAGATGTTTTCTCCTTTCTGGAGATTGTGCTGAATGTATTTCGGTGGGTTATTTTTACTGCATAGTGCTTTATATATACTGTGTATGTATTTCTGATATTACATATTTTAAAATTTTAATGTTTTATGTATATATGTATGTAAAATAGATAAATATTTGTATCATAATGGGAATTATATATTTAATTTTCTTTCTCATATTTATGTACATAAGGGAAGTTGAAAATCACTCTTTTCTGAATCACTTCTCTTTATTGATTAAATGGACTCTCGGCAGTTCCTAACAAATGGAAAAGGAGGAATATGACCTGTGTAGTTAGTGCAGTTTGAAGAAACCGTGTGGTTTTACTTTTCTTACATCGCTGTTCATTTTTGTATATTAATTGGCTGCTTCCTTACGGGTAGTCCCCATAATGCTCCCACCACCACACCACCTGTGAACCATCAAGTCCCTTGTTCTCTTCCCTCCCCAGCTTTGACCCCTCTCCTCCTTCCCTGGCTCTTTGCCACAAATCTGTGGTTTGACTGTGAGTTTTGTCTTTTTTACTGACCCTTTGTTTGATTTCCCTGTATTCTTCCTATAAGTGAAACCACTGTGTATTTTTATTTTAATTTATTTTGCTTAGCATAATCCCTTCCAGCTCCATCCATGTTGCTGCAAATGGCGCAAGTTTGTATTTTTGATGGCTGAGTAGTATTCCATAATATATACTTATATATACATACATATATATATACACACACCGTATCTTCTTGATCATCTGTTTTTGGACGTTTAGGTTGTTTCCATATCTTGGCTGTTGTTAATAGTGCTTCAGTAAAATGGGTGTAGGTTTCCATTTGAGTTAGTTTTTTTTTTTTGTCGTTTAGTGGATTCCTGGAAGTTGAACTGTTGGATCGTATGGTAGATCCATTTCTAGTATTTTGAGGGTCTGCCACACAGCTTTCCATAGTAGCTGGACCAGTATCATTCCCACCAGCAGTGTAAGAGAGGGAACCCTCTAGTTTCCAGACCCATGTTGTTTGTGCAGCTGTGTATTCAGCATACTGTTGTGTCATGCTCAGTTTCTAGGCTCTGTGGTTGCATGCTACCACATCCCCGCAGACTGACATAAAGTGTATACACCCTGTAATATAGGGACATACAAAGAAAAATTTTAAAAACTGAAATAAAGCCCCACACAATAGCACTGAGTATTATTTTTGGGTGGTAACTGAAAAACCGTGAAAAATACTTCATGTTAGTAGGGTGTGGCCAGGAGGAGCTTGTCAGAATGTCAATAAAATCTTCACAAAGGGAAAGCCTTTGAAGAAGGGAGTGGAGTCCTGAGTTTGCAGAGAGAGAAAATGTATCAGGAATAAAGTATGCAGACATGAAGATGGCTTATTGATGTTAGGATAAGAAGATTAAACCAGGGAGGCGAAGACTGCATTTTCTTCATTGGAGGGGTGTGCTAGCGGCTTCCTCTGAGCTGCTTTCAGTAAAGGGGCCTGTTGAGCAAAGAAAGTAACCCTAGCGAGGTTGTCAGGATCAGAGTGTAGCTGTTTGAGAGGGAGTCCACTGATACAATCCAGCCTCACAGGATAGAAAGATGGAGGTTTTTGAGGTGTGGATAAAGATGGAAGGGCTTTAGCAAAGACCATAAGGTACATTAAAGTAGCCTGAAACAAGTAAGGGAACAGCAAAAACTCCAGGGAAAAACATGTGCATTTAGATGTTCCTTCTGTTTTCACCAGAAGATGCCTGAACTCACCTGATTTGAATTTTGAGGAGTCAGTACAAAAGAACTGCTAAAATGTTTCCCTTGCTTTCTTGGCCACAGGAGATGTTAGTGACCCTGGAAGCTGTAATTCAGCTAACCACGTGAGGAGCTCCTACCCCAGTGCCGTGGCTCTTATCACAGCCATGAACACAGCCCAGACCCATTGGCTAGTGCTCACTTCTGGGTGTCGTGCAGCCAGATTTTAGGACACAGTTTTCAAAATCATATCAGCATCTTTCTGAGGCATAGCAATCATTTAATCTTCCTGCAGAATTATGTTACTGTGAAAGTGATGTCTTCAAACCCATAAATTTGCAGTGTTAGAATGAGTCATTTTTGATATCCTTTACAAGCTAAAAAGTACTCAGGCCTGTTGACAAAGCAAAGAAATGGTGTCAAAAATAATTTTAAAACCTTTTGACCTATAAGGTTTAAGAGAATTAGGCACAGATTCTTTGCTTTAAGCCTCTTGGTGACAAGAAATATGGTACTCTGCCAGACGGTTTGATTGACAGTAGCGTTTGTAGTTTCAGCTGCTAATACAGTATGCTTCTTGTATATTTTGAGTGGGTAAATATAGAAGATTATTTGTCACCTGTGTTGATGAATTACAAATAAATGAAACAATGTAGGGTTCTTTAGGGTTCTAAAGCATATATGAAAAGTAAAAAACTTTATATCATTTGCAATACAGTACTTACGATTGAAGAGCTTTTATTCCTACTAAATCAGTAGAAACAATCTGCTCTTAAAATAAGCATGTTACTGCTTTTTGATCATCTCTTTCCATTACATAGCTATTTGTTACAAGAATGCATCAATTAAGTGTACAAAAAAAAAAAAAACCCCAAAAACAAAACTGATTGGCACTAAGGACTTATTATAGATAGCTGGGTTTATTTTTAAATATCATGATTCAAGTATCTTAAAATTTTCCACTCATAGGACCTATGACTAATGACATGTTTCTCCATCCAAAGAAAGCTTCTTGTTTTCAGTACCTAATTAGTGCTCAGGCTCATTGTATGCACTGATGCTCAGAACAGTGGTGTTTCTGGAAAGTCTTTCTTGGTCAATAGCCCTCTGATAATATTGACTTCTCTTTTTACAACATTTTGGATTTGCTAAAGCGTTACAAGTGGTATAACATAATTTCAAATGATATCGTGAATGCTTCAGTAATTAATATTTTCACAGAATCGTGCTTTTCAAGATGAAAAGATTATTAAGGTGATATTACTGAGTCTTTGGATTTAGAAAAGAAAATTTGCTTTGGAAAGCACATTATCACCTTTCAAGACGAGAAGCAAAATTGGCATTTTTAGCATGCTACCCTTATCTTTATTTGCTGATAAAGAAAGAATCCAGAGTTTTTCAAAACATTAAATGAAAGGCTATGGCAAGGTTCACATCATCCAACCTCAAAAGAAAAGAAACTAAATGGCTTGGAAGAAAATAGAAGCAAGAGACTAGACTTTTTATTTGAGAACTTTTCAAACATATTACTCTTCTAAAACAAAACACTATATATGATGCCTTTGTGTTTTCATCTACATAATTAATGAAGTGTTGCATTGAGTTACATGACACACAAAAGTCAAAATTCTCTAGTTAGAGCTTCGTGCCACAACGCTATCATTTCATATTGGATATTTCTTTTGTTGAGTTGTTTTACTCTTTTGATGTCTCTATTTAAAGGTCATTTATTTTAAGTAGGAAAAGACATACTGAATTTTTCCTTAATTCTTCCAACTTTGGTTTGGCTTTAAAGTGGTCTGTAGAGGCAAAGATTCCCTTCCTCCTGAATCTCTGTCATGAAGTTCTTGCAAGTCAATAACTATCTGTCGGTTTGTGTAACAGAACAGTGAGACAGTTGACTGACATTTTGTAAGTAAATTATTACTTAAAACCTGCATGTTGACACAGGACTCAAAAATGATATTTAAATTTGGACTTCTGTTGGTAAGATACATTTGGTAAAATAAAACAGCTCAGATTTGTTTGTGAGATCTTATCTTTTATTTAAAAATTATTTTTATGTGCTACAAAAGTTCTGTTTGTATTTTTGTCTCACAAGTACAGAATCCAGACAGAAATAGTTAATTGCTCCACTTCTTGAATATCAGTTTGGTTTCTCACCGTTTCAGAGAAATGCTAGTTTCCAAGAGTAAGTGGAATGGCTGACTCCACTGTACTGTATTCTTGTTAAATCTCGAAACCAGAGGTTGTGTGTTGTTTGCTAGGATTTCACGCAAATGAGGCAAACTAGTTGAGCCAGTAAAACTCAGATGATTTTTTATTTTGTTTTCCAGAAATGATCAACCACTGGATGTTAGAGTCGCCTCTTCTCAATTTGTGAAAGAAGAAATACAAGTGTGAGGTAAGGAAGTATTTATTGCAACAAAGTCACTAGTGAGTTACTGATGATACCCAAGAGCAGTTCTGCTTCTGCTACAGTTTGATTTTTAAAGGACCTGCGTGACTTAACCTGGAAATTTCCTGGAATTTTGTAGTTAAGGTTCCTGATTTTTTCACAGAAGTACTTTACTCCGTGTTGGTTACAGATAGTACTTTTTGGAGACCTTCAACACAAAAGTAGAAAGTAAACTCTTAATTGAGAGCACACAAATTGTAGCCCTTCACCAGACACAGAGAGTGGACACCAAGGAAGCCACCCCATCTTTGCTCTTGGTGCCAAGAGGGAGTCAGGCATTTCTGCTTTCAACTTCGAAGATTTTATAGTAGGAAATGCCTGTGGGTCATGCCATTAAGAAGATAAGAACTGATCCTGTCCCACATCTCGATAGAGGTCATTGTCTTAATAATTTGAAGGTCCTCAAGTGTTGCTTAATGATTCCCAACCACTTCACATCTCTCTGAGAGACAGCATCCCAACAGCTTACACCACTCTGGAGGCAGAAGCCTAGAGAACAGACTTTTCCAATGGAGGTAAAGATTTTACCATCCAGAAATTTCAGGCTCTAGAGCACAAAACCAATTGGCTATGTGAGGTGCAGACCAGATTAAGCACCCAGAAAGGCATGGGTGTCTTCTAGTATTTGCTGCTGTTAGTGCTTCTTGAAAATGTGGGTGGAAATTCTCATTATTTTATGCTCATTATTTTTTTATTGTCCTCAGATGCATTATTTATGATTTAAAATATTATTTAAAATATTGTGAAATACAAAATATTATACAACTACAGTTGTTAGGTATATCTTAAAATGTGCTCTTATAGGTTTAAAGTCTTCACTTGGGGTTAGAGGTCAGTCTGTTAACAGCCTTTGTGTCTAGAGCTCTAGCTTATTGGTGTCCTCATTAAGTTCCAAGCCTCGGTACATTTTATTTATTTAAAGATTTATTTTTGGTTAGAAGAATTTGGAGTGGAGGCCAGAGATGAGGGGTTGAGAGGAATCACCAGAGACAGAGTGGGGAGCAGAACAGGCAGATCGATGAAGTACACTGCTGAGGGGAGCAGCAGGTGAGACAGGAGAGGTCTGCTGTACCATGTGGGTCAGCTCCCTATTTGTGGTGATAGCACTCAGACTTAACTCTTAGGACACCAAGGAGGCCCCTAGGTACATTTTATGACACAAACAAGAATAAGAGGGCTTATCCAGAGAGCATGAGAATAAGAGAACACTATGTGGATTGTTAATATGGATATGAATTAGAATCTAATATCATTTGAGGGTGTTCATGTTGAATTCTTGGATACACGTTAGCATTGATAGTAACCCTGGCATTATGAACATAGTTGTTACTGCGGGGGGTGGGGAGCTGGGCTTTCGGTGTTTTTTTGGGATGCAGTGTCCACAGATGCCGAATGATAAAGCCATGCACCTAAAATATACATGGCACTACACACTGATCTTCCCGCTGTAAAAATGTGTTAAACTTGCTCCTATGTGTGAGGACAGCTGTCGCATATTGCCAGGCAACTTTTGCAAACACTATTATATGAAGTGGCCCAAGTGTGAATTTTTGCTTTTTGGTCTGAAAATCATTTTAAAGGAACATAGAGCAAGTCAACTACTGAATTACTGCATATATTCTTGCAATGCTCTTCTTGCAAAATCTAAGTAGAAATAGATTCATTGTCTTACCTCGTAGGGGCCTAGTAAACAGTGCTAAAATTAGTGAATGACTCAAAAGCAAATTGCACTAAGAAGCCTATTTAAATTCACTTTAAACAAGCAAGTATTTATTGCTTTTCATAAGTAATATTTAATGGGATAATTCACATCTCTGAATTGAAGTCTGTGTCATGAGATGAATATTTATATCAGTACAAGAAAACCTTGTTATACAACTAGATTGTTGACTGCAAAGTCGAGTTGGCACTGGTTGACTTGAGTGTGTCTTTGTCCTGCGTTATGTGCTGTATACATATGACATTGTTCTAGGTAAAGAAGGCTAAGGGGGTTTTCAAAGCTCTGCAGTGTAAGGCACTGTGAAAGTGACATCCAGAAGCCACTACATTTATACCTCAAAGAACCCTATGATATAGACAACTTTATGATGAAGTACATTCCAGGGTTGAGGAAGTGAAGCAAAAATAAGTAACTTTTACGCGGTTGTATTCAAAGCCAGGCTGGTTGTTCCTGCGTCCCTTCTCTTTCTACTTGATCCCATGGCTAGTTGTTACAACTCATTCCCTTGTAAACACCAGAAAGGAATCCTCACAGACTTGAGACTGGACTCACACCATTTATAAATCGTTGCATAGTGAAGTCCTTTCAGGGACACTGATTAATGAACACTCTGGGAACAAATTGGTTTCATAACAATAACATGTTTTTAAAAACCCTCCTTGTATATTTTGAAGTGTGACAGCAGAAATTGCAGCTGTGTAGGACAAAAATACCTCACTGCTCAGTGTCCATGTGCCTTTGCCCAACTGAAGAGAATCAGAGCCAACTGTGGATAGAGCCGAGAGCCTCTGGGAGTTATTTTCCCCTCTGGCTCTACCCCATCTTGAGTGGCTACTTTGTACATGTGAGTGTGTCAGGTACTTTGCATTGATTAAAGAAAGTGGCCTAGCTTTATTATCTCCTGTTTTAACCTTTTCCATCCTTTTTGTCCCGCCCAGCTCTGTACCAGGCTACTTTTTTTTCTCACACCTGGGTTAGGGGAGCACCTGCTTCCAGTCAATTGTATCTGTAGGCTGAGTGACAGTTGCTTTTCCTTTTGAAGGTGCTTTCTGGCGTCACCTCAGCCATCACATGCATTTTTCAGCCCCTCAGAATTACTAGTGAACATGTAGAAAGGCATCCCCGTTATGTTTGGAGCCTTCACATTTGTGCCGAGCATCCTTGTCTATTTTTCTCTTCATGGGAAAGGCCGCTTTTCTGTACTCAGTATCAGGAGGCTATAATGGGGATAGTTCTGTGGGACAGAAATGACTCAAGGGTCATGCTTTGCATAGGTTTTCCGTGACTGCACATGTTCTCTTCTCTCCTTCTTCTGTCTATTCTTCTGTGAGTTTGTTTGCTGGAAATGCTGGGATAAGATGTCTTTCCTTCTGAAGAGCTCACAGCACAATGGGGAGATCTGTGCGTTGTTCATGTTCACAACATTGCCTTTGGCCTCAGGCAGGTGGTGCTCCTGGCTTCTTTAGAAAGACTCTGGTCTCTCAGTCGAGCAGCTGAAGAAGTCATTGGAGAATTTCTGGAGTAGGGTTTAAGTGGGGACAAGAAGCAACTTCAAGAGGGTTGAGGAGTGACGTAGAAATCAGATCTGGAGACTCTACCTCTAAGAGTTCAGTTAGTCTGCAAAGCTACATTGCAAATATGAGGAGGAAGATGGTACTGCGCTCTGAAGGGGTCTGAGAATCAGATGCATTCTAACTACTTGCATCTCTGTCCATCTCTCCCCCTCCCTCTCTCTTTTCCCTCCCTCCTTTCCTCCCTCCATACACTCACCCACCCACCCACCCAGCACCTGTCTTTTGTCTTTCCAGTCTGCCTCTTAAGTGGAGAGAGACTTAGATTTGATTACATTGGCCCATGACAGTAAGATCTCAGCGAGACAAGGGGTAGGTACAATTCTAGAGCCTTACCTGATGGTCTCAGAAGAAATGAGATGAGGATGGGTCACGTAGACATGTTGGTAGCTGGGGTGTCAGGCATGCTCAGTGAGACGTCATGAACATCGTGAGTGGCGGGAACCACTCCGGGGTGCTGTGCTCAGAGCCCTCACTCTTCTGGGGTGATCCCTCTGACGCACTCGTGCGTGCTGGCAGGCACCGCAAAAGTCAGTGGGTGCAGGACACATAGTGCTCTGGGGGCAAGAAAGTGGATGAGTCTGAGTTGGGTATCTCGAGGAAGTCTTTGAGGTCAATTTAGGGCTGAAATTGGAAGTAGAAATTATTCAATTTAAAAAGGCCTAGAAATTTCAATCAGGGAATAAAATGTCTGGTTTTCCTAGGCTAAATTCTGAGAAAGGCTGAAAGAAAATGAGAAAGGTCCCATTAATCTGCTTCATACTTTATGTCATTGAATTTTTATTATTATTTAGTAAGTCTTTTAATAATCCAGTTAAGGTAATTAACAATCTGTAATTGCTTGTTAATAAATCAGTAATAAATTATTGACCTCTTTAATGAAATTAAATCCTTAATTCTATGAATTAATTATTAATTTATTACTACTGAATGTCACTGATAATGTTAGTGTTTCCCTCTGAGCACTCTTTTTCCTGTTAGTATTTCTGCCAGAAACAGGGAGGGTTGTAGCATAGAAGACCCAAGTTAATTCCTTCTAGTTATGTCACCTTGAACAAGCCACTTCTGGGACTCAGTTTCCTGTTCTGCAAGAGGGGGATAATACCTGTCTCTTGTGTTGGTTAGTGAAGATCAGATGGACAGACGTGTGCATTTTTGGCAAGTCGTCAAGGGCCAGGCAAGACTTAATTGTTGTCATTGTTTTATTAGTGCTTGAGGACAATGGAAAGAGCAGAGGTTTGGTGTCTGTCTAGAATATCTCACAGCATTTGTTTGACTTGTCCACTAGGCTGTAGCTTAATGTGTTTACATATTAAACAAAACTTAAAAATACAGTTCAGTGAACTGTTAATTTATTGCATTTGTAAACATAAAATTGTGGCCATTTGTGCAATGAAAATACTTTATACCTCTGGTTAAAATCATGATGAAGATCACCTTTGAAATATTTAAAACTGGCTGTTTTTTAGTATGTTTTTAGAGAAAAGTTGAGATAGTTAAAAAATAATGCTATGTTATAGACAGGCTATTCATATGCAAGGCATGATTGCTAATTAGTGAATTCATAAATTATCCAGAAATTTTTAGTTTGGTGAAAGACGTTTCACTCTACATTTCTGAGATGTCATTTTGCAGTAAGATCGGGATTCTTTTTTCCCATTTCTCCTGAAAGGGATGTTTTGGAAGCAGACATTAAAAGGAACAGTAAATTAGCAAGGCCTGATGAGTTCTCCCTTGTTTGGTAGGGGAGCAAACGGAGCTAGACAGAGGCGGAGAGACCCTCACTGTGTGTGTGTGTTAACGCGGTGCGCGGCACTTGACACAGGCCGTCTCATGCATCAGCCCTTGAAGTGCCATCACGTTCCCAGTTCATAGGTGAGGACACTGAGGCATGGAGAGGTGAGGGAGCTTACTTAGCTCACTGCTTACAGAAGGAAAAGCTGTGAACTTTGACACCAGGCGGAGCTGCAGAAGCTGGAGTTGACCATAAACGAGTTTATATAGTTACTGTATGTTGAGATGATGACTGGTAAGTGAACAGTGTGCATTTATTTTTAAAAATCACTATTTCTTAATGTCTTTTAAATGATAGATATTAGTTTCAGATCCCAATTTAGTAGATTAATAACTTTGTGATCTTGGGTAGCGCTTCACCACTCTGTATTTGAATACTATCACCTTTACCGAAGGGAGGCATTGGACCCTGTCGGAGAGCCTGTGTGAGCAGGGAGGAAGTCCTGTGGGTTGAAGCATGTACTATGGTGCCCGAAAGACAGTAGAAAGTTAAAGGCATTTCAAGGCTTCGCGTTGTGTTGGTTCTTTTTTGTTTGTTTTTATTGGTGAACTTATATTTAAGATTTAAAAATCTGGTTCTACAGTCGTTTTTAAACTTTCACATACTGTTAATAAGCTTAATTTTATCAGCAGCCTTTTGCTTTGATATTTAGAAAGAGGACCTCTATTTCTAGGTTTCTGCAGCCTTATCCCGAGGGCCTGCCTCACCAGGCAGGTGACAGTCCTCCTACTTGCCAGCAAAACGATTATGAGGAAATGAATGTTCCTAGTGGTGTTCCACTTTTCGGCTCACAAACATAATTTGGTAAAGGACAGACACAGCATATAATCAATGTTAACAGGAATCCAATACATAAACAAATGGAAGCAGTAACTGGATTTTAACGAGATGAGGAAAACAGCCTGCAGCACCAGCCTCCTCTGCTGTTACATTACAGCATCCCCGCACTATGTACAATTTTATGGTTTTTATATCATGCAGTCTTTTGGAATCATGCTTGCACTTTTCCATGAAAAGCCTCAATTCTCCAGAGACAGACAGCAGTTGTTTTAAGAAAAAGCAAATTACATACCATTCTACCAACTGGAAAAAAAAAAAAAACAAAACCAACAAAAACAAGAGTCTTGTTTGCCGGCATGAATGAAGTACCACATGGCTGACAACATCAAATTCATTGTTTCATATTAATGGTGAGCTTGGGTATGTAAAGCAAGACCCTCATTATTCCTGCACAAATGCATTAGAATCAGACATGAGCGACTCTCAAAAGCAGAGGAATTTGGTTTATTTTCCGTAAGCACCAGGAAATTCAGATGCTTATTTAAAGCTTATCTGAACTACCTAAACAGTTAAGTCTGTAGATCTTAACAGAGCAGGATTGTGTGTGAGATTGTCAACGTTTATGCTGCCAGCTCAGACACAAACACTGAGAAAGGAGCTGTTTGTAGGCGAGCTACTGTATCTCCTCTGTTATTGTCAAACTGAAAACAAGAAAAAGACAATTTCGCATCAAACTGAGAGTCATATTCACAGTAAGTTGCTGCTCATCCTGTGTTTGAGAAATAATTGATGTTTTGTTTTTAAAAAGTTAGTCATGCAGGGCCCTCCCTGGTGGCTCAGTGGGTTAAAGCCCAGCACTATGAAGTTATGTCAACCACTGCAGCACGAGCTCGATCCCTGGCCAGGGGGGTGACCCACATGGCGTGGCTGATCTCTCCTGTCTTCGCACTGCTCCCCTCAGCAGTGTACTTCAGTCAATCTGCCTGTTCTGCTCTCCACTTTGTTTCTGGTGAATCCTCTCTCCCCTCACACCTCTGGCCTGCACTTCAGTTCTGTCTATATAAATATATCTTTTTTTTTGTTTTGTTTTAATAATATAACAGTTTTTTACATCATTTTGTACATTTTTTTTTCATCTCAGCTGTAATCCCCGTGGGTTTCCCATCACCAAGTCACATGTGTTATATAAATAAATCTTAAAAAAAAACAACAACAAAAACAACCGTGCATGTAAATGTAGGAAAGCAAGAGTCCTAACAGGTTCACAAGTACGTAATGCATTACTTGAGTGGCTACACATTAATGGAGATGACTCAGTTATACTCATCCTTGACACCTGAGTTCCTTTGCTGTGCAGCAGACACATTGTGACAGAGGCCACAGAAGGAAGGCCTAAATATTGGATGCTTTTGTGAGGTTCAGAGAAGAGCAATGGACCCCTGATAAAGCTATGAAAAAATTTTTGACCACTTGTGGACATAAGTGATATGCTCTGAATGCTCAACTTGTTCTTAGATGATGGAGTCCTATACCTCAAGAACATTATTTTGTTTATTCAAAGATGTAGAATTTTGTGTGTTCCCCCCTTTTTTAAATTTTTTTTGGCAGAATCCCCATAGTTCTTCCGCCAGCCGATCACCTGTGAACCATCACTATATTTCCTTGTGCTCTTCCCTCCTTCTCTCTTGCTGTGTGCCTCAGATCCGTGGTCAGCTTGCTAGATTTGATTTTTTTTCTTGGAATTTTGTTTGTATATTCTGCATATAAGTAAAACCATCTGATCCTTACGGTTTTCCTTCTGACTTATTCTGGCTACCATAAACCCTTTCAGCAGCCCTTTCAGCTCCATGCATTTTGCCACAAGTGGCATTTTTGATTGCTGAGTAATATTCCATTGCAAATATGCCTTTTTTTTTTTATCTTTTCACCTGTTTTGGGGCATTAGTTGGTTTCCATGTCTTTGCTACTGTAAATAGTGCTACACATAACATAGGGCTACAGGTTTCCTCTAAGGTTATATGTCAGTGACTTGTAACATATGAATGCTGTCTTATGTTTTTGCCTGGTGGTTAGAATCACTTTACTCAAAGGTGTAGAATTTTGGAAATGGGCCTGGAAAACTAGAAGAAGGAACATTAAGATGAGTTATTTTATTTGAAAGCATAAAAGACCAGGACCTGTCGGCACCAGAGGAAAAGCATCTATGGCCTCTGACCTCTTTAGAGGCTTAATAATTGCTTGATATTTATAAAACTCTTTATTCAACCCTCAATAAGAGGGTTGTAGGAGATATTTTACAAAAATTTATGAGATAAATACCTGTCACTCATTAATTTTTAACATTTTTTTGTTTATAATAGTTCTTACTTAAAAATAGTTTGTAGGTGTGATTCTCTCTCCCCCTCCACCCAAGACTCCTCAAACATGCATATAGTCGCTTAGATAATGGCCAGTTGTGACTGAAATCAGTTCTTTGTGACCAAATGACATTAAAAAGCAAATTATCGTAATCTTTTTGTTATATTTATATAGCAAAATTGTATTTGCCATGCTCGAAGCATCAGCTTAACATTTTTAATAAAAAATGAGGAGAGGGCTCCAAAAATAGGAAGTCTGAAGGCCTGGAAATATTGATTGGGGAAAAAGGTCAAGGAATCCTGATTTAAAAAGAGGCATTGTAGGTGCCTGAAATGCACTGGAAGCATTTGTTTGAATGCTTTGTGCTTGGAGGCTACAAGGGTCTGTGTTGTTCATAAGCAGCAAGGATGAGTGGTAGTCAGAGAAGGAGCTGGTGACTCTGAGTACATCAGTTAGTGTTGGGTTTAAAGTTTGTGGCTAATGCATATTTGTTAGTTCTTTTCATTTTTGGGGTATAATGTTTCCATTCCTTTCTTCAGATTTGTATATACCGCTGTAAATAGCTCTTCCTTGTTTATGTTATTCAATAACGATTTTTCTTAAAAGGGAGGGTATAGGAAGGTATACATCATTTATTTTGGAATGTCTTTAGTATACTGAGTATTTGCTGTCAGGAAGAGGCATGGTTTGGATTAGCTCATTGGTGAGTTATGAAGTCTGCAAGTTACTTCAGTTTGTAGTGGATGACAATGACTTGTAATATGTGAATGCTGTCTTAAATTTGCCTGGTTGTTAGAATCATTTCAGGTTTTAGTTTTTGATTTTTTGCTATAAAATTTTTCTTAGTTTCCAGCCTTGATTTATTTCTTCTAACTCTTTAGGGGAGAGTTCAAGCAGTCCAGTGCTAGCTGCCAGTCCTTCTGATCAGGCACATTTGATGAGCATGGCGTCAATCCAGTGTTGACAGAGAACTTTGCTATTTTACAGAAACTGGGAACACTCATTGTGATCATCCTGTTCTGAGACAGACTTGAATTTGGTCATTGTTGGCTACAGAATGTTAGTGATATGGCTGCGGGCCTGTTAGTGCCTGTCCTGTGATTCTAGATTATACCCTACACCTCCTTGTTATCTTCCACCCATGGAGAAAAGGTAATGAAGAAGAATTGAGAGACCTAGTAAACATACATAAGTCAATAAAAATGTGTGGCGAAACCTCTTCTACAGTACACTGAGAATTTTTCTTAAAACTTCTGTCATCATTTTTATGTCACAAATGAAAATAAAACATTTAAAACTAGCACTTGAATTTCCAGGAAAAGATTGATAATTAGATTGGCAAAATTTTTGAGTTCAAAATAAAAAATGAGTTTGAAAATTAATTGTTTAAAAGGGGAAAAGAAGAAATTAAAAAATATAAAAATAAAAGTTATCATCATGATGTGATGATTATATGATGCAACAGAATTTTATCCCATGAGATCAGGGCCTGTACTAAAAGAAATAGATGTTGAGGAGGAGGCAGAGTGGGCTGTATGTCAAAAGATTAAGAACAAAAAGGAAAAGGAAGTCTTAGCAGTAATTGATATAATTTTCCTGTTTTATGAATCTCACATACAAGGTAACATCATCTTAAGTAAATATAAATATGTTGCATCTGTTACTTTTGGTTTGGTTCTTTACCTATAGTCCTTATCAAGCTTAATGACTCCCTAAGATAATGCTTATTTATTTTATAATTATTTTATTCCTGGATACCAATATCAGCTTCTATGAAAGTAATAATAGCACAGTCATCCACCAGATTTTGACAGATTGAAGGAATAGGCGGCTCTACAGAGACCAGCCAAAAGAAAAATTCCCCTGCGTAACTGGCTAGCTTCATTATTTGAGTTGTGATCAACTTCAAGAACAATACTTTTTTAAAAACCAGTGATATTCAGTAAAGTATATTGGCTATTATAAAAATTTTCAAAGGGGCTCAATCATTGGATTTTTAATCTTGTGGGAAGTTGAGTATTGTCTAGGCAATTATGGAATGTCAGAGTTGAAAAACTTTGAAGACAGTGTAGCTTCGTGCTGTATTGTTTCTACAGAAGGTCCTCTAATCTGCTTGGGGGCTTCCAGCCCTAATTCTGCTGGATTCTCAGAACATATTACAGAGAATTTTGTGATTTTGAGCTGAAATATCTCCTTTTCTAACAGTTATTGTTCTACTCTGTGGTGATTTACAAAGCATGCTTAATTTCTCTTGTACAATATCTTGATGACCTGATCAACATTTAAGTGTTTATACACCTGCAAGGTTCTCATTCTCACTCTTTCTCTGTATTAGAAAAACATACATTGTGTTCACAGTTAGATTTTTCCGCCTATGATATGCAATTTGATGTCATTGCTGTAAGAACAGAGCAAGCTACCAAGACCAACTGGAATAGTTCAGAGACATTTGCCTGTCTGACAGTAAAAAAGTGAAGTTCTTTATTTAGCCTGAAAAAGGAAAGTGAGTAAGAGGAAATATTATTCTCATGTGCGGATATGTACAGTTAACAGTTCTTAACACAAGGTTTTACATAATTGTTGCAAAAATTGTGCTTGATACCTCCGCTTTTATTCTTTTATTCTCAGGAATTATTTTTTAGTGTTTGGGTCTCTTGTAGATCCAAATAAATCTCATGATTTTCTGTTCTGTTTCTGTGGTGAATGTATTTAGATTTTGGCTGTGATTGAATGAGACTGTATATTGTTTTAGGTGATACGACATTTTCTGATGTCAATTCTTCCAGTCAGTGAGCATGGGGTATCTGCACACTTCGTGGGTTCTCTCTTATTTCTTTCAACAGCATCTCAAAGATTTCAGTGTACACTCTCACTTGGTTAAATTCAATCCAAGACATTTAATTCTTTGGATGTTACTGCCAATGGGGTTGTTTTCCTGATTTCTCTTCCTGTGAGTTCATTATTTGCACACAGAAATACAGATTTTTGAGTATTAATTCTGTAGGCTTTCACTTTACTGCATGTATTCATTATTTCTAATAATCTCTACTGCAGTCTTGGAGCTGCTTTGTGTATATTGTCATGCCATCTGCAAATAACTGTGGGTTTACTTCTTCCTTTCCAGTTTGGATAACTGTTATATCCTTTTCTTGTCTAATTTCCCTTTATAGGACTTCTCATATAATATTGAATAGTAGTGGTGAGAATGGACATCCTTGTCTCTTTCCTAATCTTAGAGGAACAGTGTCCCTCTTTTTGCCATTATGTTGGCTATGAATTTGTAGTATTTGCCCTTTATCATGTTGAGGTGTACTCCTGCTATTTCCATTTTCATCATCTCTCACTATTAGGGAAATTCAAATGAAAATAACAGTGAGACTTCACCTTATATCTGCCAAGAGTGACTATTACCCAAAAGACAAGAATCAAGAAATGTTGAAGAGATTATGGAAAGGTGGGAACCTTTATTCACTTGGGTGGAATATAAATCAATGCATTCTGTCCATGGAAAACAATCTGAAGATGCCTCAAAAAATAAAACAAATTTCATATGATCCAGTCCTTCAACTCCTGGATATTTACCTGAGAAATACAAAACACCAATTTGAAGAGGTATAAGCACTGCCATGTTTATTCCAGCATTATTTACAATAGCCAACTGCTGGAAACAAGGGGAGTGCCCACCGACCAACAAATGGAAAGAAGGTGTTTTATGTAAGGCCCATGGAATACATTCAGCTAAAAAAAAAAAGAAAAAATCCTGCCAATTGCAACAGCATGCTTGGAATTCAAGGGTATTGTATGTGCTGAAATAAGTCAGATAGGGAAATAGAAACCCTGTATGATTGATTTCACTTATGTGGTATATAGGGAAAACAAACAAACAGATGAAGTAAATAAAACAGAAATAAATGTTTGGACTACAAGACTAAGTAGTGATTATCAGAAGGGAAACAGAAAAGGGGGTGGTGGTGGTCGTAAAATGGGATAAAACGGACAGTGGTCTAGTGAAGGTAAGTCAAAACTTTAGCAGTGAACTTATATAATATACACACATGTTGATTTCAGTAATGCACACCTGAAACTTACTCATAATGTTATAATGACATGTTAATTTAACAATAAAAAACAAAGAAAAATTATTTTCTTGATGGCAGTAGATATAGCTTAGGGTCGGTCAAAGGTGGTTTCTGAATTTGGAGAGAATTGGGCTAAATGTCTGCTCATTTCTTAGTGATATAGTGTGTAAGTGACGGAAATGTCACATGAAAAAATGCTCATCATCACTTATTATGAGAAAACTCAAAATCACAATGAGGTTCATCTCAAAACTGTGAGAATAGTGCATATCGACAAGTTCACAAACAGTGTTGGTAAGAATGTGGAGAAAAAGGAATCCTCTTACCCAGTTGATGAAAATGTAGCCTAGTCCAGCCTCTGTGGAGGTAGGTCTCTCAAAATATTAAAAGTGTATCTACCATAGAGTCCATACAATACTCCTAGGTGTCTACCTGAAGAATGAAACACACTAACTCCAAGGGACATAAACACACCTCTATCTGTGTTCATCACAACATGATGGTAGCCAACTTATGGAAACAACCTAAGGCCTCCAAACAAATGAGTGGTGTGAGATGTAGTCTCTGTGCACAGTGGAGTACTACTCAGCTGTGGAAAAAGATGAACTTTTGTGTTTGCTTCCAAAATGGATGGTGCTGGAGGAAATTGTGCTAGGTGAAATAAACCAGAAGGAGAAAGACAGATATTGAAAGTTTCACTTAAAGGTGGAAGAACAAAAACCCTGAGAAAACCAAACCAACCAAAAGCAAACCCTAGAAACCTGACTGTAAAACAGACTTTCAGTGAAGGTGGTGATAGTGATATATTGTTAACTCTTTTATCCATGGACAACTGTGACATGTGTCAGCGAAAGTTCTTTAAACATGATTCAGTGTTGAATTAGGTGCGTGAGCGCTAAGGAGATACAATGGACAAATCACATAAGCAGTGAAAAGAAGGAATAGAATAAAGCCATCTAATGGGAGTTTTTCTTAGCAAATGCTGTTGGCAAACAAATCATCCCGTTTGATCATTTCTAGGGGAAAGAAGTAGTTTTCCTGTAGCATGAATTTTTCTGCCTATATGATTTACATTTGTTCTGTATCAAAACTTTTGTGGAATAGAAAATTCACAATCAAGAGCTACATAGACAGTGATGTGTGTGAATGCCCTCTGTTAGTAGCCACCTCATGCACCTTGCCATGGTCATGCGACCTAGCTGGGGTATCTGGTGTTGTCAGCCAGTGCATTTGGGTTGGCTTAGGGTGCAGGCACCATGACAGAATTGTTAACAGATTTGGCCATTGAGTACGAGTCAGATTTCCTTTTCATGTTGAGCTCAGCCTGAAAAATAAAGGAAAGGACAATTGTTTGTTGAGTTACAAAGTGCGTACCATGGCAAATATGCATGGTATTTGAAGTCATAAACTTGGATGATTGCATCCGTGCCATCTTTCAACATATAAATTTCAGTTATAGTGACTTGAGTTCAAATAATAATTATGTTGTGAATGTATGAGTGCCCTGTACTTAATCACTTCTTGTAATAAAAACACTTTAAGTGGGATTACAGAGTCTAGATTGAGAGTTCCATTACTAGCAAGTCTTCACACTGCTCAGTCATACCTGGACTGTATGCACCTCTCTCAGCAAACTTTGCTGTGTACAGGAGAAGGTATCTTGGCAGCATAGCCTGCTGCATTTTGGATATTAATGCAGTGTTTTACCTTTCAAATGTAGCACATAAAGCAAAGTGTCTATGTATAGACACACACACATATACATACTGCATATGTGTGTGTGTGTGTGTATATATATATATATATATCATATATATATATTGCAAGTTCTAGTTTCTGGCTTAAGAGCCATCCCTTTCTCTCTTATAAACCATGAAAATTTTTTTTTTACTTTTATTATAATAGTTTATTTTTACATAATTTTGTGCCCTTTTCCATCTCAGTTGTAATCCCTGTGGGCTTCCCATCACCAAATCACCTGTGTGCTATCAACATAGTGCACTCCCCTCCACCTGCAGTTTTGATCCCATCCCCCACTCCATTCCCACAATATGTCTCTGGTATATAGTTGTTCATTATTGTTATTTTTCTCCCAGGTCTTTTATGCTCCTGCTATGAGTGAGGCCATCGGTATTTTTCTTTTTCTTTTTGGCTTATTTTGTTAAGTGTTTACCATGTAAAATTTGAGCAAGAAATAAAAAGTAAAGTATTATCTGTGGGTGCTGTTTTTCTCTTTTTATTTGCCCCATAAGAAAACACAGATAACTCTAGTTGTAAGGCAACTGAAAATATTCAAGTTTTATGCCCTCAAATGTCTTGTTGGGGGCCCTCCTGGTGGTGCAGTGGGCCCTCACTAAGAAGCGAAAGTCACTTCTGCATGAGTTTGATCCCCACCTGTCCTGGAGGTGACCCACATGGTGTGGCAGACCTCTCCTGACCCGCCCACTGCTTCCCTCAGCAGTGTACTTTGTCAGTCAGCCTGTTCTGCTCTCCGTTCTGTCTCTGGTGAATCCTCTCACCGTCCCTGCACCTCTGGCCTGTACACCAGTTCTGTATGCACAAATAAATACATCTTAAAAAAAAAAGTCTTGTTGCTCGTGCAACATCGAGTTTCATCTTTCAAATAATCGAGATGCTTGAGTGGCTTAATTTGACTTTACTAAAAAAATACAAAACTGAAATAACTTGCTTAATCATCAAAGCTTTGCTTAGCTGCTATTTGTATTCATTTCAGAGAATCCTTTCACATGCTCTCTCTAATTTGTGAAATAGATCAGTGATGAGAGAAAAGTTAATTTGTGAAATTAGTTTATATAACTCAGATAAAAACTTTATGTATTTGTGATGTGTGTATTTTAGGATGTGTGTTTGTGGTGTGTATGCACTTGTGTTTATGTGTGTGGCGTGTGTGGGTATGTGTGGGCTATAGCTTGTCCAGTTCTATAGTGGTATATTCACTTTTTAGAGTGGACCACATTCTGGGGTCATAATGCAAACTAATATTTGCTGAGTAGTTTTGCATTTCAGAAGACAGTGTCATAAATAATAGTGCTTATCTTCATTGATCTTATCAAATTGATTTTATCCCCATTTTATAATGAATCATTCAGAAAACTTTAATGACTTGCTTTCCTTTTTGTGGTCTTAAAAATTGTACGATAGCCAGTATTCTTTTTTACTGTGGTGACTATGGTTAACATCACTGTGTACTAGAAATATAGGATCTCCCTCTTCAGGTGTTATTGCTCCACACCCACCACAGAGCACCACAGTTCTCTACCACACTTCCCCCACAGTGCTTCTTCCCCACTTTGCTCTTGCTCCTCTCCCGCTCCTTTGCCGTTTGGCAACCTCAGTTCCCTCGTCAGCCTTCTAGGGTTAGTTCATAGTATGGCTTTGTCTTACTCTTTGTCTGGTGTCTGTATATTCCACCTATAAGTGACATTATCCAGCATTTGCCTTTGTTCTCCTATCTCATGTCACCTAACACAGTCCCCTCCAGTTTCACCCATGTTGCCACAAATGGCAAGATTGGTCTTTTTGATAGCTAAGTAATATTCCTTTGTGGATGTATACCACATCATCCTGATCCACTTATCTGTATTTTGGCACTTTGGTTTTTTGCATATCTTGGTTATTATAGATAATGCTGAAATGAACATGTGAGCACATGTTTTAATTGGATTAATGTTTTTGTACATTTGGGTAGCTAGGAGTGGAACCTCTGAGTCATGGAATAGCAATTTTAAATATTTTGAGTTACCTCCATAACATTTCTCACAGGGGCTGGGCCAAAATATAGTCCCACCAACAGTGTAGGAGGCTCCTTTTTGTCCACATCCTCGCCAGTACTTGTCATTTCTGGTCTTTCTGATGTGGGGCAATCTCATGGGGGTGAAGTGGCATCCCACTGTGGCTCTGGCATTATAAATGTGTCAGCATTGTTCAGACTTGTCTTTTAGGCCATAGACTAATGACTGATAATTTTTTTTTTTTTGCTTGTACGGCCTCCTTGCAGGGCGAGGACCTTGATAGTGGTTTCTGATCTGCTCTGACTGAACCTAACAGAAGTCAAACTTAAGCTGTCACCAAAATTTCCTGTAAATTTTACCTAGGTATAGAGCGTTAGGTGAGGACAGTCTTTGTTATATAAAGTTTATATATTATCTCCTAATTTGGAAAACAGCTATTACCTGCTTAAGAAAAATTCTACTTGTTTCTATCTTCATTGACATCAGAGATCACTAATGTACTAGTTTTAGCTTATAATACTGGTAACAACCATTCAGTACTTATTTGCTGACAGTCTTACTGTCTTGAAATCACTTCAGAGAGCAAAGCCTGAAACAGAAGTTCATGGGCTGCTTACTCCAGAGTATAGCCTAGGGGAGGAGCAGGGAGGTGGTAAATTAGTGCAGGGAGATAGTCGCTAAGAGGGAGCACCAAGTGTCAAGGATGGCTTAGTCTCCCTGCACTCTCCTGCCCAAAGCTCTGTAAGCATCAAAGGAAGGCCATTCCAGGAGGAGAGGAAGCTCTTACCTGCAGTATTCAGTCTTCAAAGACAGCAAAGTACAAAGCTCAGTACTCTGCCCACATTATGGGCTGCGCATGCAGGTCCCACAGCGCCCTTCCTCGGCGCCAGAGCAAAGGCCCAGGCTGAGAGAGGAGGTGCCCTTGGTATAGTCGCCCGCTGAGGTGCTGTCAGGGTTACCTAGGAGAGGGTGATTTCCTTCTACCTGCTGCACCTGCACAGGACTGATGATGGCTGGAATGGGAAGAAGGTGAGTGGGGTGGGGATCTGAAGTGGTATGTGGAGGTGGCTGATCACACTCACCATTTTACTTAATCCTCCTCTAAGTAATACGGAGTAGGAAGACTTACAGCCCCACTTCACCCATGAGGAAACAGAGGTTCAGGTTGTCTAAGAAGCTCACCTAAAAGCCTAAAAGCACTTAGCAGCAAGCAACCTGTAATTTAGAAAGTTTAAGCCTATTCTATTAATTTCAGTTGGTCAGTTCAGCCAGGATGATATACTGTGTTTTCCATAAACACGTGATTTCATTTAGTGAAAGGAAAAACCCTTAACCCTGGCCTTTCCAGTGATCCTTACCTAAGGTAGCCAAGACATGGAGCAGACCCCAGCCTTCTGCTCTCCCACCTCCACTCCACTGCTGTTCTTTTAGGACAGACGAAAATTCAGATGAGGTGCATCTGGAAGTGATGATACACAAAGAACTTCACCATGGGAGATGCTTTCTGTTCTAGGCATCCTTTGCCCCATGTACGTGATGAAATGAGGGTAGATGGCCCCACTCAAGACAGAACACCCCCAGGGCACATGCCCAATGCTAAAATCTGTTTCTGCTCTTGAGATTTGAAAACATGGTGCTGCCTGCAGCAGTGAAAGATGCTGATGAATGAGGCCCAGTAACATAGTGGACTAGAGGATGCTATTGGCTGCAAGGGAGCCATGCAGCTGGAAACAAAACTAAAACAATTTTCTGTACCTCCATGGCCAGAGTGACTGTGTGGCACAGAGATGGGAAGTGTCCAGGATAGGAAAAGAGACTCACAAGGTAAGAGATTATGGAGTAGACATAATGCCTCTTATTCACCTGGTGAAGAGCAAAGTGGGACACCACACAGTGAGCTGTGAGTTCTGGGTGAGCAGGGGCCATGTCCCCTTCATCCTTGTAGCCCCGTTTCCTAACTGACTGCAGGTTGGAGCTTGGTGAGGATTCCTTGCTTCTTTCAGTAGCTAAGTGGTTACTGGGAATCTGCATTTCAGTGGAATGTTCCCACCCAGATTCACTCTCTGTATTAGACTGATACTGCATTTGTGCAAGAATTGCCAGAGTGTGCTACCAGGAAGAATCCTGGTCATTACTTAGTGAGCTTACTAATATATCCATGTGCACAGGTGTTACTAAATGAGAAGGGACTCATCACTCTAAGGGAGAATTCCAGATTGAAGTTCATGAGCTAAAACAGTTCCTTGGAGTCTGTCCTGTTCCTGGAGTTTTTTTTTTTTTGGCAGTTTAGGTGTCGGATCTTTCAAGTTTTAATTTGTATGAACAACCATGTATTTGCCTAGAACATTAGATGCCTTGGTTTGAGAAATCCATCTGATGACAAGTATAAGACCCAAGTTTGTACTTGGATCTACTGAGGCAAGGAGTTTCTTTTGTGGTGATTGGATATTCACCACCTCTTCCCTCTGTTGAATATTCTTTAACTTTAAAACATGGATCCTCTTTCTCTAAGCTAAAGGGAATTTCTGTTTTTTACATTTGTATATTCAGTTGCTAGTATGTTGCTTGTGCTCATTAGCTGTATTTAGAGTTTTCTCACAATGCTCTTCCGTGAAAGGAATCCCACCTTTCCCTGCATGCTGTATAGACTGCCTGAGGCAGCACACTTACCAGAAGTTCACCAGAGTAAGTAGTTTTTATCAAGGTCTAATGAAGATCTTTTCATTTTTCTAAGTGAACAAGCTGACTCACTTCTTGGTATTTCCCTTATTAACAGGAGACACAATTAACTACATTACAAAGCTAAACAACTATAAGCTATTGGGGGAAGGATCACCATCGTTCTTCAAAGTCATGTTCCCAAGTGCAAAGATGACTTTGTGAAGCAGAGTGGCAGGAGCTGTGTGTTGTCAGTAATTGTAAAGGAATAAAGCCTTGCCAGTGCAGGCATCAGAAAAGCTGCCAAAGCTGAAAAGTACCTGGCTGGGCTTTAAAGGACAGGAATACAATACTCTTACTAAGACGCACTTTATAGAGCCCAATTCACAGCCAAGGAAAACAGCTTTTGGAGCTTTTGGGTGTCCATAAACAGCTAGATGAATGCAAGGAAGCCAAACCCAGGGATGAGAGGGGTATTTAAATGCTCGACTTGCTCAGCTGCCACAGTGTGCTCTTACACACCCGCCCTGGCACAGGGCTCCAGGAGACGCCCTGCGTGTTTGTGATTTATGGAAAGTCTGCAAAGGGGGCCAGGCAGGGCACACTCATGAAATAGTCAGTTGTGATGTTGTAAATTATGGGGGAATATCTGGTTTGTTTTCTCAAGGTGATCATAAAGCATGATGCTGTAGAAGGGGAGGACAGTCCATTGCTGACCCTCAGATAATGCCTGGTGGTCACTCAAGTTCTAAGCGACAATTGCCATGTGATAAGCCAGTTGAAGCATTTTCTTCGCCAAGACACTTCATAAACCTTGCCAAGAGAAAAGGGCATGTGGCAGTAAGTTGTAAAGTGATAAAAAGCAGACATGGGTGGAAAATATTTTATCAAGAAAGATAAAATAAAGAAATTACACGAATATGATAACAGCACAACAAAGAGTATTTTATAGAAAAAAATGTTGTCTTGTTGCCAACTACTAAGGCAGAATGAATGAAGAGCAAATGGGTTGTATTTCAAACACATACCATTACACTGAGCAACAGCTACATTTTACTACCCGAGTCACATTTTTCAGCCGATGCAATAAAACCTGCAAAATACAAAGAAAAACATAGGATTTATATATATATTTTACCTCAAATTTAAAATGGATTTTATGATTAACTACACCATAAAAAGAGTTTTCAAAAATGTTTTGAATCATGTTATAGTTCTGAAGAAACACCACAGTATTTACAACCAGGACAGAAATACGGGGTTTCCGGGGATTGTGAGACCATTGGGTAATTCTAGCATGGCTTTCATGGAGTGACCTTATGCTTTAATACTTCAATAATTATCATATTGAAATGGCTCGTAATGATTAGAACAGTCCAATAGGACTTCATGGATCATAAATTGCACAATGACTTTTATGATTCATGGATTTTTTTCTGTATCTGATGAGCTAGTTCTAGCTTTAATTATTTATCTTGATTCAACTTCTATTGGTAGAACCCCAATTTGGAGATAAGATTCATTAAATAAGAGAAAAAAGTGATTTTCTCTTAATCTTTCCGTCTTCTTAACTTTTTTTTTTTTTTTTTTTTTTTTTTTTTTTGCTTGAGACTCTCTGAGAACTTGGCAAGAGGGGCATAGATACAAGTCACTAAATAGGGCTCTTTAGGCGATCACTAATCAACAGTTGGTACAGCAAGCCTGTCCTCTGAAAGTCATCTAACCTCACCGGGTGTTTGCATGCCACAGTCATTTCAACAATTTAATATAATGGTGTGGTTTCTCCTCTCTCCTTCACACAGTTGCATGTGGAGAGAAATGAAACATAAAGAAATAAAATATTCTTTTTCTAAAATCGGAACTCTGAAGGATCTTTGGAAATGATTCCTGACTCCAGAATTTTGCCTTTACTTTGGGACAGTAATGTTATTTCCAGAATTATCTAACCAGCTAGTCATTCTGTTTTCTAACAGAGCAAGCATTGAAAATTGCTCGGACACTCATAATTCCAGACAGTTCTCTGAGAGCTCTTCAGATAGTACCCACTACATCAGCTCAGCATGTTTCTCTGTGTATTTATTTTGGAGGATAGTTGTTCTGGAACAAAAGCCAAAGTACATGGTTAACTAGTTTATGATAATATGTATTCTAAACAAATTTTGCTTTCATTTGAACACGTTGCAGATTTTATTGTGCCAATCAACTAAGTGGAGTAATGTGAATTTACAATTCATATAGCATGAAGAGATGCATGCATGAGGGGAGTAGCATGTTTATTACACTGATTTGTTAAGTTGGCTGAGGTCAAACTAGGGCTATTCCATTTTTATTAGACTTGGGGAGAATCTGGAATTATCCTCAAACTTGCAGTAAAATGCTCTGACCTGTGTAAGAAGGGAAAATTTATACAGTGAATAAGATGGAATTTTAAGAATTCCTGGCCTTTGGTGGACAACTCAGTGTCCTATATAGACATGTTGACTCTCTTGGATGCACACCTGAAACCGACAGACTGTTATAGTGCGATGTCACTTCAGTGAGAAAGTGGAATAAATTTCTTGACCTAGAAATTCTTGTAGGAAGAAAAAACCCAATTCCTAGAAATTCTTATTTTATTTATTTTTGCGTAAAGGAACTGGGGTGCAGGCCAGAGGTGCAGGGGGCGAGAAGGTTCACCAAAGTCAGAGCGGGGAGCAGGACAAGCATAAGTACTGAAATTCACTGCTGAGGGGAGCAGCAGGGAGAAGGGAGAGGTCTGCTGCGCTATGTGGGTCAGCTCCCTGGCTGGGGATGGAGCTCGGGCTGTCTCAGTGATAGTGCTGAGACTTAGCCCCTAGGCCAACCAGGGAGGCCTTCTTGGAAATTCTTGAAGCTTAATGCACTGTGCTGAATGCATTGTGTATTTCGTATGTCTTAGGATTTTCTTTCTTTTGTCAACATGGGTTGTCCTCGTTCTCGTGAGAGCCAGTTCTGTGGGTACTGCTGCCCTGCCACCACCATCTCTAGGCCTCTGGAGATAGGCTGTTTGCAGAATGAGAGTTTCTAAAAGCCACATCTGGCTCTTTCATAGGGAAGTAAATGCAGGAGCAGGTTGAGCTTCCCTGCCACTGGTTCATGTGCCAGAGATTAGACCCTGAAAGAATGAAATCTTGGTGAAATTACAGCTGTGTTTAGAGCAAGGAAATAAACGTTGAAAGGGGCCTTTTGAAGTTTTTGCTTTCTTTTTTTCCTCAGCTTTAGAATCAAGAACTATGTGAAGGATACTAGCCGAGGAATCCTATTTGAAGTTGGGATGAAAGGCTTGCACTGCTTTTTATTAATCGCGTTTTGGTGGTGGTTCTTCTGTGTACCTATTATCAGGCTGTTCCTGTTTTTTTTGTCTTGTTTCTGGAATGGCCTAGACAGTGCTATTGCTGCCACCTCTCGATTCTCACCAACCCATAACACCTGGCTGGCTTCTTCTTTCCTCAGAAAGCGGCTTCTGGCAATAGAAGTGACTGGCACTAAGTGTTCTGAGCCCGTGCCGCCATTGTCCTTTGCCAGCAATACACAGTCCACCATTTTCTACCTTAGGCTTGTCATTGAAGCTGAATTTTACCTTTCTTGATTCCTTTGTCCCCCGACGGACCAAAGGACAGCCTCTTTGTGGGAGCTATGGCTAGGGATGGGAAGATCACAACTTCTGGAGTGAACATTCCCCAGCTGGAATTCTGTCTTGGCTCCTTCTTGTTGTAGGACCTCAGGCAAGTAATCCCATCCTTTATGATCTCTGAAATGGGGGTAAGAGTCCTCTTGTTCTGAGGACTTTGATGGTAAATTGGAGAAAGTATCTAGCAAAGTGCTTGGTGCATAAGGGACCCCATTTGTCTTTAGCATTGCTTTTCAAAGTGGATTGGGTCTTGTCTATTTATTTTGCTGATATCTTTTTAGATGTTTAAGCTTTATGTGTAACTTCGCTGCTTAGGTCGTTCTAGTTTGTCTGGGCTCTGGGATTGAGAGGATGTGCAAAGATAAAGATTTGAATTACATTAGAGCTATTGGTAGCGTGAACCTCCACCATGAAAATCGGAACATCAGCCCCTCAAATTCCTCGCAGCCGGAAGAAATAATATGTGGTACATGGTTTCCTCCACATGGGTGTTGAGTCTGCCTGGTCCAGGGTCCTTACTTTCTCTGTTCCCCCACATAAGTGGACAGGGTCTGGATTATCGCCTAATTGTTCTCTCACAGCTAAGGTTTATAACCAGCTTTTAGTATTTGTTTTGTCCATGCACTTGACCTAGCTACTCTCTAGGTTCATATTGTTGGCCAGGTCACCCCAGCAGCACATAATCCTCAGGCATACTCACTGGCTCTTATCACACATCCAGGGGGAAGGGGGCACCGTCTTCTGTCTTTATAAACCATGTCAGACTAAGTTGTGTTCTAATAGAGACACCCCATGATGTCAAGAATTACAACAGAAAGGTTACGTCCATCAGGAATCACCTATGCCTAGAAGTGAGTGACATTACATGATTTCTGCTCATACTTGACTGGTCCGGTGGCCAGATTTGACATTAGCCCACTGGGGCAAGGATCCTCCTGCTGCCAGACAAAGTGGGCACTGCCAAATAGTGAGGTCCTCCATAGCAGAGGCTGAAGCATGTTGTGTTCTTCCTCTCTTTCACTCTTTCTCATTTTTGCTGAAGAATCCCAGTCTAGGACACTCCACCATCAGCTCCATCAGCTCTAGCCCACATTCTTTTGGGAGGTCTGTTATGAAGATTTTTGCATATTTTAGACTTTGACTTTCAACTTGACTTGTGCTAGCTCCGTGGGTCAGTGCACAGAGTGGACTGTTTTGGGGACTTTTGCCACAAGCACACTTTTGATTACATGGGTTACAGCCAGCTCTGTCCTGTTTCCCTCTCAGTTAGCAACACAGATGTGACTAGCACACTGTCCTGTGTGCTTTGTATAAGCAGTCACATTTAGTCATCATGCTAGTCCTCTGTGGTAGGTGCCGGAGAGATGCAGCATTGCAGCCATCGAGGGGTTGAGTTTAATGGGGGTGTTTAGTGAGCAGTAAGGGCACTGGTCATTGAGCTCAGTGGAGGTTGGACCTGGAGTTACATGCTTGCTTAGCACCTTTCTTCATTGGCTCTTTAAGAGAATGGGGCAAGTAAAATGCTAAGTGGAGTGTCTGGGCTATATTAGGTTCCAGTACGTGATCACGGCTGGTACTGAGACTCAAATTGGGTGGCTTAACTTTTCTTTCTTCAAAGGATTGGGATGTATTTTTTCATATAATAGTTCTTCAGTCTTCATAGGATTACCGCAAGGTAGGAATGAACCAGGCGACGCAACTGTCATTTCATAGGAGACAGCTGAAAAGCAGTGATTATGCATCTAGGCTGGTGAATTCTCTTTTCTACTATTGATCCGCTGACACCGTGCCACATCCAAAACACAGTGGGGACTTTCCCCAGAAAGGATACAGTTCAATACAAGTGGGCTTACCTCCCTGTGCTCTTCTTTCTGGCGATAGAGGGATACAGAGCTCATTTGTAGGTGATATTGCATTTTCATCTCATGCTTTATATGCATCCTCTATCCATGTTAATGGGAATTTTTTGTGCTTACTCTAGGGAAAATTGATTCCAATTATTGAGTATAATTTATTCCAACCCCTTGATGGAATAATTTATACTCTTGAGATACTCTTGAAATGTATAACCAATAGGGGACTCTATTTATACATAAGTTTTTATACTTCTTTCAATTAAATAAGAAATCCAAGTGCAAAACCCATCACTCAAGGAAAGCATATGAGTTTGTAACACTCCCGAGAGGCTTCTAGGTCCATAAACCAATAAATGGATTACATTTACAAGGCAAAATTCTCCTGTCAGGTCCCATGTGGAGCTCCTATTGACTTACCTGTGAGGTGGCTCACAGGGGAGGTGAGGTACATCAGCCTGAAAGGGGAAGAATGGTCACTTTTTCATGTAATCAATATTAGAGCTCCAATATTGATTGTTACAAAGAATTTACTTATCAGGGTACAACCCGCTCATGTTTGACTATACATCTATTTGGTTATAAAGCCTATGGGCAATAGGCATTTACCAAGGAAAAGTGAAGGCACCTTTCTCAGATAAAGGACAGAAGACTTATGTATCTTCATAAATATAAATGGAATAATGGAATAAAATCACCATGTGAATTTCATCATAATAGTCCTGTCAGCATACCTTGAAGTGAGATAAGAAACATATTTTATTCACCTCATCATTTCTGGAATTTCATAAAAAGCTAAAAAGAAATTTTCTTGTACTCAGCATTTCTTTCTCTGTATATTTGCCATAAATGTATTATCTATAACAAAAATCATCAGTGGGTAGAATGGTGTTGATATTCTAGTCTAACATACCTTTTCTTTGAGGCAACTACCCTGTAGTGAAGTGGTTTACGAATTCATTTTTATATATCTCGTCACTAAAATTCTTTGATAGCACTTGTTTTGGGAGAACAGAAAAGCATCCATTTTACAGAGCCACTTTTTTTTTTTTTATGAGGAGCTTTAGGACTTATGTAAACTCTCTGATCTTCAGAATAACTATGTTTTTGAGTTTTAAAGCCTACAAAGCAGTTTACATTTGTGTGGAATTCTTGAGTGCCAATTTGTATTTGACTGTGACCCAAATATTTTCTATATGTTGGAGACCCAACACTGTGAGATACGATCTTCTACTCATAGTTGGTGAATTATATATAAATCATGGTTCCCAATTCAAAGTTTTGCGCAGACAAATAACATTTATGGTATTCAAAGAACATTTTCAAATTCTTAAGTATTTGTCTTTCTTAGTACAGTGGTATTTCCAGGGTCTTTGGGGAGAGAAACTCTCATCTCCTGAGATGAGATTTAGATAAGCATAATAGGGCACATTTTTTTTTAAAGATTTATTTATTTGTGCATACAGAACTGGGGTACAGGTCAGAGGCTCAGGGGCGGCGAGAGGCTTCACCAGAGACAGAGCGGGGAACAGAACAGGTAGGTCAACAAAGTACACTGCCGAGGGGAGCAGCGGGCAGGTCAGGAGAGGTCTGCCATGCCATGTAGTCACCTCCGGGGCAGGCGGGAATCGAACTCATGCGGAAGTGGCTTAAGCTTCTTACTGCTATGCTCTAACCCGCTGTGCCACTAGGGAGGGCCGGGGCACATTTTTTTTTTAATGTAGAGGAGGCTATTTACTATTAGTTAACAGTAGTTCTACGTCCTGTATAACAACTAAAAACTCTGTTGAAATGTGAAAGGTTCCATGTCAAAGCCAAATACGATCTTGCAACCATTTTTCCCCACCCTGGTGATGTCAGCGGGAACCACAGTGACGGCTGCTGATAGATGCGTTCAGATGATTTGTTTGGACTCCACAGTTTCATCAGCTGCCTTTATCCCTTCTGAGCTAGTCCTTACTCTTGCCAAACTCACCGTGAATTCTTTGTCATCTGCTCTAAAGTACAAAAATGATCTGAATGTTTGCTAAAGATGTTTTGAAACTCAGGCTGTCATCATCACTGTGGCCATCAACCAAAATGTGAGCCCCGCAAACACTCCCAGGCAGGACAGGCTCCCCTCATCTTTCTTTACTTGACTGGAAATGTGCCATGGGGATAAAGGAGAAGAGTTCTGGAGTTTCTTTTCTGTGCGCAACCTGCTCTGTCACTTTCACTCCCAGTTGGACATCTAAAGAGACGCCTAGCTGATGGCTTGTGGCTCTGTGACCATTGGCAGGAGCAGAACTCAGGAGTCTTAGCATCTCCTGTCCTGGCAGCTCTTTTTCCTGCAGCATTTGGTTTCTTTTTCTCAGTATCAGACACACATTTGGGCAGGTGGACCTGGGAAACTGCTTGGAATGGACAGAGACACTCCCACCCTCTCCAGCCCACATGCTTGTTGAGTGTCAGCAAACTCCTTGCAACAATCACTTAGGAATGTCAGACTTCCCTTCTTCCCTGATAAACAAACTACGGAGCAGTATTCCTTTAATAATATATATTTGGGCATCAGTCAGTGGACTCAATGTCTATCTCTTCTAGTGGTGGAGAAGATGTCATGAGGTGATGTTTAGAATTGTGTCTGGTCATAGAAAGTACTATGCACCTTGATGCGGTTTTAAATTGTTATGATTACTGCTGCACTGCTATCAATATGCAGTTACATTGAAGGAGAAATAAGTGACCCACACAGGTATATGTGTCTTTATTAGATATCTGTCAGAATCCCCCTGCTAAATTATCCACAGTAATAGTAGAAAACACTCATAAAAACAAAAAATTAAAGCCAGGATTTATGTAGCAATCACTATATGCCAGGCATGTACAAAAATTAGCTTACTCCACAGCTCTTTGAAATAGGTGCCATTATCAGAGTGGTGAACTGAGGAAGGAGAAGCTAGGAGGTGAGTTCACTTAGCCGGCGAGGAAGGAGATGGCAATCACCACCAAGGGTTGCAGAGTTCCTTGCTTACCCACTGCCTCCCTGGCTTGACAAAGGCTCCACTCTCAGTGTGGCACTGATGTGCTTATTTGTGGGCGCATGACATTCCAAAACAAGGAGAACTTGTATTTAAAAGTCAGTGTAGAAATAGAACCCTAATTACATAAATATCTTTGAAGCACTAGTGTAAACAATCTACTATTTCAAAAGAAAAATAGTACAGTTGAAAAATTGTGTCTATTGAGACAGTACAAAATAAATCATTAGGAGGAGGAGATTAGAGGTCCTATGTATACGAACAAAGTGTACATTCTCTGTGTATAAATATTTACAAACATTTCCTATTTCTTGGCTCTAGTCTTGTGTATATGTGTATTTGTAACATTGCATGCAAATGTACGAGGATTCAACATCTGGCTAAAGTAGCTTTTCAGTTCTTTACCTTTTGTTTCATGAATGATTTTAACAAATGAGTCATTTCCATGTACCATTATTCTATCATTGTGACAACACAGAATATTTTTTTCTTAAGCTAAAATATGGATGAATATAATGATGACATACACAGATTTATTTAGTCATCTCATATTTAGTTATCTCAGTTGCATCTTATTAAATGTTGCTTAATCATCTCTTGGAAATAATGCATTATTAAGGATGATGATGCAGTTTATGTGAATGAAATAATTCATAGAAATTCTTCCATGTTATTAGAATGATCACTTTTTGAAGTTCCCATGGTGAGGTCTTCCACTTTGGCAGTTGGTAGTTTGTTACAATTTAGACTGAACAGAAATAGTTTACTTCAGAAAATGAAGTTCCTAGCTTCTGAATTACTGAAAATATGACTGATCTTTTCCTCACCGAAAATAGCTGGCAATACACTGAGGCCTGCATGAGTTCTTGCTCACATGATTTGCTCCCTTCTTTGCTCATTTGCTGTTCGTAATAAGTAACGGACCGTGCTAGCCGAGTTCCACTTTATTGTAGGTAATCCAATAGCTGTTGACAATAGTTAGGTTGTAAGGAATGGAAAAAGTGTGCGTGTCTGCTGAATGAAGACTGATAGTAAATGTTCACATTTCAAAGTATTTATCACTGCTTACTATCATTTTTCTCTCAGAGCAAATGAATCATTTTAAATAGAAGCAAACTGATCCCCCTATTAGCAAGTCTAAATCAGTAGAGCAACATCTATTTTCAGAATCTTTGTAGCTATAAAGGGATCTTTACAGTTTGCAATGCTTCGCCCAGTCCCCAAATGACAGCATTCTGTTACGAATAGCTTGCTCGGGATTTGGTGCCCGCATCTCTATTGTGGAACCTTTGGTTGGGAAAGCCGACAGCTGGGAGGAGCTCAGTGTTTTGAAGGTTATGATCATAGCAGTTTCATAAGTGCTTTATTTCAGTTCTCTCCTGGCTGTGGAAGGGACAGGTGCAGTCTGGTTCTGATTTCACTGGTCTTAATTTTTTATCTGACCTGGTAGTCAATCAAGGGCATGGGAGATTGAATGAGAGCCAGGTAGACAGACGGAGGGTGAGGGAGTTGGAGGTGTGACCCGCCGGGGAGGGGGTGCGGCTGGGGGTGGTGGTGCATGTGTCTATGAGGGGCAGTGTAAGCCTGTGTGTGCGCGTGTGAGCACGTGTGTGCAGGCTCGCATGTGCGTGTGGACAGCGTGGTGCATGTGTGTGCGCGTGGGTGGGTAGCGCCATGCGCGAGTGCAGGTGTAAGTATGTAGCGCCCTACCTGTGTGCAGGAGTGCATGTGTGCATGCGCGTGGCTCTCCCACCTCTCCCGTGGCAGAGCAGGTGGCTCTGCCTGTCATTCGCACTTCTGTATGTACGGATGCTGCCCTGTGCAAAATGGATTTCTGAGTGTTAACCATCATGTTCTTCTTTTCCAAAGGGTCTTCTGTAGGATTTCATTTGCAGAGCACAGAGGGCAATATCTAGGGTAATTCCAGGGCTTAGTGGCTGTGATCTTTTGTCAACTCTTCTTGTGAGAGAAATTAAACTTGGTATGAGCACCCATAGTTGCGGCGAGTGCAGCGTCGTTCCGGCCAATGGGTGGGGAATCATAAACCCGATAAGTATTTATGAGAGGGAAAAATGAGATGTCATAATATAACAAGAATATATTCATTAAATCTTTCAATTTCTCAGCAACAGAGAATTCCCACTTCAGTAAAAGGCTTTGAGCAGATTTATCAAGTCTGATATTCTTACTTTTATGAGATTTGACTCTCTATGCTAAAATGAGATATATTTAAAAGGAGGGCACCCTTCTCAGAGAGGAAAACTACTAAAAAGGTGGAGTTAATATAATACTAGCCACTGTTCTTTTGATGGAATACTGGATAATACACACAATATGCATTGAAATGGCCTGAGCACAAATGTGAGTACGGAGATAAATGATGCCTCTGATTGTGTGGAAGGAGCAGGCTGACCTATTTCCTGCTGCCTAAAACAGCAGCCAGACAGTTTTATAGCCTCTTACACTTGTGAAGCAATTTCATTTTATTTCAATACAATCAAACAATAACAGCTTGCACTTAAGGCATTTTCCAGAAAGGCAGCTTTTGTAGTTGTGGTGTGCCCATGGATGGGTTTTCTCTGGGATGGGCACAACCTGTGGGTGCCCCTACCCCCAGCCCCCAGCTTTTGATCTATGGGACCCAGAAACGTTCCTTGAAACACAATTTCCTGCCTCTGCTTGTCTGGGACCAGTGAGTCGTAAGGGGAATGTTTTTCCGTGGGTGAGAAAACCAGAATGCCCCTCAGTTTGAATATCTCAGAATTGAAGTATTATTTGGATGTCCTCCAATGTGGCAAGCACATTGGAGCCACTTTCCACACCTACATGCTATGCTTCTTCTGGCCTTGAAGATAAACAGCTCTGAAGCCAGTCTGAAGGCTTAGGTGAGACTGGCTGGGATTCACCCTGAGACGCCCCTGTGTCTTGGCTGTGTGTGCCTGTTTTTGGGAAAAGTATGAGTGGTCAGCATGCTTGAGGGGCAGAGACACTCATGGCCTCAGTCTAGATTCCTGCGAAAGGGCGAAACTTCAGTGAGCAAAATGGAGTATTAGTTCCATATTCTGGATCATAGACAGTGTCTTAACAATAGTTGGTGATGAGGATCATTATTGTACGCTGAGAACTTCTCAGTGTACATCTTAGAATGAAAGTGCCTGTAACTTTTATATTTTGTATGAGATTTTAAAAAATGATGGTTACCATACATCAAGATTGTCTTTGAGAGCTTAAATAGGGCTTTTTCAGAAAAAAATTCATTGTTTTTTTATTAATGTATGGGTCTACACCACTGTGTAGGTTGTGTTGTTCATATATTGGGTTGAGAACACTACGTGAGTTTCTGGAGCACAGCTCCTACACCTCAGTGTCTAGTCCATATCTCTCCCTCTGTGACAGGTGAGTAACCTCCACTGCCACCCCCTGCCTGTTCCTCCTGCCCTCTGCCTCTGGGAACCGCCCTTTTGTTCTCAGAACCCAAAGACTTGATGTGATCCTCTTGATCATTTGCTTTGTTTCTTGAGCTTCCACATGAGTGAAATCATACAGTATTTATCTTTCTCCTTCTGACTTACTTGTGTTATCTAATCATCTCACCATGTTATCGCAAATGGTGAGATTTCATCTTCTTTTATATCTGAGTAGTATTCTTGGTGCAGATATACCACATCTTCTTTGTTCAGTCAAGGATGGAATATGTATGAGCAAATGAGGACAAGATGATACTAGCACACAGCCGCCGACCTTAGATGGGAAGTCTTACACCGTCCTCCACACCAGAAAAACCTGGGGTGGAGACGCTGGCAGAATAAAAAAAGAATCTGAAAGAATCGCCTTGGAAAAGCACCCAAATGAAAGGCAGATAGAAACACTAGAAACAACGAGAAAAGCAAAGCTGAAGTGGCCGTAGTAAGACATAATATATCAGTGATCACCCTAACCGTAGTGGACTGAACCCTGCCCAGAGGCAGTGTCTACATGGGTCAAAAAACAGGACTCAGCTATATTGTGTTTGCAAGAAATACACACCAGTTCTAAAGGAAAAAGTAGATTCATGGTGAAAGTAAGTCTGTCCCCCTGCCATGCCTCCCCTCCTTCTCTTCCCCCTCACCTTTCTCCCTTCCCTACAATCCCTTCCCCTTCTCCCTCCTTGTCTCAGGGAAACTGGTTTACCCCACTGTATCTGGTTGTGGTAGATGATCACAATCCCTGAGAGGGTAGCCCTCTCTTTATAGCCGGGGCGGGGGGGGGGGCAGAGAACAGAGAGAATTTTATAAAATGAGAGACTAGTTGCAGTCAGAATACACTACAGTAAACCAAAAAAGGGGTTGGGTTGCTTGTAATAACCATTTTATGTCAATTGCTGAAAGAGTTAAAGAATGATAGAGACTTGGGAGCCCCCTAATGATTTAGAAAAGCATATTCCACATCGGCACTTACTTGTGAGCCCTGTTGTGTCTGCCCATCCGCTTCTGTGCTGGCGGTGGGACTGTGTCTCCTGTTCAGCTCCTGTCCAGCGCCATCAGCTCAGCGGGGAGGAGTCCCAGGGAGAGTTCTTGCAGGCCGTGGTTTCATGCAAATTGCTTTCATAGCTGAATACTCACCCTCAAATACTACCATGTCTTTGGTCACATTTCAGTGTTTTGGCTTTGTTGGTATCATTGATTATCATTTCTTTCTTTCTCCTCTTTTAGGTGAGCATCTTGTCTTTTATATTTAGCAAAGGCCCCAATTTGCACATTCAGTTTTGAGTTCTCTGTCGAACTATCCTTTTGCACCACCCTGCCCTTGACTGGCCTTTGACCAGTTATTTAACGTGCCTCAGGTTGTTCATCTGGAACAGAAATGGTAACGAGAGTCACACAGCAGCGTTCCGATGACAAACAGCTTGGCTAGTGCAGTGTTCCGCGTTATATTAACACTTAATAAACATTGCTTATTTATCATGGTGTTAATGTTTGCCAGGTATGTTACTTATTTTATATGTTTGAGTGGCACTAAGCAAGCATGGATCAGATCAATTCATCCATAAAGTGTTTTTCACCGATAAATGGTTTTATAGTTGTGTGGCTGACTTATGGCGAATTCATAGGAAGCTCACCTCTATTGTCTCCATTTTCCTGCTGTTGAAAATATTAAATCTCATTTTTCTCTCTCCGCATTAATTTTTGAGAATTTGTATTATGATTGTATTGTTGTGCTTTCACTATCATCATTATATTTTTAAGATTTATTTATTTATACATACAAGAACTGGGGTACAGGCCAGAAATGTTGAGGGGGGTGAGAGGATTCACCAGAGACAGAGTAGGGAGCAGAGTGGGGAGCAGAACAGGCAGATGTACTAAAATACACTGCTGAGGGGAGCAGTGGGTGAGTCAGGAGAGGTCTGTCATGCCATGTGGGTCATCTCCCTGGCTAGGGGTCAAACTTGTGCTGCAGTGGCTGGGGAGAGCTTCATAGTGTTGTGCTTTAACCCGTTGTGCCACCAGGGAGAGCCCAGTATTATTATTATTTTTTGAAGAGTATTAGAAATAAGAACCTGATACTATCCATTCATCTCCTTCTGTTCAAAAGTACTATTAACTATGGTAATAAAATCGCAGATGACATTATTTAATTTATCCCAGCAAAGGTGTTTAAGATCTGAGTGTGATGAAACCCATTTACATTCAGTTTTAGTTAATAGATATCATTGATTTGTTTTTCCACCTTTCCATAGAAGCTAGCCTGTAAAGGAAATGCATTCTGGAAGTTGTTGCTAAAAATAAAAGCATACACTTTCTTCCCTCCCTGTTGCAGATGAGGTCTAGAAAGAAAGTAGGAAGTAGTTTGTTTACCTGGCGCACTTTGTGGTAGGTTTGCCAGCTGTCCTTGCCATGTGTCCCCTTCTCTGACCAGATGCAGCTTCTGTCTCATTTAATTAGCAGGACAGTCTGTTACATATGAGGTTTGGAGGAGTGAAAGATTTCCCCAGCGTGCTCTGTCTATGGTATTTTGGAATGCTGTTATTTGAGGATGGATCTGATAATTTGTAATTTTCCTTGTGTTCTTTGGCATGGTTATAGTGTAGACAACTTTAATTCCAAAGAGGGTTTAAATACCATGGGATAACCCAATTCTTATAACATGAAGGGAAGTGAAGAAGACCAAAAGACAGAGATAAATGTGATGGTTTTCTAAATTAGCTGTACATGCCAAAAAGGATCATGTTATACTATCTTTTACATTTTGCAACTTTCCTCTCATATTTGAGCCCTCTCAAGTTTTTAGTGGCTTTCTTCCCTCAAAATTTTCTGTCTGATTAGTATTTCTCTTGTTCTTGTATGTTTTCCTGGGAGTCTTATTAGTTGCTATATTATTGCTGCTGTGTACCATCCTTTTGCTTTATGAAGTTTGGGAAGCTGTTAATTCTGGAAAATTTGGTGTCATAAAATTAAAAGGGAGGAAAAAATTAAAACTGACATTTGAGGAAAGGATTGTCCATATACCTGTTGGTTTATCTTTCAGTTTCTATCATGAAAATTTCAAGTATGTGTTCATACACACATACACACACACACACACACAGAATAGTCCACGGAACTATCATAATAGCATCAAAGGGTTTTCAGCTGTGGCTTATCTTTGTTATTATCCTTCTTTTACCCACATTCTGTTTTGGAGTGAATGGCAGACACCATCTTATTTCTTTAGTGAATATTTCCCCAGAAATAAATTCCTTTGTTTAATATCAGTCACAATACCATGACTAAAATGTTAGCAATAATTCCTTCATATTATTAAATACTTATTGTATAAATATCTAATTGGTTCATAAAAATCATGTTTCAGATAGTTATTTTAAATGGGGTGAAAAAATATGACCATGCATCATATTGGTTAGTATATCCATTAGGTCTCTTTTGACCAATAAGCTTCTCTTCTTTTTTCTTCCTCCTTTTTTTCTTCCCCCATACCTTATTTTTTGGGGGAAATATGTATTTTTTTTCTCAAGAAGTTGACCTTTACTAATCACATACCCATAATGCCTTTTATTTAACATGTTCTTTTCTATGTACTTAAGCAAATAGTTGCATCAGAGTAAGATTTTTTTCTCAAATTATTTCACTTGTTTGTATTCTAATTTATAGACAGTGCACCAATGTCATTTCTTAAGCTGGCCATTTGAAGATGTTTAACCCATTTTTTGGCCAGTGGTTCTCAAACTGTGGTCTCAGCAACATCACCTGGGAACTTAGATATGCAGATTCTCAGGCCAGCTCCAGATGACCTACTAATCCAGAAACGCTGGGGTTGGGCCTCAACCCGCTGTGCTTTCATAAGCTATCAGGTGATGTGGAAGCAAGCCACAGCTTAAAAATAACAATTATAAATCACCACGAATCATTGCTTAGCCATTTGTACTTTTCAACATATTTTTCAAAGATTATTGGCACTTCTAAAGAAGCAGTTGTGTAAATCATTCATCACATATGTTTCAAATAAGTTATTTTAATAACAGTGACACTATTGTCTTGCCAAATAAGATTAGTCCCTCCTAACCCAGTGTGTGACCCTAATCCACTACCCACTGAAAGGGAGACAGGAAACCCAGTAAAGTAGGACTGTCATTAATTTGCCAGCTTCCTATTTAATCTGACTGCCACTGTTAACCCTGCTGCTGCTCCTTTTTGTCACAAACCCATTTGAGATCTAACTTCCCACTATCCTGAAGCAAGCCCTGCACCCTGCATGTCAGAGATCCCCATCTGTGTGCTTCAGTGGCATCCATGCTCACAAGGAACAACTGAGCGCTTCTGCTCTGTTTACTTCTCGCTGGCTTCCCTCTAGAAGCTTTCCCTCCTCTCAGAAAGTTTCTTTTGCACAAGTACCTGAGCATTTATCCTCACAGTATCCTACATTCCCTGGGCTGACTGGGTAGTCTAAGCATGGAAGTGAGTGTTGGCCCAGCTAGTGTTTTCCAGCACCCCGTGTCCTAGCTCCCACGTGCCAGCAGCATCGCATGGGCAAGAGGAAGGGGTGTAAGACTTCAAGCCTCAACCTTCCGGTTTGAATCTCCTCCTGGTTTCTGTTTGTTATAATTTCATCATCTGAAATGGGGGCTATAAGGTAGCAACCTTTTTGGGTTGGTGTGAGGTTGAATTCGTGTGCTGATGTGCAAGGTGCTCCGAGGAGGGCCTGGAGCACAGCTGCCCGGTCGCCTCGGTGCTTTCCTTAATCACTCACTTTGGCTCACAGTGCTCCATGACAGTTGTGAACTGTAGCCGATCCTTGGAGGTTCGGAATTATGATTTAGATTTCCATTAACATAGCTTTCAATTCAGTGCCACTTGAAACCAGGCAGTTTTTGAGTGCAGTGACATTCAACATGTAAATCCTTGAAATATAATCTTAGAAAAATATGATTCCGAGTATTGTGCAGGGCTGACATACAAACTTCATCACGTATCAGAGGAAAAGGAAATATTGTGCTTAACATAGATGACATGACATGACATCACATATTTGACTAGCCTTGCAAGTGCTGTGAAAGCAGGTTTGCAAAAATGCACCTTCCTTCTGTCCTAAGTAAGGTTGCTTTGGGTAACGGGAAATCAGTGACCTGTTCTATCATCACTTGCAAATCGTTACAATTACTTGTGTTGAAAGGTCTCAAAGTCTAAGTAGTAGTTAACAAAGGGAGCCTGAAAACTGAGACAAAGTGTTAATGGGCAAGTGAAGGTAAATCTAAAAGGCATATTGACAGTTACAATTATTACTTCTGGAAACACGGAATTAGTGACCCAAATATGTAATCCTTTTCCCTTCTTGGTGTTTACTGCACTGTGATACAAATCAAACAAATTCCAAGTTACGTGTTGTTTATAACGTAACCCTAGGTTCATGTCCATTCTTGGTTTTAAACATTATACTCTGTGTGGTCAGTGTTAAATCACCCCCTGAAACCTGAAAGCCAGTAGACTTATGCTGGCGTTGGCACTACTTACAAAGAATATTTAATTAATTTTGTTATCAAGATCAAATATTCTTTTTCCAGGGATTTTGTTATTTATATATTTTGAGTGTTTGCCACTCTTGAGTCCTTGAATGTGACTGTGTTCCCATTGGTGGGTCTTCCAGTTTCTCTCTTGACACTATATTAAACCCATCTTTCCATCTGGGATGTGAGATCATCACCCCTCTCCATGCGTTGTATCTCCCACCCACATTTTGTGACTTGTCTCCTCAAAGGACTGAAAAGGACACAGGTTAGAGGTCCTTTGAGTGGCCCAAATGGTGTGGGGAGGAGAGGGATATTTTTGAAAAAGTTGGTTTGGAAATAATTATAAGAATAGGAGTCTTAAAAAAAAGTTCTTTCTTTATCACAAAGAAAGGTTTGTTGTGGGATCAAATATCTATTTTTTTATAAAGATTTATTTATTTATGTGTACAGAACTGAAAAGGATATTAATTTAATTCAGGTACAAGCAGAGACAGAGTGGGGACCAGAACAGGCCAATTGAGGGGAGCAGCGGGTGGGTCAGGAGAGGTCTACTGTGCCATGTGGGTCACCTTCGGGACTGGGGATTGAACTCACACTAAAGTGGCTATGCCCAGCTTGCAGTGCTGTGTCATAACCCGTTGTGCCACCATGGAGGGCCCTGTCTTTTTAATTTGTAAAGGGCTTCACATAGCGCCTGCTAGAGAGAGAGTGCCATTAAGAGTCAGTCATATAATTATACTCTTTTGGCTACTTATTTTTTGGTCAGTTGGTTATGATACTGATTTGCAAAGGTCTTTGCAGGGCTGGTAAACAGAAATCCTCTTTCCCATTAGACTTTTCATTTATTTCTGTCCTTATGCCAGCTGCTTTCAGATTTGTGCCTGATACCCATAAACCCTGTGTGATGTGGTCTGTGTGCATTTAACTATTAAGCTTAGTTCACTTGTGTATTTTTTTTTCTGAGTTTTAAGGA
This sequence comes from Condylura cristata, assembly GCF_000260355.1. NCBI lineage: Eukaryota > Metazoa > Chordata > Mammalia > Eulipotyphla > Talpidae > Condylura > Condylura cristata. The sequence continues at coordinate 4,693,537 of NW_004567122.1, forward strand.
CACAAAATGTGTTACGATTTTGGATAGATGCCCAGTCAATCTGGGAGTTAGAGCATAATATGAAAATGTAAATCCCATCTCTTTGGATAGGTATACACACACATGTGTATTCACACATACACATGTGTGCACAAGCATGTGTGCATACTGCATCATACTTGCATGAGTACACAAATGTTTGGAAAGAGATGTTGCATGACAATAAGCCATTGTTCACCCAGGTGACCACAGGACAAAGCCTTGGATTGACGAGACGGGGAAAAGGGTGTGGGGATTTAAAATTACGCTGTTACTCGGTGTTTAATATTAGTTGCTGTAAATACAGAAGGAGCCTTTGTAATATGTAGGGACGAGCAGCCAACATTTTAGAATTTCAAGCCAATAGATAAATATCTTTCATGCATTCAAATTTGTAACACATACTGTACTTAATGGGGGATGTCACATTCTAAGGGGAAATTCTATTTCCTGCTGTTGTATTTTTATATCACCCAAAATACTTGTGAGAAGCAATTAGTGTCCACAACTTGCCATGTTCCTGTGAAGTGAACCTGGCACAGGAACACCCAGCTAATCCTTTGGCAGCCTTCGGGGAGTACTTAGGAAGCCTCGGGTGTCCTTGCTGCGACCTTTTAGCATGTGAGCCAACCCTAGCCACTGGCTATTGGACCCTTTATTTCTGGCATAGAGTGAGTTGTGGGAATAACTGGGCAAGGAACATAAAGTCATCTCGTGGACTCGCCTTAGAATTTTGGTGTGTGGTCCTTCAGAATAATTATACTCATTCCTAGATACATAGGGACAAGGACCTATTTGAATATAAAGTCCTCAGTTTTATCTAGTTTGAAGATGAGTCAGTACTATCATTGGCAAGAAAAGATTCTCAAATAAGAGCCTACTTTTAAGAGTAAGGTGCTGTGAGTGAATCGCCTGGGTTTGAATCCTGTTTCTTCTGCGTACTGTGTGACTTTGAGCTAGTTTCTTAACCACTCTGTGCCTTCACTTATCTGGAAAATGTACTTCTCAGATATGGCTGTTTTGTGGGATTAGGCTATTGATAGATGAAGCGTAGACACAGAACCTGCTACTTAGCATTGTGTAGAAGCAGCAGAATGTTTTAGATAAACAAAAGTAATAATGCACTGTATAAGTACAACCTCATTTCTGAAATTAAAAAATACATATATATTATTTTCCAATGGTTGAAAATAAAATTTCAGATCAGTGACCATTGTTATTATTTTTAAAGAATCTAGATGACATCCTGGCAAATTTTAAGGAAAAAAACAGCATTAAATGGTAACTTTTCAAAGCTCTGACAGTTTGTCATTAAAGATTTTGATCATTGTATGGCAAAAAATTCCCTGTCATTTTACAGACATAGGGAAAGTCACATGATCTGCTTCTCTGTGTGTCCATGTAAGATGCTCACCCTTAGGATAGTTTGGGAATACCTGTACTGCCTTCCCCTGGCTCAGGTGGCAGAGTCACAGGGGCGCCTAGCTGGGGCATCACACAGAATCTGGCGGCTGGGGTGTGGGCAGTGTAGATGGGTCTGCGGTCCTTTTAAGAGGGACAGGAACACACACCCTCGTTTCCCAGTGGGAGCAGCTGGTGCATTGACATGGGTGGTCAGGTCTGCGTGTCAGGGCAGCTTTCCACTAACTTGCTGTGCAACCATGACCAAGACACTTGAACTTGCTTATCTCAGTTTCCTCATCTGTGAAACGGTAACAGTCCTAACCACTTTCTCAGAGCACGTTAGGAGGTGTGAAGGAGATGACCAGTATACAGCATCTAGTGTGCCCCAAGCCTGCTCACCACAATCCCTAATACATTTAACTGGGACTGCTCCCTCACTCTTTGCTGCTTGCTCTGTTGGATATGTGGAAACTGGTGACAGGTCTCTTCAGTGATGTTCATCCCTCTGCGAAGGGAAAAATGAGATCGCATACATTAGTAGAGGTAGTATTTCCTCAGGCTACCAGAAACTAATAGCTTGTTAGTGTACAGTTTGACTTTGTTGCATAGGAACCTTTAAACAAACAACAGATGAGACTAATAAATGATACATTAATACTTACAAATTAACCTTTATTGGGCATGCCAGGTGAGAGTACAGTTAAATCTATATTTTCTATAAGCAACGACTTTAGCATAAGTATGTCCCTAATACTGCTTCAGCTATATGCTGAGAATGTTAATGTCCAAAATTCAAATTTAAGTAGGTGTCCTGCATTTTTACTTGCTTAATCTGAAGATCTTAACCTTATTACCGTTCTTTTCTATTTTGATGTTTAGTTCTAAAATTTTCCTTACAGATTTTTCCCACACGGTTGCTAATTTATTAGGTTGTTCAACTCAGTATTAACTTGTGCAAAGATAGTGACACAATTTAGAAATGAATGAGCCAGAAAAACTTGAGATGTGAATTAAAAGAAAAATTAAAGCAAGATTCAGTTGAATACACAATAATAATCTTTCAATTTAAGACAAACTAGTATAAAATTTATAACAGTATAACAATAGCTAGTGACTATAATGAGTAATAAATAGGACTTGGGGAACTTGAATAGTTGCCACATGTGATTGTTCTGATAGGTTACAAACAAATCTAGGAAAGTATGAATTTTCTAATTTTTCACATTTGTACTATTTCCTCTTATAATATTACTCATATGTATGTTGGGCATGTTTCTAATATAATTATTAAATTTTCACATCTGGAAGTTGATTATTATCTTACTTATTCAAATAATACCTGATTTTTTCCCTGAATACAAATGGATCTTAAGATTAAAACAAAGAAACAAAAAACTAAATGGTGTTTTAGGATCAGTATTTTGAAACTAACATGTTATAAACTGTTGTAAAGTTGGAGAGAATAATACACAAGAACACAAACACACAAATATGTGCCTTAACTTATATTAGTAAAATAAATCATATCAAAGCAATATAATACTAATGTGATTTATTTATATGTTATATATGCTCTTGATGATGCAGGTGAATCAGAATTGCTATATCTAGATTATTAAATCTTAAGCTTATCTGAACTGAAGGTTTGAGTCTGCATTTGTTGAAAATAGATGAATAATGAGATGTTTAAAATAAGTTTGTTATTTGTTGTGGAAATGTAGGTAGTAATTTGAAAACAATTCATCATAATTATTTTAGACAGAATATAGATGAATCATAAACCAAAGGAAACGTATATGATAACATTTCTTAAACTTAAACCTATTGAAATTTTGGGCCGAAATTAACATTAAAAGTATCATGACGTGTTTTGAAAATTTTATTGCTTTTTGGTAATCCGTTTCTTTGGATTTTTGCGTTTTCCTTTTGATTAAAAAAATCTAAATGGATCCTGTGAAATATTGAACTGAGGTTTTTGTTTATTTAAAGCTCTTTTTAGAGGGGAATGACTCCTAATTGTTCTGTGCCCTTTTAATTTACTTTTACTGTTTTAGAACTTCTCTACTGCCCGTAGGTAGCTAGTAATTAGATAGGGATAAAACCAAATAACACTCAGCTAAGGAAAAAAATGTGCCTCTTTTGCAGGCATGATGAATTGCTATTAGCTTTCCTCAATGTGTAAAATTATGTGAACTAGGGTGCTGCCACTCTTTTTGTGATAGCATTTTATGGATATTCCTATGGAAACTCCATAGGAAAGCACGAGTAGCACTCACTTTTCAGAACTGTGTTTTTATATCACAGTAATATATTTTTTTAAAGATTTGTTTATTCATACAGAACTGGGATACAGGCCAGAAGAGTAGGGGCAGTGAGAGGATGCACCAGAGAGAGTGGGGAGCAGAACAGGCAGATCCGTGAAGCACCCTGCTGAGAGGAGCAGGGGGCAGGTCCAGAGAGGTCTGCCGCCATGTGGGTCACCTCTAGGGTGGCGATTGAACTCTCACTGAAGGGGCTGTGGCCAACTTGCAGTGCTGCGTCCTAAACCGTTGTGCCACCAGGGAGGGCCCCATAGTAATATTTTTATATAGTTAACAACTTTTACGTGCTTACTAGGATCACAACTCACTTCCATTAATTTACCTTTAATAGTCATTGTAAATAGTTCCCATAAAGTTCATGTTTTCATGTTGTAGGTGAATTTTTATAACGAATTAAGGTATAGGAGCTCAAAGTTAATTGTACCTTTTTTTTTTTAAGGATTTATTTATTTGTGCATACAGAACTGGGGTACAGGCCAGAGGCTCAGGGGCGGTGAGAGGCTTCACCAGAGACAGAGTGGGGAACAGAACAGGCAGATCAATGGAGCACACTGCTGAGGGAAGCAGCGGGCGGGTCAGGAGAGGTCTGCCACGCCATGTGGTCACCTCCGGTGCAGGCGGGAATCGAACTCATGCGGAAGTGGCTTTAGATTCTCAGTGCTGTGCTTTAACCCACTGCGCCACCAGGGAGGGCCCATTTTGTGCCTTTTAAAAAGAAATTAACTTCAATAAAAATTAAAAATCAGGAAGCTTTAAGCAGTCAGGATTTAAAAAAACCCAACCTCAAACTATTGCTTATAATATATCTTCACTGTGAAAAATAGAAAATATTCACAATCAAAATAAGTTCACAAAGGGAATCATACTTTTAATGTGTGTCTGAGGGGCACCCGGGGTCCCCAAATTGGATGCTGTAGGTGGTCCACCCATTGCGCACAGAGATAAAGCAGACTTAGTGTAAAAGAACTTGACTAGGTTAGTGTGCACAGAGAGAAGAAATGGTAATAGTTGCCCAATAAAACCCTCAGTTACCCATCCCTTCATGGGTAAGCACCCAGCCAGGCAGAGTTGGCAGGAAGCAGTCTATGGTTCTTCTCTCTACGGTTCTGTTGGGGAACCATAAGAAGGGGGAAAGGGTCATGCAAATCTGGGACAAAAGGAGCAAAATCAAAGTACAAATCAGAGTAATGGCTGCATTGTCAGCCTCCCCAGGGTTCTCACCCCGCAGGCCTTTCCCAAATGTCTCTATGTCCCTCTTCCGTGAGTGAGTCTCCTCCAGGTTCACCAACTCTGCGGTGCAAATCCAAAGCTGAACAGCAGGTCCCCTTCTTTTCCATGTGTCTCCCCAGCGCTCACTTGCCTTCCACGTTTTGTATTTTGCCTCTTCAGGCTGCTCAGCTCTGCTGCCTGTTAAGTGGGGCAGGATCGTGGTAGCTCCCCTTTTATGGAGCTGCTCCTGATACAGAACTACTGATGACTATATAAAAGTTTAGCTTTTGTGTATAATAACCCTTTTAAAATGTAAGAACTTGGTGTTCACTGTAATGAAGTTCTTGTTTCAAGGTGGAATATAAATAAAACCTGGTGAGGAGGAAAAGCATGGTTTAAAACTTCATTAGCATATAGAGGGATCCAAGTGTCTTTGAAGTCAGGGTTTTAGCACATTTTACTTCCCATTGTGAAGGGTGGAAATTTCTTAAGAGCTGTATATCATGATGTTACTGTGCTGTAACTAAATAGCTGAGAGGCGAACATTTCCTTCAGTTGAACACCCACTTTTGGTGAGGCAAAGGAGACTCGCTGACAAGCAAGCTGGGCCTCTGTCTTCAGGTTTCCACTTCATGGGAAATGACTCAGGTTTCCGAAGAGCAGACTGTTGGTTTACTGTAGTTTCTGTAGTCCCTGAACACAGGGACTGGGACAGAGGAGCCCCAGTAAATATTTGCTGAATGTATATAGAAAATGGAGAGTCGAATTGTACCAAACTGGAGGCTAATTGGGAATTTCCAGAGCTCACCCCCTCCCTCCCCAGACCTCTGCCTCTGGCTGTTTTCCCCAGTGGCCCAGTGCTAGATCCTTATCTGCTGCTGTGAAATGATGAGTTACATACTGCTTTGTACATATAATTGTTTGCAGTCTATAAAGCACCAATTCCACTTGTATTAGGGCATATATATATTCTTTTCAACACAAAGCCTCTGTTTTCCTGCTTTTACTTTTATGAATTGTTACAGTGCATAATGCCTTAAAATTAGGGAAGAGCTCCAAAGTCCCTGACTGAGAAAAATGATGTTCTTTGAGTCCAGGACCAGTTCCACCAAGATGTTTTCATTGTCTTGGAGGTTGTTCTTGTTGTAGGACTTGCTGAGCAATGTTAAACATGATGGCATCAGAGGTCATTCCATAAAAACTTAAGCATTTCTAAAAAAAAAAAAAAAAGGTATGCATCCATCCATCCATCCATCCATCCATCCATCCATCCATCCATCCATCCATCCATTCCTGTATCTATCTATACATAAATAATAATGTTCCAGAATCTCATTGTCGTGGAATTGATGTAAATATATAGAAAAGACGAAACTGTGGATGAAGTAGGTGCTAGTTTCATCCTGATGAGGGAGGGGTGAACAATACTTAGGTGTTAATAGGGCTGTGCAGACTGTGGCCGATGACCTGACTGTTGGCCAAGAAGAAGTTTGCAGGGTTTTAGGAAAATAGAGTAAATTAGGACTTTTCCAGAAGGAGTTAACAGCATACACTAGAGCATGGAAACTTGATATTCCCGAGTTCTTTTGGGAAACCATATTTGCTGACCTGGATGGAATGTGGAATATAGATTTTTTTTAAAAGATTTATTTATTTATGCATACAAGAACTGGGGTACAAGCCAGAGGTGTTGCAGGTGTGGTGAGAGAATCCTCTGGTGAGAAAATTCACCAAAGACAGAGTGGGGAGCAGAACAGTTAGGTATACTAAAATACATTGCCAGGGGAGCAGCAGGAGGGTCAGGAGAAGTCTGCCATGCTATGTGCGTCACCTCCCTCGCTGGGGATCCAGCAGTGGCTGTGGTAGCTTCATAGTGCTGTGCTTTAAGCTGTTGTGCCACCAGGGCGGGCCCGGAATATAGATTTTTGTGAGACATCTAAAGAGAATGAAAGGAAAGGAAATTGAAACTCTTCATGGCATCAGAAACGAAAGCGATGGGCAACCTTGATGAATTCTGAGTTGGCAGAGGACATAGTAGTTGCAATTTAGACTTGAACTGGTGGTTTTGTCACTACAGTAAGGCGGGGGGGGGGAGTGATGGGCAAGAAACTTGGAAGATTTGTTTTATTTTGTATTTTAAGAAATTAGAAAATCTGAAAAAAAATGACAAAAGCAAAAAAATAGTGCTAACATAATAACAGATATAATTCAAATGCCAGATAGTGTGTTAACCTTTAAAAGGGAATTAGAGATATAATTGACATACAACATGGTGTAAGCTTATGCTTTGGCTTTCTAATATGCATCATTCACAAACCCCTGCATGGACCTGTTACACACAGTTATCTTCTCCTTTGGACAGAGGAGAGTAACCTTATGATTGGGGAGATTATGACTTGCCTTTGGTCACAAGACCAGTGAAAGCCTGGGAGTCCCAGCCCACGTCCCCATCCCACATCTGTCTGTGGGCCCATAGGGTCCTTCAGTGCTCATGTCCCCACATTTATTCTTGGTTTCTCTGCCTTTCATACAAGAACCTGTAGACTTTTCCCTCCATTATAGCTGCTTACTGGCCACCCCTAGAGACTGTCCCATGTGAAACCTTGAACCAGTTCTCATTCTCTTCATCAGTTCTGAAAGCCCACCCATAGGTCACTGAGACCCCAGACTTGTTCGAGTCCAGTTTAGGGACTTGCTGGAGTCGCCACCTTTAAGTGCCAACTCCTTGGGAACCCTCCAGCTTTTGAATGACCTTCTGGCCTGCCTCCTAAAACAACCGTGTTTTATATGTTTAACTATATTAAGAGGTAGCTATTAGTTCATTGATTTATAAAATGGAATTGACATTAATTTTCTCCTCACATTTCTTGATTTCCTGTCGTCTGCCTATATTGGAAAAGAGAGGGAAAAAAAAAAAAGATTCCCAGTTAGAATTATAGAAAGAGGCGTCAGGTCGAATTAGAGAATATACTTCCCAAGACAGGAAATTGAAATCTTAAAAAATGGAATCTGAGCAAGTAACCTTTTGTTTTATCTCAGATGCCACAGCAGAAATAATTCTGAATCTTCATTCATACTTCTGTCCATCATCAGAGAACAGATGTCTCAGGCAGAGTCAGTGCTTTGAGTTTCAGCTCTCATTTGTCCTTTATTTAGACTCACCTGTCTAAAATTACATAATTGCCTGACACAGAGTCCATGTCTATCTCTTCTGGTGAAATGATGGCTTTCAGAGGGCAAGGGTGCTTTTTGGTTCATTTCAGACACACCTGTAACATCAGCCTGTGCATAGAGCTTTACTGCGTAGACTGTCGGTAACCTGCTGCACACAGGGCCACATGAGCGGTCACACACAGCGGGGCCTGCCCCTCAGGCGTGGCGAGTGCTGACCAGCAGGCTGGACGTGCTGTCTGACGGTGCCCTGTCAGAAGAAGGATGCTCCACCCTTGGAGAGATGTAGGTGCAGCAAGGCGTGATTATGTGTCACAAGAGAAGGCTCCAGGACCTGTGCGGTGTTTCTTACCACGATGTCTGCACCGGAAGGAGCCTCCAGTCAATGTTCCAGTATTTTCTAAGATCCTTGGGTCAGTAGCACCAGCAGGGAAGAGGATTTTTTCAGCTGGAAGGAAGTCTCCATTCATGTGCTTCTTTGCTTAATTGTTTCTAAAAGACAGTTTCAGCAAGTTCTAGCCCAGTTGCTTGCTTGCTTGCTTGCAAGTGATTTGTAGAAAGAAGGCTTGCACCTATCCTTAGTGATAACTCCAAATAGCTTTCTAATACCCAGACTCTCTCAGTTCTTAAAGAGCAGAGTCCAGACTTTACAGCTGCACAATTCAAAGATCCTTTAACAAACTGCATATGGGTTAAATATCATTTCCTGCATGTTTGATGATTTTTCTCTTCTCAGAATCACCAATAGCCTCGCTTGGAAGAGCTGTAGAGTTAAAAAGCAGACGCCTTAAGAGCCCCTAGGAACGGTGAATTCCTTCGAAAGGAATCTCCAGTTCCCTGTTCTCTTTGCGGGGTGAACGGTGAGCAGACATTGTCGAAGATGGTGCTGATGACCTGCTCCGGAGTAGGCTCTGTGCTCTCTCAGCGGGAGAGCGGTGGTTTCTAGCCTCAGGGTCATTGTCAGCTGGAAATGCGAGACCTGCTGTTGTATTTACTCTTATGGTCTTGGTAACCGTGTGTTGTCCTGGTACAACTTTTGATATTTAATAACCCACAGAAAGCTTAGCACACTTGGCAGGAGACCTACAATAATATTATGGGCACTTAGAGTGGAACTTCAAGGACTCATTTGTCTTAAGGTTTCCTAAAAGGTCAAAAAGGAGATCTAGAAGGAGAACAAATGACATCTTGACTAGGATATCTTTAGTACATTTCATTGTGCGTTAGAAACACTTCTTCCTGTTTATCATCACACACACACACACACACACCTAGGAGGATGATGCAGTGTCTTTTGTTCTACAGCGTGTGGTCCTTCCACAAGGAGTAGATAAGGTCATAAAAAGGCAAAGAAGCTAAAATGCATCCACGTGGGGCTTGCTGTCCTCAGTCTAATGAAGGTGTTTATCCTTTCCCTCATTTTGTCATCACTCTTTACTCTGTGAGGAAGGAGCAGTGGAGATTGTAATTTAACTTTAACTCAGCCTGGGTCAACATGATATTTTCTTTCATGCCTCTCTTCTCCTCTGACAGACAGCAGAAAATGAAGGATTGTTGTTCAAAGAACATAACCATTAGCCTAGTGGTTATGGTGCAACAAGGGGCTTTCAGAGTCACTGAGAAGGAAATGTCCCTGGCAAGCACACTAATATTGGAAACAGTAGCTCCAGAGTTACAGCTACCTCTTGCTGTGTTCTATTGGATCAAGAGAGAGCATGATGTTGATTTTGTTTGTAAAAGAAGTCGCCTTGGCCTGTGCTGGGACCGTCCCAAGAGCAGACAGACTGAAAGCACTAGAAGGAAGTGACAGTGATGACTGCAGCCTCAGCTGGCATGGCCTCAAAGCATTTCAGAGGGCAGTGTTCCAGAGATATTGCAGGGTAGCTGTGGTAAGTGTAGCCAAATAGATTTAGTGCTGCTCTACAGGAGGCAAAATAAGTTAGGGGAATAGAAAATGAACAAAAACAACACCACCAGCAGCAAAACCCATTTGTAAATAAGCTGTTGCATGCCACAGCTAAACTACAGAACCGTAAGCCAGCAAAATCCTCCAGATACGAAAAGCCACCTCTGGAAGGGATTGCTGAGGCTGACAGATGGCTCTGCCGGACACATATCTGATGAGTGAGGACTACTCCCTCCCTGGGATGTGGCCAATCTGATCCTTGGGCTATTTTCAATTGATAAATAAATTTTCTTTTCATTGAAGAAAATTTCCCTTTCTGCTTCTCCTTATGGGCCATCTTTGTCTTCACATGTATCTTGTGCTTGCTGCTCACACCTGAACAACACCATCGCTCTTGTCTTAGCTTCTCTTTGCTAAGATTAGTATCTCCTATTTGCTTTATCCTTCCTTCCTTTACATGGTGTTCAGATGTCACTGCTGGTGCCACTCTGAGAAGGAGGCTTTCTGATGGTGAACAGATGTGATTTTACAATGTATTGTAACCTCTCCTGCATGGTGCCATTATGTTTTTATTTTGTCAGTTCAAGGTTTTCTTATTTAAAAAAGGCATTATCCAATTTTGGTATAAACTTGAACTTATGGCTAAGAGCTCCAGTCTTTACATAGATGATCTCTAAAATAAAGGTTTAACAAAATAAGCTTGGAAATGGAAGTTTTGAATTACGTTGAGAGCCTTGCATTTGTCTAGGTTAAATTTCATTTTTCTTGTTTCCTTAGGGGAGATTTTGGATTTTTTTTGTTAAAGAAATGGAGGAAAAACCACTCCCCTTCAGCAGCTCATTCTTACATGGCTGATGCTGAGTTTTAAGGATCAAAAAATGTAACGAAAAGCTGAGAAGATACAAAGAGGTAGGGAAATCCATGTGACACACAGACACAGTGTTATGGGAACCCAGAGAGGGGTTTTGAAAAGTGTAAAATGAGTTGATAATGATCCTTGAATTGAATCCTAAGGCATGGCTATGCATTTTCAGGAGGATGAGGGGTTAAGGCTATTGTAAATGGTTGCTGCAGTATTGTTTACTGCACATCAAAACTGGAAACTGTCCTTTGGAGTTAGATTCAATGGTAACTTTAAAAGCAGTCCTGTAGGAGTGATGACTGAAAAAGTCAGAATTTAGTGTTAAAAAATTGAATAGCCACATGAGTGACAATAAAAACAACCTCTGGAAATAGTCTGTGTGTGTGTGGAGTGGAGGAGGTAGTTTAAGACGAAACCCCATTGTACTTATAAGCTGAGGCAGTGAGGAGAATGCACATGATGAAGCAAGTATCAGTTAGCTTTTGTGGCATAACAAATCACCCCAAAACTGTGGTGTAAATCAGTATGTGTTCATTATTTCTCACATCAGAACATTGGCTGGGTAGTTTTTTTGTTTGGATTGGCTGAGATCTCTGAGGTCAGCTGGCGACTTGCCTGCCTGGGTAGTTTGGGATGGCCTCTTGGCTTGGTGCCAGCGAGGACAAAATCAAAGCCACATGTCTTTCGTCATCCTGAAGGTGAGCCTGGTTATTATCCATGCAGTGATGGTGGTAGGGTTCCCCAGAGCTGCAAGAAAAGGCAAACTTTAATGAACAATTTTATGCAAAGCTGAAATTCATAAGGCCTGCTCTGCCCCCTGGGCCACAGCCTATCACTCGGCCAAGCTCAGAACCACCGTGACAGGGTGTGGCTACTGGGACATAGGCACCTTCTCAGGCCTTTGCTGCAGCAACTTGCCACACTAGAGATGAGCTGTGAGTCTGGCAGGAAGGTAGGAAAGCTTGGACAAGACAAAGAGCACAGTGCAGGGATGGTTCTTGAGATTCTTCACCCTGGAGATAGGGGGCAGCAGATTGAGGGAGCTTATTTATTGCTCATGGCTTCTTTTTGCTTTTTGAAGTGTGTGTGCGTGTGTCTGTGTATCATTTCCTAGGCACGGTAGAATAAATATCTGAAAAGGATTCATTCAAGGAAAGTTGTGGAGCCTTGAAAGCATAGAAAAAAGTTGGGAGCTGACCCGAGGCATGCAAAGAATTACTTGCATTGCATAGTGAAAATCCGTTTTAAGATTTAAGACCATAAAATCGTAGTGGTCTCCATCTACAGTTGTGGTGATTCTTTTCCATTGTGCTCAATAACTTGATTAGAGAAATGCAGACAATTCAAGGTTGAGTGGATCTGAGGTTAGGGTTTCTGAGACAGACGAGAGGGGTTGAGGCGAGGAGCTGTATATTCTTGGTAGAGTCTGGAGTCAGAGCAAGAAGGGGCAGCCATATGTTAATTATAAGGAGGTTTTTCTGCTCCTCATAGATTCAAAGTGTAAGTGTCGTGGAACAATGGGAGTAGGAAAGGGAAGTCTGTGGTCAAAATCAGCTTTCAGAGATGGCAGCTCTGCTCTGCTCTGCTCTGGTCTCATGGGCTTTCTGAAGTGGGGTACAGATGAAGGTCATTAGTGAGGAATACCATTGACCAGAAAGGGTTCTGGGGTATATAGCACATTGGTGAGATTGGCGTTTCTCAGGCATCTACCAGCTTTTATCTGAACGTCTGGTTATAAAGTGTAGCTTCCTTTTGGAGAGCATATTTTCCAGACTTTCTCCCCTTAGGGGAGAAGATGCAGGCAAAGTAGGCATCAGGTAGGACTTTGTGTCTCTCTGTTTTCTGTAAATATTAAGTGCCTTTTACAAACAGTTGTCATTTCCCTTCCTTTTTTGGGGGGTTCCCTTTTATCAGTTTAAAAAATCTTATTGATGCCTGGAATTCCTTCTAAGCTTCCGTGCTTTCAGGTTTAAGACCTTATTACTCTCTCCTAACAGATGTAAGCTCCTCCTTGTTTCCCCATTTATCTTTGCTTTAGTGCTCTTACTTCTCGCTTTTACATATGTCCTTTTGAAATCTGAGCTCATCTGAGAACTCTCTTGTAACTTGATTGATTTCTCTAAATGTCTTTTCATTTCTTCCACACTTGACCATTCTTGGGGCTGCATTCCTTCTACAGTCTTTGTTCCTACACTCCTACCTACTTTTTAGCTGACCTTTAAAAATGGGAAGGGGAAAGAGTGAAATTTGCTTGCAAAGTACAGGATAGCCATTTTACTATACCAACATTAGAAATGTTATGAGTTAAAACAACCACACAACCAGTATTCCCTAAAGTTTGTCAAAAAGCATGAGGGTGGGAATCAAATAAATCTAAATTTCAGTCCTGTTTTTATTAATTGTTAAAAAACTGTGTTTGCTAATTGTCAAAACCCATAAGTGAGAACTCTTTTGAATCTGAATTCTCATTTATCAGACAGATTCATGAAGAATCTGTCAGGAATTTACTTCCTTTCTTATGATAATATATTGAAATAATGCATGTTTTCTATGCATAAACCTGGCACAAAGTAGACTCTTAGTCAATGTTAATTTCTACTCCTGTTACATCCCCAGTGTTAAGTTTTATATTAGTCATATTTTAGTTCAGAATAAATTTCCTTTATGTGCAACTAGCCTAAGTTGAACTTGTTAAGAAGACAAAAAAAATTGAAAATCTAGTCAATACTGGTCTATTTAGTCAGATTGGAAATCTAATAAGTATGTAAATATGAATGTGAAAAAGAATGAAACATGCCTTTAATCTATTATTTTTCAAATGACACTTGGAAATATTATTGCCAGCAATACTAGTATATTTAAAAGGCCATATACTGGCACTGTGGAATGATAGGAGCTGCCTGGAAAGACAAATCATGTAAAATATCTCTTAAGAGATCACCATGCCTGAAAATTTATGTACTTAAAGAAATTTAGACACTTTCTGCTGAAAACTATTAGAGTACACTATTAGTGTTCATTATTCGGAGTTAGATTATAATTATGTAACATAGGGCAAGTTTCAAGAGAAGGGGAGACATCACATGTGTGCGTATTCACATATAGATAGTATGAGGAGAGGTAGAGGAAAAGACTGGAGTATTTGACCTAGTGTAAGGAGAATGCTATTGCACTGTCTAAACTTCTTGCTGGAATTTTAAGACGTTCTAGCCCTTCTCACGCATAGGAAATTTTAAAGGAGAAGAAACAGGATATACATTGACAAAGTCTCAGGAATCTGACCTTGAAGCTGAGTATGAGTAGAGAGGTAAAAGGTCTCCGTTACTGTCTTTGACATCCAGAGGACACCCACTTCCAGCTCATGAGTCAGTACAGGCAGTATAACCTTTCTCTTATGCTGAGTATGAGCCTGATCTACAACATTGGACTTTCAACTTTGAAAAGATATCTGGCTGTTCTTCCCTGTGGCAACCTTTTCTTTCTTGATGACTGTAAGATTATTTCAGACAGTTGTCATTTTAATTTTTTTTATTTAAAAAATATTTAATTATGCATACAAGAACTTGGGCCAGAGGTGAGATGACTCACCAGAGACAGAGTGGAGAGCAGAACAGGTGGATCCACCAAAATACACTTTTGAGGGTGCAGCAGGTGAGACAGAGAGGTCTGCTGCACCATGTGGGCCACCTCCCTGGTCGGGGATTGAACTTGGGGCGCTGCAGTGGCTGCGGACACTCTCACAGTGCTGTGCTTTAACCCACTGAGCCAGCAGGCTGGGCCCCAGCTGTCCTTTGTCAACTCACTCATGATAATGATTCCTCACTCAGATGAAGGGATTTCCTAATCATTAAAAATGTGGTTCATAGCAGATGGTTTCACTTATAAGAGGACTATAGAGGAACCAAAATAAGGGATCAGAAAAAAATAATAGTAATAATAATAGAGAACAAAGAAAAACAAAACAAAACTAGTATTTAGGTAAAAACCTGATGGTTTACCTTGGTTAGGTTACAGCCTTATCTGTACCTTCCTCTCTGGTGAAAAAATTCAAGAACTACTAGTTTTTAGGCTAGCAAGAGGCCTGACATGTGGCCTTGAGACCCCGCTGCAAGACCACTGAACCCTAACTTCACTTTACCAAAATGTCTCATTTAACCTTTGGGATAGTGTGAAAATAATTATGTTCCTTTAGACGAGTGTGTTGACAGAATTCAGGGACTATTTTTAGTTTGGGTAAGGTGAGTCCTTAGTAAGAGAAGATCCACCAGTAAGTGTGGTTAAAAAGTGAGGGGCTTGCTTATTTTCTTTCTGATCCAGTGGTCTGAGAGCAGTGCTGGGCTGATGTCTAGATAATACAAAGAAACACTTAAAATGTGATACAAAATATTTAAAAACATCTTCTAAAAATCAGTGTGCACCAGGAAGCAAAATCAGCTCACGGCAGCCACGCTAATACAAAGAAACACTTAAAATGTGATACAAAATATTTAAAAACTTTGTAGTGGAGCAGCGGAACACGGGGACATTTGCAGCGGACACTCCCCTTGGTTGACCGTTGATCCGGTGATGGTCACTGAAGTGACCTGTAGAAATCCAGTATCACAATGACAAGGGGCCCAATTAGCAGAGCCTTCCACGTGTACCCCGACTCTTTCAAATTCCAGTACCCGATTGTATTGACACCTTTTTATTTGATTCTCCAGATGTGGAGTACAGCTGAGATGGTACTGAAATTAGCTATTGGAAACAACCTAAGGGATGAGGATATGTTGGGTATTTTCCTGTAATATACCTGTCACTAATTTTGAAGGACTTGTGGACTGAGTGGGCTCTGAAGTGAGCCTTGATACACGGGGGATGGATTGGTTCTGGACACAGGGGGCCAGAGTGTGGGAATTTGGGGATGAAGATAGAGAGGTGGGTAAATACGAGACCAGTGGTTTTGCAGCAGTCTGACAGAGAACGGAGGAGGACTGGTGTTGGGTGTGCGAACGGGTACCACAGATGATACAGCATGTGCTGGGCACGGCGGGGACAAAGATGGCGACACTGCCATTAAAAAAGTTAGGCAGATGCGTGAGAACAGAAAAACCGATCTACTTTCTTGAGAAGCTTCATGATATGAAGCAATAGTCTTTAGACCTTTTAAAGCTGCAGACAGTTTATGGCGAGGAGACAGTCAGGGATTAATCCACATCTGAAGGAAAACTATGTCACATTTCTCCTGTAGTTATTGGTTTTCTGACTTGGAAATTGATTTGTTCTAAATAACACGTGTTTAAAAATATCTGCACATACACATTCCTAACTGTGTCAGGCTAGATGAAGTATTTACACAGACATGCATTCTTAAGCCTTTTTAGTAGTACTTTTTCATTGTGAGGTCGTCCATAACTGCATCAATAAATTAATGTCCCTTCTATAGTGACTCAGTCGGTGGGAACAACACATTTGTTTTCAAGTCTGGGGCTGACCTTCATCCATAGCGGGTGTCCTCATGCTTCCTATGCTAACAAGGCAGGCAGGTTCTCCTCTTCTTGGTTTTCACCATGACACCCACAGAGCCACACCTGGCATTCGGCGAGAAGCATGTGTTGTAGATTACAACCGCTGAAAGGTCCTGCGCTGTCAGCCCAAGTCCGCGCTCTGCGGCGTCAACCTGTTTGCGAATTACAGCGGCTCCTCCTGCCAGTAAAAGCAGTGGAGGTGGAGACGTCAGTTTGCGCTGATGTGTGCTTTCTGTTGCAAGAGCATAGTTTAGGGAGGTGACGCGCTTGGCACATGTGGGCGTTTCGGTTTTAAATCCCGTAGCCACCGTGGGAGAAGCACAGGAGGAGGAGGACAGGAGAGTTTTTGTTTTATCAAAATACGAGTTGCTGATTGGCTTAAGAGTAAACAAAGCAGTGTAAACACCGAAGTCTTGTCAAAGGGGCACATCTCTCTCTCTGTGTGTGTGTTTGCCTGCCTTCTGATTCTACCTGTCACCCCCAAACTGAACCAAATAATGATATGCCTTCAGGACCTAACAATATCAGATGAAATGACTGGGGAAAAAAGAGAGTTCATTGTAGGACGGGTAGCTGAAGCCAAGGACTGTTCCAGGGGGTGCCCCTGGGAGGGGAGTTTGCTGGTGAGGATAGGTAGCTCCGGGGAAAAGCTAAAAAGTGTGGCATTTTTGGGGTGTAGCGACTGATAAAAGCTACAAGGGGCCACAGAAGCAGCCCCTGGATGATCCAGCCTTTGGGAGTCAGTGTTGTGATTCAGTGTTTTGGGGTCAGGGATTTCGGCCCCCACTGCATCAATCTTCCAGAAGACTGTTGTGGGCCTCTAAACGTGATGAGGCCTCCAGCAGCCAACCTCAGGTAAAGTTCAGAGTCTTTTGCGAGTAACTGTGGAGACCTGGAGCCAGGCACCTTGCTGAGCTGCCCGAGTGTGGCCGTTTGAGGCGTCGTTTAGCCACTGCAGCGGCTGTATTGCGTGTCGCTTGTCTGCTACGGTGTGGGGGCATCTCGGCAGCTGTGGGAGTATCTCCTCTGTGTCTTCTGTTGTCTTTGTGAATTGGAACCGGGCCTAAAGTCTGGCTTCTGTCTACGCCAGGAGAAAGACGCCATCTTGGGCACGTGGTGTATGTTGGGGAGAGGAGCTCTGTGTCCTCAGTTGGGGAAGATGCCATCTTAGCTTTTTTTTTGTTTGTTTAGGACTTAAAAGCAGTGGGCACTGCTTCAGGTGAGGCCATTTCTGGCCTCAGTAACTCCTTGTGTTCAGATAAATCCACTGTTCTCTGAGCCCGAGTCGTCTTGCCATTGTGTGAGGGGGTGGTGGACTCAGACAGTGACTGATAAACTATTTGGGCAGGGTGCTTGGCCAGTTTTAGTGCCACTTGCTGCCCTGTGTCATTTGTAAATGTCCAAGGTGGTGGTGGAGGGGGAATGACAGGAAAGGTGTACAGTTGATGTGAAAAGGTTTATGTTTATCCTTTATTCTGTAACTTATAAAATGAGTACCAGGCTACATGTTGGTGTGCGAAAATAAAAGATAAGTCTTGACCTTGAGAATTTCTTAGACTTGTAAAGGAGGAAGATAAAACTAGCCTGTGGTAGCAATTAAGGATGATAAAAGTATCAATAATATAAAGAAAATTACTTGTTTTCACTGTATAGATAAATATATTCCATGTCAAACAGATTGCAATTTTGTTTTCTTTTTCTTTTTTGGCTTTTGATGTGTTTAGGGCAACACATCAATTGTAATAGATTAATGAGCAGTGATAACAAAAAATAATTATGTGAGGGACAAAGGCCACTTAAAATCTTCAAATATTTAATTTGTAGGAGATGTTAAATAAATTCCTATGATCACTGGTGTCAGAGGCATTCTTAACAGAATAGAAAAATCTGGTTCATTCTGATACTGGGAATTCAGCATGAGGATGATTTTTAAAAAAGTTTTATTTATGCATACTAAAACTGGGGTGTAGGCCAGAGGTTTGTGTACAAGGGGTGAGAGGATTCAGCACAGACAGAGTGGAGAGCAGAACAGGCACATCTACTGTAATACACTGCTGAGGGGAGCAGCGGGCAAGTCAGGGGAGGTCTGCTGTGCCACGTGGGTCAGCTCCCTGGCCAGGAATCACTCTCCTGCTACAATGGCTGCAGATTACTTCATAGTGCTGAGACTTAACCCCTTCCACCACCAGGGAGGCCCTAGGGTAATGTTTTATTTGTTGCTGACCTTTGCTACACAGAGTCTGCACAAAGTACCTACATCATAATTAAGTTTGTGTCAAGCACGATTGTTTTGCTATCTTCTTTCTGGCTAAGATGCCCCGATTTTACACGGGCATCAATGCAACTATACTCAGGTGAGTGCCCAGTCCAGGAAGGGCAATCATGGTGGGCTGCACCATCATGGCAGTCCATCCCCTTTCCATTGTACTGGCCCCTTCTGGGTGATGAGCCGTTAGGAAGAGGGGAGGGCTTTCGGAACAATGTTCACTATAATTACAAGTGGCTTGGGAGGAGACTCCTCAACTTTCTTCTTCAACCTTTTATGTGAGTCCGTGTTGTGGCTGCTATGTCTCAAAGTGCTCACACACTGTTGAGCTGCTGCTTATTTATTTTTTTCTTTGAAGTAATACTGGTTTTAACATGATAAAGGTTTCAGGTGTACAGTGCTCCAAGCCAGCATCTGCATACACTACATCATGCTCACCACTGGAAGGCTAGTTTCCATCCATCACATAACCTGACCTCTTCCTCTGACTTACCCCTTCCCCCCCAATCCTCTGTTTTGTCCTTATAGTCTAGGAGCTTCCTTTTGCTTTGTTTTGTTGAGCTTCTTGCCATTAGTGATATGATCTCTACTTGTCCACATTTTTAGAACTTATAAATGAAAGTGTTTTAATTTGAGTTTGATCTACTTGGGGGGGGGCTAGCTATGATTTTAATAAACTATCATGGAAAAGTTTTCCTTGTTTGACTACTGAAACATGGCATCAGGATTCCAGAAGGAGAATGTAAGCTTCTGATTTCTGGGGATAGCTTTTAGTGTCACACTGAGAGGTGTACTGTTCAATCTTGAAGTTTTGTGAATATACTTTGAAGATACTGTTCAAATAAAAAGGGCACAGCCCTTACTGGTGCCCTCCTTGGGTGTGTCAGCTGGGTCTGCTGAGGAATCACTTCAGTGCCATGCTGGCACTGCCTGGCAATCTGGTTGGGCCCTTCAAACTCTCTTCCCCCTCACCCCCTCCTTTTACCCTCCCCTTTGCTCTCCCCCCTCTCTCAGCTCTTACCCTCCAATTCCCTCCCTTGACCATCCCTCTCTTTCCTTCTTGGTCCTTCCCCTCCCATCTCCTGCTCTCTTACTTTCCACAGTAGCACCAGCCCCTCTCAGAGCATCCTCACATCGCCCCCCACCAGCTCTGCCCTCACCTCCACAGGTGATGGAAGGGCCGGCCTTCGCTTCCCTGCCGGCCACCCATCTTTGCTGCAAACTGAGTCCAGCCTGTTCCACCCCAGGAAGAGGTGCCCTCCTGAACACGGACACTTCTATACCTGTGCTTTGTGTAACAGCTTTACTTTTTCTTCAAGCCACTCCCATCTCTCACCTGGATTTCAGCAATGATTTCCTAATTTATCTTAATTCCGTTTGCTTCTCTTCTTCAACCCATTCCCCATACTTCCCACAATACTCCTTTCCCCAAGTCATGTGTTGGGTCCCTTCTCCTGCTTAATACTCACTGGTCTAGAAATCCCACATTTCTAGTAAGTCATCTGTCCCCTCCCTATCTGGCCACCTCTCCCTTGTGACCACCAGCTGTCCCTCACCGCCCGTATCATTTGGGCACCCCCCTACACACACATGCTCTGTTGCCTTATCATGCTCCAGCTGTGCACCGTGGCAGCTGGGCATCAGGTTACACTGTTTTCTAGTCCAGGTCTGTGCAAAAATCCTTCCGATTGCTTGTCTCAGGTGTGCTTTCTCTGGGAAACAGGATGGAGCTCTCATAGCACTTCTCATATTGTTTCGCATAATCACCCAGTCACCCAGTGAACTTCCTTCCCTCTTTATTGTTCTGTAGTCAGCATAAAGAGTTGGCTTTTAAACTTGTCTTTATCTAGAAGGGATGTATTTTCTATAGCAGAGAATCTACAGAGGTGAATTAACCTGTGGTATCGAGTCAGGAACGTTTCAGAGAAAGGAACCATATATGCCTTACTGGTTTTGGCTAGCGTTGTATTGATGTCAGATTGAGAAGAATGTGGACATCATCCTGGACATCAGTAGTTGCCAACAAGTTTTGCTCCACGGAGCATGTAGCTCATTAAACTAAGTGGCGCAGTGGGGACAAAGAAGACCTGAAGTGACTGGCGGGGTGGTGGGTGTGGAGTGGCTGCCATGCAGTGCTGGTGGATGCTGGGCTGGATGGCCCTGTCTCGAGGCCCAGCCGGCCCTGTCTCGAGGCCCAGCCGTCCCTGTGCGACCGGATGCCCTGATGGCTCAGGAATAGGATGTGTGAGCACACCCACCACCCACACCAGTTGGAAAGCTCTGCTGCTGACAATGGGGAGCCATAGAAGCTCGTTAAGTGATGTTTGAGGGAGATTAACCAGGCAGTGGTGTGTTTGCAGGGAGAGCGTCGGGGCAGAAAGTTAAAATAAGTGGTCCCCAAAGCCCAGGAGCAAAGTAGGAGAAGTGGCAATGGTGTGATGTGGGAGCAACCAGCAAGCAGAGTCAAGAGACACACAGCTTCAAGGGAGAGGGAAGAGTGATGGCACCCTGACATTGAACGTGGATGATGGAGGTGGGGGAGGAAGTTAGAGCTGTGGGAATGAAGTTCAGAGCAGGCTTAGGATTGGAAATGGCCAGTGAAGAGTTATATACAAGAGAACATAATTAAAATCATTAGCGTGGATGAAGTTTTTTGATGTGAACAAGTAAGAATGATGTAAGCCTTTAGATGTTTCTAGAGTGTGGCCTGATGGCCTGCACACACACCCCCCCCCTCCGCGGCCCCCCTAGGAACTTGGCAGGGCTTGAATAATCAGGACCATCCTGCTCCTGACTCAGAACCCCTGGGGTTGAGGCTCAGTAGTATGTCCTGAGGAGCCTTTCAGGGTGTTTGGGAGCACGGTGGTGTGAAAACCACTGGAGGCAGTTCCGGTAGAGTCAAGGTGGGCTAAAATAATCAGCAAATGGCTGCAGTTAATTGTAAGTTGAATGGCGCAGTGTAGGAAGTGACATTCAAGAAGGCAAAAGATGATGAAAAATGGTCATCCGACCCACAAGTCTAAAGAATATGGTGGTTGGAATTACGGAGGAAGCAGAGCCATAGTGCGTGTGTGGACATCAATTTTAGGGAGACTAGAGTTACTGGTGTGTGAAAGGACAGGTGCATTGTTGTGAGCCACTGTTAATAATAACAAAGCTATCAAACAGGATATCGCACAGAGGGAAACTTTTGAAGGGGAACATGTTGGGCTGTGATATAGGAGAGACATGAAGATAAGTATCTCCAGGAGGCGCGGGGGTGGGGGGGGGGCCGCGGGGTGAGGATGCACAGTGTAAGAGAATTCCTGCTGGTCTGTATCTATAAATATCTTCATTTGCATGTATTCCTGTTTGCAACATATTTACTTTTGAGATGCCCATATTCATGATGTTGAGGGGTGAAGATTCCGAGCTGTGTGGGACAAGCGCTACATAGTAGCACCTAAACAGAATAGTCTGGTGTCCTACTGTAGTTGACTGACTAAATTAATATCTGCAGTAGCATTTTGTGAGAAAGCCCTGTCCCCCTTCTAGACACTCCCTGCTCAGAAAACACAGCAGTGTCCTTCCTTAGGGATCCTTGGTTGTTGTTAACTCTCGAAAATGGTTCCCTTAAGGGCAAGGTGTCTCGGAGGGGTTCAAATTCAGTGTAATTAGTCCATTCTGTAAAACTTCTACTTCGTTTACTTACTCTTATTCCACAGATACATGCCAGTTTAATATTTTTGTGTTTTTTTTGTAATGAAACATCAGTATGGATGAGGTCGTTTTCTGTTTATGCTCCTATCTTTATAATCCATTAATGTTTAGGTATTAGGTTTATATAATCTTTTATTCTTTGAAAGTTATTTTCAGTCATTTCAATTTGTCCTCAGATGTGACCCTTTATGAGTTATCCAATATCTTTGCAAGCCAACTCTCTCACCAGATAAATGGGTTTATAATATAAATCCACTTCAAAGCATTTCAGGAATGATAGTAAAAACATTAAAAAAATATGATGACAATACAAGGCAACTTGGTAATATTCTAAATTCTCAGTACACAAAAGTAACACCTTTCATCAAGATGTATAATTGAACATGCAGTGATTATGTCAAGTAGTGTGCCCTATTTTAATTTAAATAGAATTTAACTATGTTAAAATATCAGCTGTTAATCTTCCTATGTTTTTGACTTAGCTTATGTATAGAGCTACTCTGTGAATCAACTCAGTTCCTCCAAAACTTTATATATGTATGTGTGTATGTGTGTGTATACACACACACTCACCCCTCCTCTCCTCCACCTGCACCTCCTGTGTGTTTGTATACACATACACACACATAAAAATATTGTGTGTGTGTATGTTTTTATTTATATGTATGAGTGTAATATAAACACATGTTTTGTCAGTTATGCTTTCTGGATAAACAGAAGGCATTCTGTTCTTCCAGTAACCGCCTTATAACACACACACACACACACACACAGGCCCCATGTTTGAGTTAATCTAAGCTAACAGAGGAGTAGAAGAACAAATCTGTGTTCCTCAACACAACAGTGGAGGCAGGAGCAAGCCAGGGAGAACTGTGTGCCTGCGCCTCACCTGGCTGGCTAGACGAGGTGGCGCTTGCACCAGAGCTCTTGCATTCTCCCGAGTCATGAGTGCTGTGGTTGCAGAAGTGTGAGGGATTGGTGCAAGGCTTTCCTTGGAGTTTTCCGTTTTAAAGAAGATTAATGGGTAAGATTAGATACTTGCAGTGATTCTCTACTAAATGTTGGTACATGAGACCAGCAAATGTAGCTTCTTTTACATGAATCATTGTGAGTGAAGATAAGATTGTGTGTGTGTGCTTTTGTGCACATATGGGGTTTGGGGAGGAAAGAGCAAAACAAGGCTTTATGGTTTTACTGGTCTGCTCTGATGGCTCTGATAATTACCAGGTAGAATGTGTGATCTCTGCTTAATTAAGCTATGTTGACATGTGAGCATCAAGTGGTTCATACTTGGGTATAGCTGAATTTGGATTTTTTCTTTTTTGGGGTGGGACTTTCCATGCATTCTCGTAAAATGCAGAGATACAGCTTTCTCTGAGGTACCTTGACGAGGATGTTACACTTCTGCTGGCTTAAGAATTTTTATTTCTTTAAATGCATCTTTATGATACCTTAAATTTGTTTATTTTTTTGCAGATGATGACTTGGCAGTACAAAAAAAAATCTGTAACCTTGTTTACATGATTGGTCTTTTTTCTTTTCTAATTGTTCTCAGCCTGATCTTACTTTTGCAATCTTCAGATTTCCACCTGACCCCACAATCATGACATTTGATTAGCAGCTCACAGTTTTATATTTTCGTAAACTTTACAGGCTACAGTTTTTTTCTTGTGATTTGGAGCTTGTCACTTAATCCAACAGTGTCTCATTTATCCACCTTTAAAATGGACGATCATTATTCGTTCTAGTTTACCGTCTCCTAAGAATCTAAACAGAGTGTCACTCCTAAAGTGTTTGAGGTATTTGAAAATATAGGCCTGAAAATATTTGGCATTGGTTCTATTAATCATAATAGGGATTTTAAAATAGATTTTTTAATTTATGTATACGGAAGTAGGGTAGAGGCCAGAGGTGCAGGGGCGGGGAGATGATTCACCAGAGGCAGAGTGGGGAGAAGAACAGGCAGATTGACAAAGTAAACTGCTGAAGGGAGCAGTGGGCAGGTCAGGAGAGGTCTGCTGTGCCTTGTGGGTCAGCTCCCTGGCTGAGGATTGACCTCCCACGAAAGCGGCTGCAGCGATCTTCACGGTGCTGGTACTGAGCTTTAACCCATTGTGTCTTCAGGGAGGGCCCCATGATATGTATATTACAGTGAATTGGTTATTTCTATTGTTCTCCAGTTCATACTTTTTTTGACAAATAGAATAAGTCACTGAATACATTGGATTTTGGGGATGTAAAACCATGTTGGAATAATGTTATGTGATTTACGTGACTTAGTACGTCAGTAATTCATGTGTTCATGGTTCTCAAGCCTTATCTGTTTTTTTTTTTTTAAAGATTTATTTATTTGTGCATACAGAACTGGGGTACAAGCTAGAGGCTCAGGGGCAGCGAAAGGCTTTACCAGAGATAGAGTGGGGAGCAGAATAGGCAGATCAAGGAAGTACACTGCTGAGGGGAGCAGCGGGCGGGTCAGGAGAGGTCTGCCGCACCATGTGGTCACCTCCGGGGCAGGCTCATGCGGAATCGAACTCATGCGGAAGCGGCTTTAGCTTCTCAGTGCTGTGTTTTAACCTGCTGCGCCACCAGGGAGGGCCTGTTTTTTTTTTTTTT
Organism: Condylura cristata; assembly: GCF_000260355.1. Taxonomy (NCBI): domain Eukaryota; kingdom Metazoa; phylum Chordata; class Mammalia; order Eulipotyphla; family Talpidae; genus Condylura; species Condylura cristata. The sequence continues at coordinate 4,718,516 of NW_004567122.1, forward strand.
TAAACAAGTTTTCCTTATTGTTTTAGCTCCCTCTGAAAATGCACATCATACCATGTGAGCTCATTGTTACATGTTCCAAAGAGTACTGTTTTATTTTCACAGTAAGTGTAGACATTATTGCTGAATATTATACTTCATAACTGTTGCATTGGATATAAAAACAATGTGGCTCAGTCATTTCCAACTCCATGTGCCTCCTGCAAGTCAAACTCTGCTGACCACCTGCCTGCCTTATATTCAGGTTACCTAGATTTGGGAAAATCACCAGGTAGAAATTTTCTATCATGAATTTTTTTTTTAAAGATTTATTTATTGTGCATACAGAACTGGGGTATAGGCCAGAGGCTCAGGGGCGGTGAGAGGCTTCACCAGAGACAGAGCGGGGAGCAGAACAGGCAGATCAACGAAGTACACTGCTGAGGGGAGCATTGGGCGGGTCAGGAGAGGGCTGCCACGTCATGTGGTCACCTCCGGAGCAGGTGGGAATCGAACTCATGCGGAAGCGGCTTTAGATTCTCAGTGCTGTGGTTTAACCCACTGTGCCACCAGGGAGGGCCCTCTATCATGAAATTTTATCTCACATAAAAATAAGAGACATGTTTGTCACTCTCTATTTTGTGCTTTCAATAAATACATAGTGGTTTGGAAGATCCAGTTTGTCTGTGGATAGAGAACAGAATTTCATTTTGCCTCTGATCATTCCACTTGGCCTTTGTTAGGCGCTATTAAGTTTTCCTTCAGGTTAATGAAATATACGTATGTTTCACATGTTGCCTCTTCTCACATCTTTGCACCTCCTTACTCTGGCTGTGTCTGTGGAGTGTGTTGTACATAATTTGCTCCCCTGTTTACTACAGATGATCTTTCTGTTCATTATTTATTAAAGAATGACTTACATTGTCCTCTCGTTGCTTCTAGAAAGAGCACTGTCTCCTAGCCTTTATTTTGCGTTTATCTGTTAGTTTTACTTCCTAGTTCTCTGATAACATTTTCTTCTTATACACAAGATAAAAGGCTTAGTATATTTTCAAGTTGTTCCTAACAGGTGTTTTATTGTAGCTTCATTCATGTTAGGAAAGCCTGGGTTTGGTCCTAAGCAATGCTTTGGGTCTAGCTGTTATATGCATATATGACAGTGTCACAAAAATAATGTCACTCGACTTTCTTATGGCCATCGATTAAGTTTTTTTTTATTTTTTTTTTAAATATTTTTTTTTTTAAACATTTTATTTTATTTGTGCATACAGAACTGGGATACAGGCCAGAGATGTGGAGGGTGAGAGAATTCACCAGAGACAGAGTGGAGTGCAGAACAGGCAGATCAACGAAATACACTGCTGAGGGGAGCAGCGGGCGGGTCAGGAGAGGTCTGCCACGCCATGTGGTCACCTCCGGGGCAGGCAGGAATCGAACTCATGAGGAAGCGGCTTTAGATTCTCAGTGCTGTGCTTTAACCCGCTGCGCCACCAGGGAGGGCCCGATTAAGTTTTTGAAGGCAGTGTTACAACTCTCCAGGTTATTCTTTGGGCGGATGTCTTGAGTGATATAAATAGCTGTTTCTCCTCCTAGAAGAAATTGGCATGGTGAAAATTCAAAAGTATGAGTGAATAAAATGGGAAAATTGATCCAGGATCCCATTTGTAAGAGGTAGTTAAGAAAGTAATAAAATGAGGATCCTCCCTGGTAGTGCAGTGGGTTAAAGCACAGCACTGTCAGCTAGCCTCAGCTGCATCAGTACAAGTTCAATCCCTGGCCCCGGAGGTGAACCACACGGCACTGCAGACCTCTCCTGACCCGCCCGCTGCTCACCTCAGCAGTGTACTTCATCGATCTGCCTGTTCTGCTCCCCACTCTGTCTCTGGTGACTACTCTTACCTCCCCTGCACCTCTGGCTGCCCAGTACTGTATGCATAAATAAATAAATCTTTAAAAAAAAAAAGAAAAGAAAAAAAGAAAATAATAAAATTCAGTTCTGTTTTTATTGTGAAATATATAATACATCCAAAAAAGTAAACTGTATATATAAAAAGTAAAGTGTGTGTGTGTGTGTGTGTGTGTGTGTGTATAAAAGAAGAAGGAAGAGTGTATGTACCACATGTTCTTGATCCAGTTATCTGTTTTTGGGCATTTAGGTTGTTCCCATATCTTAGCTATTGTAAACATTGCTGCAATAAACACAGGTTATTGCAGGTTTTCTTTATGATTAATGTTTTTGTGTCCTTTGGGTAGATTTCTAGGAGTGGAATTGATGAGTCATAAACTCATGCCATTTGCAACAACATGGATGGAGCTGGAAGGGATTATGCTCTGTGAAATAAGTCAGAAGGAAAAAGATTAAATAACAGAGGCCTCCCTTGTGGCACAGGGGTTACAGTCACAGCACTGTGAAGCTGCCACCAGCCCTGTGGCTTAAGTTCGATCCCCAGCCAGGGAGGTGACCCACATGGCGCAGCAGATATCTCCTGTCTCACCTGCTACTCCCCTCAGCAATGTATTTTAGTTGATCCACCTGTGTTCTGTTCCCCACTGTCTTTTGATGAACTCTCTTACCCCTGCCCCCCACCTCTGGCCTACATCCCAGTCCTTCTATGCATAAATAAACAAATCTTTGAAAAAAAGATAAATACCATATTCTATTGGACGAATATAGGGAAACTGAACAAAGGGTCAAAAAAAAAAAAAAAAAAAAGACAACACTTTAGGCAAGTATGGACCTGAGGCTTAAAGCAAGGAAGGGACAAGAAAAGGGACCAGAACGGGTGGGAAGAGCATGAGGGACCATGGTGACAGTTCACAGGTGATGTGCTGGTGGGAGATTTAAGGGGACTACACCACAGGAAGTAGTCAAATATTGTAAAAGTATGAACAGTGATGTGAAATGTAAAAATTAATAAAAGGAAAATGTACTTTTAAATGTCCAAAATCATCGTAGAGTTCTCGTATAGGCCTTGTTGATATTTTGCTGCTTTTCTGACCTAGTTGGGTGCCTTGGTTCATTTGCTCTAGTCTCCTGGGCTCTTTTGGCCAGCTTCTCTGCAGATCTCGCTCTTCCTGTTTTCGGCACTCCATGTAAGTCCTGTTAAGTCTGGGTGTGCACACCCCCTGTGCAGAGACCTGGGAGAATTCTGTTTGTGTTTGGTGCATCTCGCTGTGCCCTTTTTTGTCTCCTGGCTCCTGCCAAGCTCCTCCTCTGGACGCTGGGGCTCACCCGGGGGGCCCTTTGTGCCCTCAGCCCCTCTCGGAGCCTTGTTGCACCCCTCGCTTTGTGTGCTTTCTTTAAGCCTCCCTCGCATTCCTTCTCGCACCGTTTTTCACATGTGCATCTGTGTCATATGTGTCATACTATTTTCCACTCAGTGATCGGACCTTGCATTATCAGAAGGTGGCACAGGGCCTGGCCCGTTGTAAAGGTTCGTCCCATTTATGCGTGGTTTCCCGATTAATCACATCCTTTCCCCAAACATCATTTTACTTTAATCCTGCTATAAATAGCAGTTAGTTTGTATTATCAGACAATGCCTTTGGAGTGAGTTTTAAATACACTATCCCTTATCATTGCTGAGCAAAGAATCTTTGTAATGATTTCTGATTAGCATGTTGCATCCAAGATGCCAAAAGCTGCCATGCATTGGTTTTAGCCTGTGTTTCCCCACTGTATTCTCCGTGTGGCTTGTTTCTCTTGCCTTGCTTTCAGGCTAGGGTTCACAGCTGGGGGGAAGGCACAAGGCCCTGCAGCTACTCAGGCGGTAACTGGAAGCCCAGGCTGCCATGTAACTCCGTGTGAACCAGATCAAACTTAGCTTTCCTGACCTTCAGTGTCTTCCTCTGAAAGTGGAGATACTGTTATCTGCTGTAAAGGCATCATGGAAAGGATAAGTGAAACTGCACATGTCAAGCAGTTAGGCTCACTGAGTGCTGGGTATTATGTACTCAAGAGTGTGCAAGCATTTTTGCGTGCAGCAGCCCCAGCGTGATTTAAATGAGATGTTCGATTGTGAATAAAGTAAGACGCCACGTCCCCGTGATGCTGGGCATCAGGGAGGGTCTGCAGCTGTTCATCTCCCCTTCCTCTACCTCCTCCTCCTCTTTTTCTTTTTCTTTTTTTAAATTTTATT